>NW_025964379.1:685000-1285000 GCF_023055435.1 Haliotis rufescens
AACTTAACTTGAATGAAAGTTAACTTGAATAAAAAAGGAATAATCTTATTTAATATTAAAAAGGTTAACTACGGCCTTGACTTGCTTTCATTGCCAGACCTTGGTGTATTTTCCTCTAGTTTCACCTCTATACAAAATACCCCCTACTTATTTTGCATAGCATATTTGATGACATACATGCCGTAATTTCTTTTGCAAATGTTCACTTGTTGAAGCGTCGTAAAATGCTGGAACGGTGCTGAAGCTGTGCTCTCCACTCAAGGGTGCGCCACTGAGCGAAGCAGATGGCACGGCTGCAAAGGTGATGGGACGAAATTGTTATACAGAATTCAAGGTACTCGCGAGGTATACTTTTCAGTGGCTGAATATATGCAGACAGACAGACAGACAGATAGACAGACAGACAGACAGAGAGATAGACGGACAGACAGACAGACAGACAGACAGACAGACAGACAGATAGATAGATAGACAGACAGACAGACAGACTCATTTATCAGCACCAGCCTCTGACCAGTATATAGTTTGACACAATGTAGGGATCAAAATCACGGGTCAGGATTCGCTTTAACGCAGAAACGTGCGTGTTTCACGCATAAATCGACAAAACACGCACAAGACATTTGTATGCGTGTTTTGCACGCAGTGCCTTTTGTCTGCTAATATCATTACATCACACAAATATAAGAAACACATCAGAGTTTACAGACGAAAATGAATGGAAATTTGGAATTCCTAATTGTTTTAAATAGATCTCAGCTAAATGGTACTCACAACTCAAAACAGTGATTGGCCAGCAGCTTGAAATCACGTCACGTGTCCAGTTGTTGTCCATATAATTGAGGGGCGGTCGGGTAGCCTATTGGTTAAAGCGTTCGCTCGTCACGCCAAAGACCCGGGTTCGATTCCCGACATGGGTACAATGTGTGAAGCCCATTTCTGGTGTCCCCCGCCGTGATATTGCTGGAATATTGCTAAAAGCGGCGTAAAACCATAGTCACTCACTCACTCACTCACTCACCATATAATTGAGGTCACGTGATAAAAGTGTATTTTGTTTCTGTCAATGATCTGCTTCTTGGGTGTTGCCATTATACTTTCGTGACCTCCAGTTTGTGGTATGTACAGTGGCTGTAATCTAGATTATACTTTCGTGACCTCCAGTTTGTGGTATGTACAGTGGCTGTAATCTAGATTATACTTTCGTGACCTCCACTTTGTGGTATGTACAGTGGCTGTAATCTAGATTATACTTTCGTGACCTCCACTTTGTGGTATGTACAGTGGCTGTAATCTAGATTATACTTTCGTGACCTCCACTTTGTGGTATGTACAGTGGCTGTAATCTAGATTATACTTTCGTGACCTCCAGTTTGTGGTATGTACAGTGGCTGTAATCTAGATTATACTTTCGTGACCTCCAGTTTGTGGTATGTACAGTGGCTGTAATCTAGATTAAAGTTAAACTACCATTTGTCATTTAAATTGTATTTCCAGTTCCCCTAGGCAATGTTTTACGTGCGGAGCTGAAGATTACCGCTTGTAGTTTGTCCTAAACAAAGCCTGAAATAACAGTCAAATGTACTCACATTTTCTCTATGATCCACCGGGGATTCAGTTAAAACATACCCACTGATATAAGATAAAGGGTTTTTGATGTGTGATCGTAATAAATTGTATCTGAAACTATCCTTCATCTTGAATAATGTTCGGATTTTGTGATATTGTAGTTGTAGCTTTTACTATTATTCAAATGATAACAACCATACGTACGGAACAGTTTGACAGGTCTCCGTTGAGATTTCACGCGACCTTGCGATATTTTACGCGAAAACATTATGTTGACATGTAACAGTCGCGCTTCTACATATATGACTTAAAACACGCTATGTAAGGCATGTATGATATGTATCCATTCTCGGTCACCTAAGGTTCGTTTTAAGATATCCATTTTCTATATGGCTTAGGTTACAATCTTCTTCAAATTCTACATTCACGAGGAATATTAAAACGTCGCCCACGTTCAATTTCTAAGTTGTGAGAGCTTAGCCGAAATCGAATAAAAAATGAGACATTCGAAAGTGACACATACCAAAGTGATGCATACAAAAGTGACACATACGAAAGTGGCATATATGAAAGTGATGCTTACGAAAGAGGTTGATATGAAAGTGATGCATACGAAAGTGGCACATATGAAAGTGATGCATACGAAAGTGGTAGAAATGAAAGTGATGCATACGAAAGTGGCATATATGAAAGTGATGCATACGAAAGTGGCACATATGAAAGTGACACATACGAAAGTGGCACATATGAAAGTGACACATACGAAAGTGACACTTACGAAAGTAGCATATATGAAAGTGATGCATACGAAAGTGGCACATATGAAAGTGATGCATACGAAAGTGGTAGATATGAAAGTGATGCATACGAAAGTGACACATACGAAAGTGGCATATATGAAAGTGATGCATACGAAAGTGGCATATATGAAAGTGATGCATACGAAAGTGGCACATATGAAAGTGATGCGTACGAAAGAGGTGGATATGAAAGTGATACATACGAAAGTGGCACATATGAAAGTGATGCATACAAAAGTGGCACATATAAAAGTGATGCATACGAAAATGGCACATATGAAAGTGATGGATTCGAAAGTGGCACATATGATAGTGATGCATACGAAAATGGCACATATGAAAGTGATGGATACGAAAGTGGCACATATGAAAGTGACATCTCAATGCGTGTCACGACATGGACCATCATAACACCTGCCACAACAGCAACTTTACCTACAAGATGATAGTTTCCATGCTGAATGGCAACAACTACAATAGAAAAATAATGCAAATCATATTATGTCTTTTGTCTTTTGGCAATGTGTGAATCACATATTCGATGTTTAATTTTGGTAAAATATTCACTCAATGAACTCAACGTCATCCAAAAGGTGGTGGCCCGTATGCAAAGTACACATGATTAACGTGGTGTTCGTGCATGAAGAATTATTACACGTGCATGGAGTATCATTACACATGTGTGGAGCATTATTACACGTGCATGGACTTCTAATTCGTTTACGACACAAAAGCACATTTTCACTCTCGGAGTACACACAATGCATGTCTTACAGTAGAAAGGGATGTTCTGGTTCTGGAAGCTTTACGAAACATGTCCCTTTAATAAAAGTAGAGATCATGGCATATATATGTAAATACCAAGTATAAGAACAAATATAAGTGTTGACGACAAACATCCTATACAAGAACGTTTATGTCTGTAAAACATAACACCAAAACACATTCCCAAGCAATATCGCCACACACCTGCTTAGGGTGTCATTCCTGATTTTGACACCTTCAAAGAAGTTCTCTGTGGACCATTTATGTCAATTTTATTGATTCTGCTCATCATACTGTTGAGATTAACTTGATTCCATTCATTTTATGTGAATAAACAGTCTGTGATTAGCAAACAGTGGAACAGGTACCAATAAACCCAAAATGGTGACGTTTGACCCCTTTCAGGGCGTCCCAAGTCCCAACGACAAGAGTGCAGGATGATTGATCCAAAACCAGGTTCTACGAAATCGAGCTCAATCTGCAAATCCAATTGCTGCAAACGTTCTTTGGGCTACTGGAGTACGAGTTACGGGTCGGACGATTAGAAATCGTCTACATGCAGCTCATCTCCATGCTCAACGGCAACGTGTAGTGTCGCACCTTACAATCGCAATAATGCCAACAAACGTCAAAGGTGTGCACAACGTCGAAGCTGAGGTAATCGTCGCTTGTTACGTGTCATGTTATCGATCAGTCCCGATTTACCTTGCACTTCCTTGATAGGCATGGTCGTGTCTGACGACATCAAAATAAACGTCAAGCTAATGTCAACCTGAGACCTCATGACAGTGGATTTGGCAGTGGATCGGTTATGGTGTGTGTGTGAGTGTGTGCGTGCGTGCGTGCGTGCGTGCGTGCGTGCGTGCGTGTGTGTGTGTGTGAGTGAGCGTGTGTGCGTGTGTGTGTGTGTGTGCATGCGTGCGTGCATGCTTGCGTGTGTGTGCGTGCGTGAGTGCGTGCGTGCGTGCGTGCGTACGTGTGTGAGTGCGTGCGTGCGTGCGTGCGTGTGTGTGTGAGTGCGTGCGTGCGTGCATGCTAGCGTGCGTGCGTGCGTGCAGGCGTGCAGGCGTGCGTGCGTGCCTGTGTCACTATGGAGGTGTCTGAACCCCACTCCATAGAGTGCAAGGAAGGATATCTAGACATCAACATCATTGATGGTCTTGACATCTTGAGTCATGCTTCACTATCGGTTGTAACGTGTTCCAAATTCGTTCATTGTTATCATGCAACTATTACCAGATACTAATGCATGTTTACTTCTAAACCTTACAATTGTTGAAACGAAAAGTTATTTCCGAGTATCCCCTCCTTTGCTTAAGAGTATGCAGCAAAGGAGCAGACTTTCACTTTCAACGGGTTGCTCAAATTCCTTCTAACTCATTAGTCCAAACCCTGTTTAACTATTACAAAATTAAGTACCCCCCGCATTGTAGGAAATGCATCGTAGGAATAGAAACGGACTGGAAGTTCAATGAAGTACTCGATTTTCATTCTCAGCTTCCTGGGGAGTATACAATCCAAGCTCGATGTGAGACACTGGAACGAGTCGAATCTGGACCAGCCATACCAGCGATTGATATTATGAGCAACGATATACACCGTGGGGCACTATGGCAACGAGTCTGACCACCACTAAATCACCTCGTACAACAAGCAGATTGCTGATCACGTGCCCCCCTAACCTTCGTCGGTATGTAGGTTCAGCTACACATAATTGTTACAGATATAGTTCTTCGTCCACATATGTTGTAGGTTCGGCTACAGACAATTGTCACAGAAAAAATCCCTCTTCAACATAACTTGAAGATTCGGCTACATACAGTTGTCACAGAAATGGCCCTTCGTCAATATATCTTGTAGATTCAGCTACACAAAATTGTTACAGAAGTATTCCTTCTTCCACATATCATGTAGGGTCGGTTACAAACAAATGTCACATAAATAATCCTTCTTCGATGTGTATTTCAGGTTGTGTAAAAGTATTGGTTCTTGACTTAGATATGGTTCCAGTTATCGTGTTTACCACACTTTACGTACACGAGATGTGCTGTAACTTTCAGTTCGGCGTAGAGACAAAATTGTATCGTGTTGCTGTCCATTCATCAAAACATGTGCTCTGCATGTAAATGTTCAGGTTATATATAATGTTTTCGAAGTAAAAATAAAGTTATACATTGTTTCTTTATTATAGGGGGCACGGATGGCCCAGTAGTCTAAGGAGCCGCGATTCGCTGTGCAGAGTTGCGTCCCTTGGGCACGCGAGAAACCTATGATTGTGGGTTCGAATCCCGGTTCGCCCCGATTATGTTTCTAGGTTTGTCAGCACCATACCCGTGCTCGTGGGTTTCACCGAAGTGGTAAACGTCCGAGACCTGCATCACTTCGGGCTTTCCTCCCACATTAAGCTGACACGCCGGGATATCACTGGAATACTTTTAAAAGCGCGTTAAACCCAACTCACTCACTCACTCACTCACACTTATATGTATGCCTTAGCATACTACGTCTAAGACTTACTGAAATCAATGTTGGTATAAGGGAGAACAGGACATGTTTACTCACTTGACCCATGACGGGTATTAAGGGAGGACAGGACATGCTTACTCATTTCACACATGACGGGTATTAAGGGAGGACAGGACATGCTTACTGACTTCACACATGAAGGGCACTAAGGGTGGACACAACATGCTTACTCACTTCACACATGACGGGTACTAAGGGTGAACAGAACATGCTTACTATCTTCACACATGACGGTTACTTTGGGAGGACAGGACATGCTTACTCATGTCACACATGACGGGCACTCAGGGTGGACAGAACATGCTTACTCACCTCACACATGACGGTCAATTTTTCAGGACATGACATGCTTACTCTCTTTACACATGACGCGAACTAAGGGTGGACATGACATGCTTACTCACTTCACACATGACGGGTATTAAGGGAGGAAACGATATGCCTACTCACTTTACACATGACGGGTTCTAAGGGGGGAGAGGACATGATTACTCACTTTACAATTGACGCGTACTTATGGTTTAAACAGGACATGCTTACTCATCTCACACGTGACGAGTATTAATGGAGGACAGGACATGCTTACTCACTTCACACATGACGGGTATTAATGGAGGACAGGACATGCTTACTCATCTCACACGTGACGAGTATTAAGGGAGGGCAGAACATGCTTACTCACTTCACACATGACGGGTACTAAGGGTTGGAGAGGACATTCTTACTCATCTCACACGTGACGAGTATTAAGGGAGGGCGGGACATGCTTACTCACTTCACACATGACGAGAATTAAGGGAGGACAGGACATGCTTACTATCTTCAAACATGAGTGTTACTAAGGGAGGACAGGACATGCTTACTCACTTCACACATGACGGGTACAAGGAGAGGACAGGACCTGCTCACTCAATTCTCACGTGACGGGTACTTAGTGTGGACAGACATGCTTACTCACTTTACACACGACGGGTACTAAGGGTCGACATGACATGCTTACTCACTTAATACATGACGGGTATGAAGGAAGGACAGGACATTCTTTTTGACTTTAAACATGACGGGTATTAAGGGAGGAGAGGACATGATTACTCACTTCACGAATGACGGGTACTTAGGGGGGACAGGACATGCTTACTCACTTGACACATGACGGTTACTTAGGGATGACAGAACATGCTTACTCACTTCACACATGACGGTTACTTAGGGAGGACAGGACATGCTCACTCACTTCACACATGACGGTTACTTAGTGAGGACATGACATGCTTACTCATTTTACACACGACGGGTATTAAGGGTCGACATGACATGCTTACTCAATTCACACATGACGGGTACTTAGGGAGGACAGAACATGCTTACTCACTTGACATATGACGTGTACTTAGGGAGGACAGGAGATGCTTACTCACTTCACTCATGACGAGTACTAAGGGTGGACAGAACATACTATCTTCACACATGACGGTTACTTAGGGAGGACAGGACATGCTAACTCACTTCACACATGACGGGTACTTCGTGAAGACATGACATGCTTACTCATTTTAAACACGACGGGTACTAAGGGTCGACATGCCATGCTTACTCACTTCACACATGACGGGTACTTAGTGAGGACATGACATGTTTACTCACTTCACACATGATTGGTATTAAGGGAGGACAGGACATCCTTACTCATCTCACACGTGACGAGTATTAAGGGAGGGCAGGACATGATTACTCACTTCACACATCACGGCAATTAAGGGAGGACAGGACATCCTTTCTCACTTCACACATGACGAGAATTAAGTGAGGACAGGACAAGCTTACTCACTACACAAATAACGTGTATTAAGGGAGAACAGGACATGCTTACTCACTTCACACGTGACGGGTAGTAACGGTGGACAGGACATGCTTACTCACTTCAGATATGACGGGTACGTAGTGAGGACATGACATGCCTTCTAAGTTCACACATGACTGGTATTAAGGGAGAACAGGGCATGCTTACTCACTTCACACATGACGAGTATTAAGGGAGGTCATGATATGTTTACTTACTTCACACATAACGGGTATCAAGGGAGGACAGGACAGGCTTACTTACTTCACACATGACGGGTATTAAGGAAGGACAGGACATGCTTACTCACTTCACACACGACGAGTATTAAGGGAGGACAGGACATGCTTACTCCATAACACATGACGGGTATTAAGGGTTAGACAAGACATGCTTACTCACTTGACACGTGAAGGGTATTAAGGGTTAGACAGGACATGCTTACTCACTTCACACATGACGGGTATTAAGGGAGGACAGGACATGCTTACTCATCTCACACGTGACGAGTATTAAGGGAGGGCAGAACATGCTTACTCACTTCACACATGACGGGTACTAAGGGTTGGAGAGGACATGCTTACTTATCTCACACGTGACGAGTATTAAGAGAGGGCAGAACATACTTACTCACTTTACACATCACGGCAATTAAGGGAGGACAGGACATCCTATCTCACTTCACACATGACGAGAATAAAGTGAGGACAGGACATGCTTACTCACTACACACATTACGGGTATTAAGGGAGAACAGGACATGCTTACTCACTTCAGATATGACGGGTACGTAGTGAGGACATGACATGCCTTCTAAGTTCACACATGACTGGTATTAAGGGAGAACAGGGCATGCTTACTCACTTCACACATGACGAGTATTAAGGGAGGTCATGATATGTTTACTTACTTCACACATAACGGGTATCAAGGGAGGACAGGAAAGGCTTACTCACTTCACACATGACGGGTATTAAGGAAGGACAGGACATGCTTACTCACTTCACACACGACGAGTATTAAGGGAGGACAGGACATGCTGACTAACTTCCCACATGACGGGTATTAAGGGTTGGAGAGGACATGCTTTCTTATCTCACACGTGACGAGTATTAAGGGAGGGCAGAACATGGTCACTCACTTCACACATGACGGGTACTAAGGGTTGGAGAGGACATGCTTACTCATCTCACACGTGACGAGTATTAAGGGAGGGCGGGACATGCTTGCTCACTTCACACATGACGGGTACTAAGGGTGGACAGAACATGCTTACTATCTTCACACATGACGGTTACTTTGGGAGGACAGGACATGCTTACTCATGTCACACATGACGGGCACTCAGGGTGGACAGAACATGTTCACTCACCTCACACATGACGGTTAATTAGTGAGGACATGACATGCTTACTCTCTTTACACATGACGGGAACTAAGGGTGGACATGACATGCTTACTCACTTCACACATGACGGGTACTTTGTGAGGACATGACGTGCTTACTCACTTCACACATGACGGGTATTAAGGGAGGAAACGATATGCTTACTCACTTCACACGTGACGGGTACTAATGGTTTCAACAGGACATGTTCACTCACTTGACACATGACGGGTACATAGGGAGAACAAGACATGCCTACTCACTTCACACATGACGTCTATGAAGGAAGGAGAGGTCATTCCTTTTGACTGTAAACATGACGGGTGTTAAGGGAGGAGAGAACATGCTTACTCACTTCACAAATGACGGGTACTATGGGTTGGACAGGACATGCTTACTCATCTCACACGTGACGAGTATTAAGAGCGGGCTTAACATGCTTACTCACTTGACACATGAAGGGTACTAAGGGTTAGACAGGACATGCTTACTATCTTCACACATGACGGTTACTTAGGGAGGACAGGACATGCTTACTCACTTGACACATGACCGGTACTTAGGGAGGACAGGACATGCTTACTCACTTCACTCATGACGGGTACTAAGGGAGGACAGAACATACTATCTTCACACATGACGGTTACTTAGGGAGGACAGGATATGCTTACTTACTTCACACATGACGGGTACTTCGTGAAGACATGACATGCTTACTCATTTTACACACGACGGGTACTAAGGGTCGATATGCCATGCTTACTCACTTCACACATGACGGGTACTTAGTGAGGACATGACATGTTTACTCACGTCACACATGATTGGTATTAAGAGAGGACATGACATTCTTACTCATCTCACACGTGACGAGTATTAAGGGAGGGCAGGACATGCTTACTCACTTCACCCATCACGGGTATTAAGGTAGAACAGGACATGCTTACTCACTTCACATGTGACGGGTACTAACGGTGGACAGGACATGCTTACTCACTTCACATATGACCGGTACGTAGTGAGGAGATGACATGCTTACTCACTTCACAAATGACGGGTATGAAGGGAGGTCATGACATGCTTACTTACTTCACACATAACGGGTATGAAGGAAGGACAGGATATGCTTGCTCACTACACACATGACGGGTATTAAGGAAGGACAGGATATGCTTGCTCACTTCACACACGACGAGTATTAAGGGAGGACAGGACATGCTTACTCACTTCTCACGTGACGTGTACTAAGGGTTGGACAGGACATGCTTACTCACTTCACACCTGACGGGTACTAAGGGAGGACAGGACAAGCTTACTCACTTCAGACATAACGGGTATTAAGGGAGAACAGGACATACTTACTCACTTCACACGTGACGGGTACTAACGGTGGACAGGACATGCTTACTCACTTGACACATGAAGGGTACTAAAGGTTAGACAGGACATGCTTACTCACTTCACACATGACGGGTATTAAGGGAGGACAGGACATGCTTACTCACTTCACACATGACGAGTATTAAGGGAGGAGAGGACATGCTTACTCACTTCACACATGACGGGTACTACGGGTTGGACAGGACATGCTTACTCATCTCACACGTGACGAGTATTAAGAGCGGGCTTAACATGCTTACTCACTTGACACATGAAGGGTACTAAGGGTTAGACAGGACATGCTTACTCACTTCACACCTGAGGGGTACTAAGGGAGGACAGGACATGCTTACTCATCTCACACGTGACGAGTATTAAGGGAGGGCGGGACATGCTTACTCACTTCACACATGACGGGTATTAAGGGAGGACAGGACATTCTCACTCACTTTACACATGACGGATACAAAGCGAGTGAGTGAGTGAATATGGTTTTACGCCGCTTTTAGCAATATTCCAGCAATATCACGGCGGGGGACACCAGACATGGGCTTCACACATTGTACCCATGTCGGGAATCGAACCAGGGTCTTCGGCGTGACGAGCGAACGCTTTAACCACTAGGCTACCCGACCGCCCGACGGATACTAAGGGAGGACAGGACATGCTTACTATCATCACACATGACTGTTACTAAGGGAGGACAGGACATGCTTACTCACTTCACACAGGACGGGTACAAGGGGAGGACAGGACATGCTCACTCACTTCACACATGACGGGTACTTAGTGAGGACATGACATGCTTACTCACTTTACACACGACGAGTACTAAGGGTCGACATGACATGCTCACTCACTTCACACATGACGGGTATGAAGGAAGGACAGGGCATTCTTTTTTACTTTAAACATGACGGGTATTAAGGGAGGAGAGGACATGCTTACTCACTTCACAAATGACGGGTACTTAGGGAGGACGGGACATGCTTACTCACTTGACAAATGACGGGTACTTAGGGAGGACGGGACATGCTCGCTCACTTCACACATGACGGTTACTTAGTGAGGACATGACATGCTTATTCATTTTACACACGACGGGTACTAAGGGTCGACATGACATGCTTACTCACTTCACACATGACGGGTACTTAGTGAGGACATGACATGTTTACTCACTTCACACATGATTGGTATTAAGGGAGGACAGGACATGCTTACTCACTTCACACATAACGGGTATTAAGGGAGAACAGGACATACTTACTCACTTCACACGTGACGGGTACTAACGGTGGACAGGACATGCTTACTCACTTGACACATGAAGGGTACTAAGGGTTAGACAGGACATGCTTAATCACTTCACACATGATGGGTATAGGGGTTAGACAGGACATGCTTACTCACTTCACATGTGACGGGTATTAAGGGTTAGACAGGACATGCTTACTCACTTCACATGTGACGGGTATTAAGGGAGGACAGGACATGCTTACTCACTTCAAACATGACGGGTATTAAGGGAGGACAGGACATGCTTACTCACTTCAAACATGACGGGTATTAAGGGAGGACTGGACATGCTTACTCACCTCACACATCACGAGTATTAAGGGAGGACAGGACATTCTTACTCACTTCACACATGACGGTTACAAAGGAAGGACAGGACATGCTTACTCACTTCACACGTGACGAGTATTAAGGGAGGAAAGGACATGATTACTTACTTCACACATGACGGGTATTATGTGAGGACTGGACATTATAACTCACTTCATACATGACGAGTTTTAAGGGATGACTGGACATGCTTATTCACCTCACACATCACGCGTATTAAGGGAGGACAGGACATGCTTACTCACTTCACACACGACGAGTATTAAGGGAGGACAGGACATGCTGACTAACTTCCCACATGACGGGTATTAAGGGTTGGAGAGGACATGCTTTCTTATCTCACACGTGACGAGTATTAAGGGAGGGCAGAAGATGGTCACTCACTTCACACATGACGGGTACTAAGGGTTGGAGAGGACATGCTTACTCATCTCACACGTGACGAGTATTAAGGGAGGGCGGGACATGCTTGCTCACTTCACACATGACGGGTACTAAGGGTGGACAGAGCATGCTTACTATCTTCACACATTACGGTTACTTTGGGAGGACAGGACATGCTTACTCATGTCACACATGACGGGCACTCAGGGTGGACAGAACATGTTCACTCACCTCACACATGACGGTTAATTAGTGAGGACATGACATGCTTACTCTCTTTACACATGACGGGAACTAAGGGTGGACATGACATGCTTACTCACTTCACACATGACGGGTACTTTGTGAGGACATGACGTGCTTACTCACTTCACACATGACGGGTATTAAGGGAGGAAACGATATGCTTACTCACTTCACACGTGACGGGTACTAATGGTTTCAACAGGACATGTTCAATCACTTGACACATGACGGGTACATAGGGAGAACAAGACATGCCTACTCACTTCACACATGACGTCTATGAAGGAAGGAGAGGTCATTCCTTTTGACTGTAAACATGACGGGTGTTAAGGGAGGAGAGAACATGCTTACTCACTTCACAAATGACGGGTACTATGGGTTGGACAGGACATGCTTACTCATCTCACACGTGACGAGTATTAAGAGCGGGCTTAACATGCTTACTCACTTGACACATGAAGGGTACTAAGGGTTAGACAGGACATGCTTACTATCTTCACACATGACGGTTACTTAGGGAGGACAGGACATGCTTACTCACTTGACACATGACCGGTACTTAGGGAGGACAGGACATGCTTACTCACTTCACTCATGACGGGTACTAAGGGAGGACAGAACATACTATCTTCACACATGACGGTTACTTAGGGAGGACAGGATATGCTTACTTACTTCACACATGACGGGTACTTCGTGAAGACATGACATGCTTACTCATTTTACACACGACGGGTACTAAGGGTCGATATGCCATGCTTACTCACTTCACACATGACGGGTACTTAGTGAGGACATGACATGTTTACTCACGTCACACATGATTGGTATTAAGAGAGGACATGACATTCTTACTCATCTCACACGTGACGAGTATTAAGGGAGGGCAGGACATGCTTACTCACTTCACCCATCACGGGTATTAAGGGAGAACAGGACATGCTTACTCATTTCACATGTGACGGGTACTAACGGTGGACAGGACATGCTTACTCACTTCACATATGACCGGTACGTAGTGAGGAGATGACATGCTTACTCACTTCACAAATGACGGGTATTAAGGGAGGTCATGACATGCTTACTCACTTCAGACATAACGGGTATTAAGGGAGAACAGGACATACTTACTCACTTCACACGTGACGGGTACTAACGGTGGACAGGACATGCTTACTCACTTGACACATGAAGGGTACTAAAGGTTAGACAGGACATGCTTACTCACTTCACACATGACGGGTATTAAGGGAGGACAGGACATGCTTACTCACTTCACACATGAGGAGTATTAAGGGAGGAGAGGACATGCTTACTCACTTCACACATGACGGGTACTACGGGTTGGACAGGACATGCTTACTCATCTCACACGTGACGAGTATTAAGAGCGGGCCTAACATGCTTACTCACTTGACACATGAAGGGTACTAAGGGTTAGACAGGACATGCTTACTCACTTCACACCTGAGGGGTACTAAGGGAGGACAGGACATGCTTACTCATCTCACACGTGACGAGTATTAAGGGAGGGCGGGACATGCTTACTCACTTCACACATGAGGGGTATTAAGGGAGGACAGGACATTCTCACTCACTTTACACATGACGGATACTAAGTGAGTGAGTGAGTGAATATGGTTTTACGCCGCTTTTAGCAATATTCCAGCAATATCACGGCGGGGGACACCAGACATGGGCTTCACACATTGTACCCATGTCGGGAATCGAACCAGGGTCTTCGGCGTGACGAGCGAACGCTTTAACCACTAGGCTACCCGACCGCCCGACGGATACTAAGGGAGGACAGGACATGCTTACTATCATCACACATGACTGTTACTAAGGGAGGACAGGACATGCTTACTCACTTCACACAGGACGGGTACAAGGGGAGGACAGGACATGCTCACTCACTTCACACATGACGGGTACTTAGTGAGGACATGACATGCTTACTCACTTTACACACGACGAGTACTAAGGGTCGACATGACATGCTCACTCACTTCACACATGACGGGTATGAAGGAAGGACAGGGCATTCTTTTTTACTTTAAACATGACGGGTATTAAGGGAGGAGAGGACATGCTTACTCACTTCACAAATGACGGGTACTTAGGGAGGACGGGACATGCTTACTCACTTGACAAATGACGGGTACTTAGTGAGGACAGGACATGCTCGCTCACTTCACACATGACGGTTACTTAGTGAGGACATGACATGCTTATTCATTTTACACACGACGGGTACTAAGGGTCGACATGACATGCTTACTCACTTCACACATGACGGGTACTTAGTGAGGACATGACATGTTTACTCACTTCACACATGATTGGTATTAAGGGAGGACAGGACATGCTTACTCACTTCACACATAACGGGTATTAAGGGAGAACAGGACATACTTACTCACTTCACACGTGACGGGTACTAACGGTGGACAGGACATGCTTACTCACTTGACACATGAAGGGTACTTAGGGTTAGACAGGACATGCTTACTCACTTCACATGTGACGGGTATTAAGGGTTAGACAGGACATGCTTACTCACTTCACATGTGACGGGTATTAAGGGAGGACAGGACATGCTTACTCACTTCAAACTTGACGGGTATTAAGGGAGGACAGGACATGCTTACTGACTTCAAACATGACGGGTATTAAGGGAGGACTGGACATGCTTATTCACCTCACACATCACGAGTATTAAGGGAGGACAGGACATTCTTACTCACTTCACACATGACGGGTACAAAGGAAGGACAGGACATGCTTACACACTTCACACGTGACGAGTATTAAGGGAGGAAAGGACATGATTACTCACTTCACACATGACGGGTATTATGTGAGGACTGGACATTATAACTCACTTCATACATGACGAGTTTTAAGGGAGGACTGGACATGCTTATTCACCTCACACATCACGCGTATTAAGGGAGGACAGGACATGCTTACTCACTTCACACATGACGGGTACTAAGGAAGGACAGGACATGCTTACTCACTTCACACGTGACGAGTATTAAGGGAGGAAAGGACATGATTACTCACTTCACACATGACGGGTATTATGGGAGGACTGGACATGCTTACTCACTTCACACATGACGGGTACTAAGGAGGACAGGAGATCCTTACTCACTTGACACATGAGGGGTACTAAGGTGGAGAGGATATGCTCACTCCTTTCACACGCGACGGGATCTTAGGGTCAGTTAACTCACTTGTCTCGGGAAGATTGACCTAATCAGAATTAAAAAGAGACAGTATAGTGCTTCTGTAAGAGATGCTTTGTTAGACAAAATAACAAATCAAAAGAGTTTCAGGCTGTACTAAGAAAATATACAACAAAGAAGCCACAAAAGGATAACATAAACATTTCGGAATGGTTTTTGCATTTTACGATTTTTTTCGAAGAATGCGATGGCAACTACACAGAATATACTGGATTTTCTGATATTAATTTTAATTTAATGATAATGAATATTAATTATGTTTTTTTCTAAACTATATGATGTTTCACCAAAGATGTTAGTTGCACAGGAGTCTATTTATAGTTGTGTCAAGAGATGTGCTAAGACAAGTAATAATTTTTCTGAATGTTTTGATTGTCCTCTAGGTCTTAGACAAGGCTGTGTGATGAGCCCTTTCCTATTCTTCATGTTCATCAATTAACTTGCTTGACAAATAGATTCACCTTCTGTTCCCAGTGTACAGCTACACATTGATATCATATAGGAATTTTTGATGCTATTTGAAGATGATATTGTCCGTTTTGCTGATACTATCTATGGGCTCCCAAAAAAATTGATGTCTGAATATCTTTTTGTGACAACTACCATTTCTCAGTTAATCTAGATAAGACAAAATTCTTGTTTTCAAAATGGGTGACAATTTATCAAGATTCGAGGGGTGGTCATTTGACGAGCATGAACTTGAGTGTGTATTTAATAAATACCCTGGAGTATTATTTTCTAGATCACTGTCATGGTCAAATCAGGTCAATAAGGCCTCCTTTCAGTTCTCTTTGAAACTATAAAGTTGCTGTCGACGCTGCAGCCTTTACCGTCGGTTGTTTTAAATATTTGACTCCAAATCTGGCAAATTTTACTGTTTTGTTCTGAAGTATGGGTTGTAGATAAATCCCCGGAAAAAGAAGTTGTACAAATGTTCGCGTGTAAGCAATTTTTATGTGTGAAGCAGTTGTCCTCAAATGATGTTGTTGGAAGAGAATAAGGAAGTATTCTGCAGATGTACATATTTGCATGTAAGTATTTGTTAAAATAATCAACATAAGAGGGTCACGTTTTGAAACGAACTGTTATTATGTATTCATGTTAGACTGTAATTATGGTATGGCCACCTGGGCATCAGATGCTTTGGGTACGAATGGGGACAGCAATCTATAAATATCATTGCCAGCTTCATGTCTAAAATAAAGTGAAAAATCTTCTTATGACCAAGGTTTGTGCGCAGCCCTATCAACATTAACCCTTTATGATGCATTCAAAATTAAATTTAAAATTTAAAACAAGTTGCTCGATTGAGATGTTGTTCCTAGCTTCGTGATACAGAAAAGAGCTAAAACTTCAACGGTTATGTTTGGTTTGTAACCAGGGTAAAGTAGATGATGAGTATCAATTTGTAGCCATCACCATTTGGGATGTAAATATATACCAATTACATTCTACTTGTGCCACAAATGATATAAGCTAAATATGTTGATGTCTTCATCTGATGAACCCACTGTCTATACTCGTCACTCCGAAGAAACTGGTTCGATTCCCGACATGGGTACAATGCGTGAAGCCCATTTCTGGTGTCCCCCGCCGTGATATTGCTGGAAAACCATCCTCACTCATTCACCTATCTATACAAAGCAATACGATTGTGGCTTGTGTAAATTACATCTATATTGTCTTTTGTACACTACATTCTCTCACACCGTATAGGCTGTAATGTGGAATGGGAAAAAAGATGAAGATCAACATTTCAATCACTGGTTTGTCTGGTCCAGGATCGATTATTAAACACCGCCGTCATATAGTTGGAATATTGCTGAGTGCGGCGTTAAAAGGCAAACAAACAAACAAACAAACAAACAAACAAAGAGACAAACAAACTGCGATCACGTGACATGAGAGTTTGGAAATGTAAAAATCTGAACGCACCTTATGCATATACAAGAACAAAGGAGGCGAAAAATACGTCTGAAAGTGTCGTCTTGGCAGTCATGAAATAAAGCAATGACATTAAGGTACGTAATATTATTGAATATTAACCGAACATTGATTTGGAAAAAAGGTAACCCTGCGTTAATATGGTATAATACGTACGCTATTCCGACATGGTCAGTTTAGTCGATTATATTTTTTCATATATATTTTTAACCAAGCAATGTCATTGTAATACACATACAGCCAAATAAGAATAGAGGATACGTCTATTTGCCATGAACAAAGTTGAACTGAGAGTATATAGGTTGAAATAGAGGTGGTGCTGAGGTGAAATGGTGGAGATTGATGCACTTACTTCGCAACGTGCATGCACGTGTGTGGCTGCTTATACTAGTCCGGACTGATGCCGATTTTATAGTGCTAGCTCACTGAGATACCATGCCCAACTTAGACACAGTATACTGACCAGTCCTTGTTTAATCCCCTTAATGCTGACATCCAGGCATGGTAACAACAAGTACCATCTTTTAACGTCTTTTGGTATGACGCGGCCGGGGATCGATCCCTGGACCTTTGTTCCCGGCGGACGCTCTACCACTAGACCATGGAGGCGGTCAGCATAGGTGGAGGGTAGGGGTGTTGGTGGGGGAGGGGGATGGTTCTATTCTTACCAGGACATGTCTGTTGTGAAGAGTTCCCTTCTTAAAGCAGTCGTAACATTCTTTATCCAACCTACCAGACCCGGGGTAGAATAGGTCTTCAGCAACACATGCTTGCTGTAAAAGGCGACTATGCTTGTCGTAAGGGGCGACTAACGGGATCGGGTGGTGTTTAGGCGCGCTGACCTGGTGTGATTGCGTGGATCGATGCTCATGATATCAATCACTGGATTGTCTGGTCCTGACTCGATTGTTTTTACACAGGCCGCCGTCATACAGCTGGAATATTGCTGAGTGTGGCGTTAAACAACAAACAAACAAACAAATCGTCAACCAATCGAAAGTATCACAAATGTAATACCGCTAAAAGACATTTCTATCTATTTATACATAAAAGGGTAAATGGTCAGTAATCAATAATCAAAAGATATATGTATCATTAACGTAATAAAGGGGTGTAGCTGAAACTTCTCATGGTTTGTCGATTTTATTGTTGTTATCACCGTTCTGTCCATATATGTAAGAATAAATAAAAAACACTTTATTATATTTTTTAAAATTTAATAGTTAAATAGTCCACCACTAGTCCACGTTGAATGTAAAAAGGACAGAGGAGGTTCATTAAAAGAAAACAAATTCAGCAAAGAGGGTTTGTGTATCCTGGCAGTCAGGCTGGTAAGGCTCATCATCAGCTCAGGGACCTTGCTCTCTCTTCACGCAGCCCAGACAGCGAATGGGACTTCTCCCAGGAAGCGCTGCCCAGTCGAACCCACCAAGAACCTTTCAGAGAATGTGAAGACTCCCCAACTCTGCAGCCTTCGACATTACCCAGATTGTCAGAAGGGCTGGTAGCAAACCCGGGTACCCTCCCAATGTCAGTCAACAGATTGGGAGGTACCAAACCTAAGGAACCGAGAAGATGGGGAGTCGGACAACTTGGTACTTGGGATGCAAGTGTAACATTTAGAAATCGAGGTCCACATATTTGCCATGTTTGTCCTGAAGCTTGTCAATCACTTTAGTGTCAAAAGAGACAGATGATTTCATTGGATTTATGAAAAAGGACAAGATCAGGTTTTGAGGGCATGGATAGGCCTAAGGCCAATTCCAAAGAATTTTGTGTTTATCATTTTCCATGACGCACATATTCTGGGTGTAGCAAGGCGAAGACGGTAATAAAATGATAGTACCACAGCATCATGTCGCTAAAGATACTGTGTTTGTGCCAAAGCTGGGCATCCACTGGCAATGTGTTGGACAGTCTTATTAAATTCATTGCCTAATCATGACAAAAATAACTTTCACAAAAAAATGGTCACTTAAATTCTCAGCATTTGATTCTCAGCTCTCTGTTTGTACATGCTATGGTTGAGTCTGTTTCTGTCCCTCTGAATACACTGCACTGTGGTCATTCAGCCTCTCCTTGATAAACTGAATCTGGGCCGAATTGATATGGCACTTCCCTTTGTTGACACTCATTTCTGTACCTACATTTCATGTCCTACATCCTTGGCTCATTTAAGAAAACTGTGGAATGCCTTGTTTTCATCATGGGTCCTGACATGCTTCACAAGAGGATCATCATACAAATAAATGTGTGCAAAAGTGCACAATACAATTACTGCTACTACTACTACTACTAGTAGTAGTAGAAGTAGTAGTAGTAGTAGTAGTAATAGTAGTTTGTTCGAAGTTATGTGTGCAAATGTGCACAGTACAATTCTATCACGGAACCACGCCCTCCCATCATGATTACCTCCTTTTCACCATCAGTCTTGACATGCTTCATAAGAAGTAGTAGTAGTAGTAGTAATAGCAGTAGTAGTAGTAGTAGTTAGTAATAGGTGTAGTAGTAGTAGTTTGTTCGAAGTTACAATTTTCCGATAGAACTAACGTGATCACGACAAATGGATAGCTTTGAATTAATCATATTTTCATTTCAAAACACAAGCGCCTCGCGAGCAGCAAGCACCGTCTAGCAGTAGAGAACCATCAACAATATTAACATTGAGATTATGTCCCTCGTCATTATTATTACTATCATTGTACTACTAATTGATTATCTTGTATTTCCCCGATAGCCTTTGTTATGCGTGAAAAGAGTGAGTTGAACCAAACTCACTCGAGTTGAGGCCCTAGTAAATTGTGAGTGAGTGAGTTTGGTTACGCTGAAAAGAACATCAGTTATATCACTGAGGAGCCGTGAAGATCCGGGGTACTATAGGTCTTCAGCAACCCATGCTTGCTGTAAAAGCCGACTATGCTTGTCGTAAGAGGCGACGAACTGGATCGGGTGGTCAGGCTCGCTGACGTGGTTGATGCATGTCTTCGTTTCCCAATTGCGTGGATCGATGTTAATGATGTCAATCACTGGATTTTCTGGTCCAGACTCGATTACTCGATTACTTACAGACCGCCATCATATAGCTGGAATATTGCTGAGTGCGGCGTTGAACAACAAATAAACTACTATATCACTGAGTGTCAGCTTGATGTAGGAGGAAAGCCCGAAGTGATACACAACCCTCCATAACTCTGCCACCGGCCCAACACTTTCTGCAAGCGACACAAGACCAATATTTACTGTCAGCATAACTGGCTCAAACCCGGTGTATGTAAGGACGTCTCGTATATCTCTAAATCTCTAAGGAATCAGGATGGAATCTTGAAATATTGAACAGGAAGGCATGTATAGTAGGGTGGATTCATCCCGCAGACGACACCCATCCCGTGTCAGCATTCCCAACCTTGGATCAGAAGGTCGTGGTTCGAATCGCATCCCAGAAATCGGATATTGTATGACCGCTACATTAGCGCCTAACGTAGGGGCTGAGGACGTTCACATTAAATATCAGCAAATCGCGGCCCAAACGTGTCTTCTGTTGGGGAAGGGCTGGCAAGCTTAACCTCTGTTCATGTGGACCTCGGATCAGACGGTCCGTGGTCTGAATCCCATTATGGGGATTGGAAATTTTATAGCTGCCCAGAAGCAAATTGTGATGATTTGACAAGGTGCAAGTGGATATGTCTCATTCTTACGTAGGAGCTTAAAACTTAAACAATGGTCTCATATATTTATATTGGAAGAAACAAGGCTTTTAAATGCGGATTAAAGTGAAAATGATTCACGATTTTGTACAAGACATTATATATAATTTAAAAGACATCTTGTGATCCATTGTTTAGGCTCCAAGCCATAACGTTATATACATAAAAGACATAATAGTTGTAGATATAGAGACACACTATTTCAGTGGTCAAGTTTATTAATCGTCACACACAGACAATTTCTGTCACTGGGAAACAGGTAGGTGATGAACTTTAACTGAGATTTTACGACAGCTTCTTCACCACAGAAAGGTATTCACGACGTGCCGTGTTTAATATTATTACCAACGTCCCACGTTTCCGGTACTATGACAGGCACTCAACCAGGTCACCTTTGTCCACTCAGTCGCTTCACACAACCTTCACCTCTAATTTCACACATTCTACAACGGCAATACTTGGAATGGTCACCGAACTTTACCACCTCATCCACTCCGTCGCTTCATACCACATTCACCTCCACTTTGACACATTCTACAATGGCAATACTTAGAATGGTAATCTTTCCAAGCATGTTGAGTCCAGTTTCATGTATAACTTGTTTCAAGATAGGTTTCCCGTAAGTTGTTCAGATTGTATTTGAAGAAAATGTAATATATGAGAAATACTGTGTTCAGAATACTGCGGATCAGAACACCAAATGTGAAACTATTCAAGTCTGAAATCAGTGTATATCGCAGGTCTAACCTGAAGTTAGTAAGAAGGTATAACGACGTTAGTGAATGTACATGGATACGCATCATGACTGTACAGTTTGATACATACTGGTTCTGGATAGAAGCAAAAGAAAACAGGATGCCAGGCATTAGTTACACAATTTAATTACTTCACTTTGAAATCTCACAAATGAAGTTGTGCTTATGGCTGCAGGTGGCGTCATTCCAGCGATACCCGACTGCGTCCCAAATGACGAGACAATCCTCACCCCCCTTGTAGTTATCTGGTTGACCCGATCCCCAGTTCTGGTATCCACCAGCAAAAGGTCTGCCTCCTTCCCAGACGAACCTGCCCTCGCGAGCCAGGTCACTCCCTCCAATGAAGTAAGCGGAAGCTTAAATGCAAAAGGCAAAGTTTAGAAGTGAAACATAGCCTCAAAAATTGATCGATTGTTTGTCAAAAAAGTCTTTCAATTATTGTTTTTCAAAAAGTGTCACCTCTCTATGTAAAGAGTCCAAACTGCCTTACCTACCTATCCAAAACTCTTAGGCTTTCAGTGCACTTTTGCCTTTACAAACCTTTTCCTCTTGCATATCCCCTGATGAAGTCATCCTCCGCTCGACCGTTGACGATGACGAGCCGAGCTCCGAAAAACTGACAGACTGACTGCAAAACGAATGGTATCGGGATGAACAGTAGTACATCAACCGTCTATTGACGTGCTGATATTTTAAGATGTCAATCCACTGGATTTCCGTTTTTTATTATAATTTGTGTTGTTGCTGTAATCGGATTTGATGGAATAAACGGTTGATTGATTGATTGTCAATCAACCTATATAGCACCATGATACACCAACCGATCTCAAGCACTACCACTCCGAATGTCTTTGTTTGCTCCCTCCTTGTCAGTTCTGTTAATACTGTTAATAGCCCTGTACATTTATCTTATCGCGTTTATTCACAGCATGCCCAATACGTGCAATGAGCAATACAGTTCTGTACACCACTCAGTTCAGTCGCAATTTGCAAAGGTCTTGTGGCTATGGCATGCACTATTGCATCTCAACCCTGATTTCAATCAGGAGAACCTGTTTGTCAAGCAGTTGCTTCTGCATTCTGCACGACTTCACGTATAGATAATGTTGTTTGAGTGACATTTTTATATTCAACCATTCACCTGATAAAGGGGTGAGAAGTGAGATCCGAAACATCGATACAAACAATAAAACAGTTGTTTTCATAATACGTTTAATGCTTTTGATATTTAACTATTTCATATTAATCATATTTGAGCTAAGGACTCAGCACTGGTTACTTACCCTTGCTTCAGCAAACGTTCCTGTCATGTCAGAGAACCAGTAGCAGGAACGTCCATGGGAATGAAACCCTGCTACACACCTTGAACCTTCAACATTTAAACAAACATATTGGTATATGTCATTGGAATCAGTTAGTTTCTGATGGACCATGTAACAGAAATATAGGATAAAGACCGGATTAAAGACTCATTTGGAATTGGGTGTTGGCAAATGAAGAATCACCAGTGGATCCTGGCGATGTGGCACCAGAGCCCCTCCAGCAGTTCAAAACAGGGGAAAAAGAAGTTCATGTTAATATTCCTAATCTACTCATGTTCGGTATCAAAAGTACAATATACCGATATCCAGAAGGTACAGATTTATGCCTGGGGTATGTACGTGTACTTTCAAATGATATGACACTCAGTTAACGTATGCCTCTTGCAAATGAATTTCAGGGGGGTTCAGTCAACGTTCCTAATATGAAAACACTAAACCTTCACTTTCAACAATAGATCATAGTACATTATAGCTAAAATGGATAGAATTATCATAAAAACGCCCGCATGTTATCAGAAATGAGCGGGCCACTGTAACTTGATAATGCCCTCATATTACTTGACGACGGGCCATTATCACGCCCGTTGTTAGGTGACGTCATAGGATAGGGATAGGTGACGTAACGTTCAATAGTGACGTTATCTGGTTTGTTCTATGACGTTTCAATATTTGTTAAAGTGGGTCAGTGACATTCGTGTTGATTGCAGTAAATGTTTCAAAACCGATATTGTTGTTTCTTTTTATTTGATAACAAATTCCATCAATTTTAACTATAATAACGGTAACGCTATTTTTCAGGGCATTATCATTTGCAGAAGCCCTCGGTCTTCTGCAAATGATAATGCCCTGAAAAATAGCGTTACCCTTATAGTAAACTATGGTTATAACGAACTCAAATGGACTACTCAGTTTTGTTCGTTATAAGCATACATAAACCATCTGTACAGCAAATGGCCGGGACCAAAAGTTAAGTTCATAATATCCATCAGTTCGTTATAAGCGTGTTCGTGATAAGCGTTTTTTTTTTTTCATTGTAATCCTGCAATGATTTGATTATTTTGAAACGGATGCAAATGTTACGAAGGTACGGTAGCGAGCATCAGTCCATGTGAGTCATGTTGAACGAGAGGTTTCAGAGACAATTTTACAAGTCACTGGCAGTGGGCAATAATGCAGGACTGACACCTTCTCCTCTTTGAGGCAAAGAAACGCCCGATGAATGGTAGTCCATATCTGAGGAGGGATATACCTGAGTTCCTGCAACATCATTTGAGGATGAGAATGACATCGGAACATCATTCCATTTCATCCCAGCATGTTTGAATGATGAGGTGATCTTGCAAGCATTCTGGTATTTCGCAACATTCAAATTCCCATCAATCACAACACTTTGACTGTACCGTTTACCCGTTGATTCACCTCAGATCATAAAGCCACCACCTTCAAACGATCGCTTTCAAGAACGCACGGTGTGCCATAACGTTCACCTGGATGCCTGAAGACAGGTGTTTTCCCATCGAATCGGTGAACAAGTAAACGTGACACATCAGTGTCAAAGACCACATATCTGAATCACTGGAGACGTCGACCTTGATTAGGCTTAGCCTTTTAGCTGGGCGTCTCTCACGGATGCCGTAGGTGTGTCAGTGTCTGCGGACCACCCTCGCAGATACGCCACTTATACACGGGGTGTGAGCCATGCTGTCTGTGACCTGTGTCGACGATATCTTGGAAAGGGGTTGTCACGGGAGGGCGGACACTACGGGACCATCTCTGACGCGGTTGTTAATACGGGGGCTGGAGGAAATGTTCTTAGCCTGACTAACTTTCAACTATGGGCTATTACTTCAACTATGGGCTATTACAAAGTGAACTAGTCAATGTAGTACATTTTTTAGTAGTTCATTTCAAGTTAATTTGGTCTGTTGAGTCCGTTTGTATATTAGTGACAGCCAGTAGATTGTGATACGGGTCTAACGGATACAGAAAAGGAAAAGAGCGAGTACCGAGCAGTCATTAAGTTTATGACTTTAGAGAAATGTACTCCCCATGAAATTCATGGCACAAGAGTAAGTGCCCTAGTAATTCCACTGTTAAACTTTGTTGATCCATGTTCAAGGTTGTGAGAATAAGCCTTGAAGATAACTCTAGGTCTGGACGTTCCTCAACTCCCACCAATGAAGATTCAATCAAGGAGATTGCTTCAAGCATACCAATGGCTCGCAGACGCTCATTTTTGGACAGGGGTGGCATTTCGTAATGTTGAATAATTGCGTAATTTTGTTGTTTTTCTGAGTGGTTGTTGTCAGCACGATGCTAAACAATGCATATGGAATCTCGTTAACGCACATGTTTTATACCCATTCTTGGGTAGTGAAATGCATGGGAATTGCATAAAAGTCAACCTTTGCATGAAATGCATGCTTTTCTGTAGCAGTTGCGTTTTTTTGTGACTTGATTTCATACATGTACTACAATATTGAAAACCAAACTTTACTTGTTTGAAAAATACACTAAAGTATTGGTGTCACGGGAACTTTTGTTGTTGAGTATAGATATGTGAAGTATTGTCAATTTGATGAAGGTCGCAATTCTGCTGTAATATAACCTTCACTTAATTAAAAGCATTTATTGGCGAGATATTGTATATTTTAATGTATGGACAATCATGTCAGGTGTAGATGGCACACACAACCTGGCATCAGATTCACGAAAGTATTTAGATGAAACACGTTTCCTTGAAATATATGGCATTCCGCCATGAGAGTCATAGGCACAAAACAGTTTAAACCAATACTTCAATGGTCCATTATGTGACGCTAAACCAGCATAATATTGCTGTGAAATAGCTTCTTACTGCATTTTGTACATCATTTCACGGGTGCCTGTAACTTGAAAACGTTACGAGACAATTTCTGTTTCGATGCTAAAGCATTCCAAACCTTATTACAGAAAGGTAAAAGTCCCATATGGAAACACATGCAACATTATGGGTCTACGGATTCTTACGTGCATTTTATTGAAGGCAATTTCCTGGAGTATACACTAGTTTATAAATGTTAACTTTCAAAGACATATAAATGAGTGGTATAAACACATTTCTTTAAAGATGACAGTAAGCTAAAAAAAAAAAGAAACACTTTTTTCGCACAGAGTATCAAGAAATGTTAGGAAAACATTATTTACTATTGATGCCATTAGGACATGTTAAACGTTTTGGGGAAATGAGTGACTTACCCTCTGCGTGCAGGAGCATGGAAGAGCCCAACAGTAGAAGCGCAACACCAGAGAACACATTCATTGTTGCAGTTCAGATGCTGGCGGTTAGCGTGTCATAGGATGCACTGGCGAGTAAACGGATGCATATATGATATAAAGCGTTTTCATGGTTTGGAGCAGCTGTGAAAGGATGAGCATTGATTATACTATCGGGTCACAAGCAGCTTGGAACTAATGATGCGTATTTAGAGGGACATAGGGCTAAACAATATTATAATCAAAAAAAAAAATATCTTTCACGATTTCTACTTTTGTGAAACTGAATACATTTATATGTTTTTATATCCCAGTATAAATAAATTATTTGAATTAAGTCGTCAAGATACAAATGTCATGTTTGTCGGTTTAATTGATATTTACTAACGTAGGTTCATAAAATATGTATCTCAAATACACTAACCGTATTCGACGTAATAAGCGCCCTGGGCGCTCTCAAAATAAGAAATAGGGGGCTCTTATTAGAATATTATTTTGGTGGAAAAAAACAGAATTGAAAGAAAAAAATTCGTGGTTTATGCGGACCGCCTCCGTGGTCTAGTGGTAGAGCGTCCGCCCGGTGAGGGGAAGGTCCGGGGCTCGATCCCCAGCCGCGTCATACCAAAAGACGCTAAAAGATGGTACTTGTTGTTACCCCGTCTGGCGCTCGGCCAAACATAAGGACTGGTCGGCTCGGAGTCAGTATACTGTGTCTGAGTTGGGTATTCATGTTAAACTGCGGCATGGTATCTCAGTGTGCTAGCACTATAAATCGGCATCAGTCCGGTCTAGTACAAGCAGCTACACACACACACACACACACGTACATGCACGTCGCTATATAAGTGCAATAATCTTGGTCGCGACGTTAAACCCCATTTCACCTCACCTCACCTCGTGGTTTATGCTGACAGCCTGAAATGTTTATATACGACAGATATATTTTTCCAGAATTTAATTGCCCATAATTAAGGGTGCATATAGCACACGAGTGCGTATTATACGCGAATAAATAAGTCTTGTGTACATTGATCAATTGGAAGGGGTGCTAATTGGGATTGTTCACTGGCCAATATATTAGCAAATATCGCCGTGGGCGCTTATTACGTCGAATACGGTACATACATGAACAAGTCATGTTGAACGAGGGGCTTCAGAGGACAATTTACAAGTCAGTGGCTAGCGCGCAGTATACATTAATACAGGCCTGAGACCTTCTCCACATTTAGGTGACGAAAGGCCCGATAAGTGGTAATCCATATCTGAGGAATATATATATAAATAATTTTACTCCCAAATGGAATGAACAAGATGGGTAAGCGGAGAAGGGAATTAAAAAAAACAGCCATTGAAGAGCAATAATTAATTGGGATATCAAACACTGATTTGTCTTATAATGTCTCTACTGTTACATAAGAGTTAGGACAGGGCAAATAACAGGACAGATACAAAGGTAACAGCGTTTGTGTTGTCATGTTTAACTCATGATGTTTATAATGATGTGTTCGTTCTAGTAAATGTTTAAAATGGGGAAATTATTTCACATAATGATCAAAATGTTTATAGTTTGACTGAGATATTAATCAGAAGATGTGTGTAACGATAGGGACGTTAGTTTGTAGTTTCTTTGACAAATTAACCTTGCAAATAATTTTGTAACAAATTAAACTGTTGAGCTGTATATATGTACTGAAAATGTACATATATTGTTGCCCGACCCCCCCCCCCCCCCCCCCCATTGTTTTCGGTGCCTTAGGTCTTTTGGCTAACATTGGGAGAGTGTCAGGGGAACGCCCCTGAGCTGCTGATGAGCCTAACGAGACTGACTATGTCAGGATCACGCCAACCCTCATTTGCTGCATTTTTTATATTTAAATAATAATAATTATAATTATATTTATAATTATAATTATAATTATAATTATAATGGATTGACTTCCCCAAGCGATTACTTGTTTTACTCAAGTCATTAATGAATTGCTGGTCAACTCAACTTGATATGGGGCAGGTGGTGACTTCGGAACCCATTTCTATCAGCAGAGGAATATTTCAGGGCAATTCTTTTAGCCCTTTGCTTTTCTGTTTGTCACTAAACCTTTAAGCTTTTTGCTCAGCAAAGAGGACAGTTATCACCCGGGACCTCTAAGAACAGAACCCCAACAGCCCTTACTCACCTCCTTTACAAGGATGACCTTGAACTTATAGCCAATGGAGGATCTACACTCAAAAAACAGATTCTGCTTGTGGAGTACTTTTCTAATGATATCGGCATGTCCTTTGGACTCGACAAATGCAACATTCGTCATTTGCAACGTGGCAAGGTAGAAGAGGGAGGATCCGTCCGTTTACTTGGAGGAGGAGTTATTGACCACGTTGTGGAAGGTCAGGCCTATACGTACTTAGGGATGCAGATTAGGGACAAACTCCAGAATGCCCTTATCAAGGGCAAACTTCGGGCAGAGTACAAATGTTGACTTACGAAAATCTGGAGTTCGGAGCTGAACGCTCGCAATAAAGTCAAAGCCACAAATACTTATGCTGTGCCCGTCCTTTCGTATTCTTTTGGTGTTGTTGATTGGACGAAACAAGAAATTCAGGGTATTGACACCCTCACACGAAGAATCATGTCAGACAATACATCCCACCATCCTCGCTCTTCCCTCAATCGCTCATATTTACCAATCATGATGGGAGGGCGTGGTTTGAATAATGTGGAGGCTCTTCATGATAGAATTGTCTTGTGCACTTGTGCACACATTTATTCGTCTGATCCTTTTGTGAAGCATGTCAAGATTCATGATGAGAACAAGGCATTCCACAGTTTCCGATAACGAGCAAAGGATGTGGTACATAATCTCAATGACCGTGTTGATTTTGTTGATGGTTCTGTACTGCTGGACGGTACAGATATGAGTGTCAACCAAGCGAAGTGTCATATCAAGTCGGCCAACTCAGATAGCCTTTCCATTTTCAAGGAAATGTAATATTTCAGGTGATAGAAATGCTAGGATCATGAGAGGCAGCACAGCTGTGGTCCGCACCTCGGTGTTATTGCACACCTGTATGATAACAAGTTGGGACGGCGCCTAAGTTCTTCACACGCATGTAACAGAACATGTGTGATACTTGATCAACTTCAAGATAAAAGTTGGTCACGATTGTTTCAAATTGTGACATGCTGTAAATTAAAGTGACAAAACCCTTTCCGAATTCACCAGGGTCTATTGTATTCGACTACAGTCAAGTCTCGTTAATCCGACACTCGTTTATCCGACAATCGGCTTTATCCGATGCAAATGATGGGAACCGATTAAATCAGTGTTATTTAGACCGGATTACCGGGACTGGACTGATTATCATGAGCACGTGTTCATGATTCACTATTAAATAGTGATAATACCAGTTGATAGAGAAGAAAAGGTGAGCGTATCTTGCCCCTCCCGTGACACCCATCACAAACACATGCAAAATGAATTTTTCACCCCAAAGCGTTTTAAAATCAACTGACAGTGGTCGCACTGGTAAATACATTTCTATGCAAATGAACACAAGCTGTTCCGTTGGTAAAGAGCAGCCAGAAAAAGCATACAAAGTTGTCAATATATCTGACATATGCAGTACCAAATTGTGACTTGCAGAACTATCTGTGTCATTTGCGCATGACTATTCGGGTATCGATTGAGTGGTTGTCATCATTAAATGTTAATAATTATACATGAAATATACAGACACATATTCGAGTCAAAATAGACCGCCTCCGTGGTCTAATGGTTGAGCGTCCGCCCGGAGAGCGGAAGGTCCGGGGTTCGATCCCATACCGCGTCATGCCAAAATACGGTAAAAGATGGTACTTGTTGTTAGCCTGTCTGGCGCTCGGCATTAAGGGGCTAAAACAAGGACTGGTCTCGGAGTCAGTATACTGTGTCTGAGTGGGGTATTCATGTTAAACTGCGGCATGGTATCTCAGTGAGCTAGCACTATAAATCGGCATCAGTCCGGTCTAGTACAAGCAGACACACACACACGTACATGCACGTCGCTATATAAGTGCAATAATCTTGGACGTGACGTTAAACTCCATTTCATCTCACCTCACCCAACTCGACTGGGGAATTTTCCAAAGTATGATTTCATGGCAACAGAACGTATGGAGATTAGGAGTTCTCATCATGGCTGAACAGACTGATAACCTCTTTCAGCAGAGATTTCTTATAGGGAGGTTTTGTCGTATGTCTATACATGTTCTTCTAAAATAGCCATTGTAAGTACTAAATGAATGAGTAGGGAAATTTCGCAATATGATCCCGAGAACACCATTACTGGGCTCAGGGTGGGCCTGAAAATGCTTCCCTTTTCTCGAGCACTGGGTGCCATCACTGGTGCCATCACCTGGTGCCATCACCTGATGCCCATCACTGGTTTTCCATGGCCCGTTCATGTGGTATTCGACGCTTCTTTTGCCGTTTGCGCCCATTTGAGTCTGTTTCCGTTGATGATCGAGCTGATTACTCTACGGCGTTGATGTTCTAAATTTACACAGTGAACCATATGAGAAATCGAAACTAGGTCCATGGCCCTTTATCACAACGAAGAGGATACAGTATTCAACATCTTGAGTGAGAAAGTATCGTTTTACGCAGCTTTTTTGAACAAAAGTCATGCAATATCAAGATGGGGACACTGGAAATGGGCTTCACACATTGTATCCATGTCGGGAATCGAACCCGGACTTTCGGCGTGTCAAGCGAGGGCTTTAACCAGAAGGCTACCCAACCTCCCCTTTTGAACATCGAAGGCATTAAAGTTACATTGAGCATAATTCTAATGTTATAATTATTTAATATTCCCTAGTTTTAAGGGATATTCTCTAAATAATTTGAAGAAATTTAAACTTAGCTCATTTCAGTGTATATGCTGATGTAGAAACAAGGAAACGAACTAATTTACAATCGACACTGTCAGTAAGGACAGCAAACATCCGCTTATCGGCAAGCTGGTCACAGGGGCCAGTGTGAACAGTAATTACAAAATGTCACTTGATATTCCATGTAGTTCCATCCACGTGCGAAGTGTTTTGTAACATATGGTTCTTATCTGTCAGGATGTGTTTGTGTAACGGGTGATCATAGTGAAGTGAACAACTATTGCGTGACTGAATGATACACAATGAAGCCAACATCACTAATCGACATGTTTTGTTCGTTGTTCATATTGTCAGGTATGGTATAGCTTCATGTTAATGCCATCTTCAAATGTTAAGTGTAAACTTATTATACTTTTATTGGGTTTTTAAACATGTTATGTCTCACGTACAAGTCATTAAATATACATGGATCTGTTACCCCACGGCGAATGCCATCTGTGTATTCATTTCAAGTTCGATCCCCACTATTTGTGGGACATTTAAGTCCCTTAAAGATGGTAGATTATACAATAACCCAACGTTCCAATTTTCCTTTACCATGACAAACAATACAGGTAACTGACCACTTCGGTGCAGTGTATTGATTTCTTTGAACGATCGATGCTGAATTCTTGGCCGCGGAAATGGGGCATATTGAAAAAAAGCAAAATGGAAAAAAGATTACTTTGTAGTTTGGACTCATATCCAGAAATAATCATGCCATCTTCTAACATTACTAGTAATCATGTGTGTATCACTCACTTCACATACGAAGGGTATTAAGGGAGGACAGGACATACTTACTCACTTCACACATGGCGGGTACTAAGTATTGGACACGACATGCTTACTGACATCACAAATGACGGGTACCAAGGGTTGGACAGGACATGTTTACTCACTTCACACATGGCGGGTACTAAGGGTTGCACAGGACATGCTTACTCACTTCACACATGACGGGTACTAAGGATGGACAGGACATGCTTACTCACTTCACACATGACGGGTACTAAGGGTGGACAGGGCATGCTTACTCACTTCACACATGGCGGGTACTAAGGGTTGGACACGACATGCTTACTCACTTCACACATGGCGGGTACTAAGGGTTGGACACGACATGCTTACTCACTTCACATATGACGGGTACCAAGGGTTGGACAGGACACGCTTACTCACTTCACACATGACGGGTACTAAGGGAGTAGAGGACATGCTCACTCACTTCACACATGAGGGGTACTAAGGGAGTAGAGGACATGCTCACTCACTTCACACATGGCGGGTACTAAGGGAGTAGAGGACATGCTTACTCACTTCACACATGACGGGTACTAAGGGTGGACAGGACATGCTTACTCACTTCACATATGACGGGTACCAAGGGTTGGACAGGGCATGCTTACTCACTTCACGTATGGCGGGTACTAAGGGTGGACAGGACATGCTCACTCACTTCACACATGACGGGTAATAAGGGTGGACAGGACATACTTACTCACTTCACACATGAGGGGTACCAAGGGTTGGACAGGGCATGTCCTTACTTCACACATGAGGGTACTAAGGGAGGACAGGACATGCTTACTCACTTCACACATGACGGGCACTGAGGGTGGACAGGACATGCTTACTGACTTCACACATGGCGGGTACTAAGGGTTAGACAGGACATGTTTACTCACTTCAGATATGACGGGTACTAATGGTTGGACAGGACATCCTTACTCACTTCACACACGACGGGTACTAAGGGTGGACAGGACATACTTACTCACTTCACACATGACGGGTACTAAGGGTTGGACAGGACATGCTTACTGACTTCAAACATGACGGGCACTGAGGGTGGACAGGACATGCTTACTGACTTCACACATGGCGGGTACTAAGGGTGTGACAGGACATGCTTACTCACTTCACACATGACGGGTACTAAGGTTAGACAGGACATGCTTACTTATTTTACACGTAACGGGTACTAGGGGTGTGACAGGACATGCTTACTTATTTTACACGTAACGGGTACTAGGGGTGTGACAGGACATGCTTACTCACTTCACCCATGACGGGTACTAAGGGTGTGACAGGATATGCTTACTCACTTCACCCATGAAGGGTACTAAGGGTGTGACAGGACATGCTTACTTACTTTACACGTGACGGGTACTAAGGGTGGACAGGGCATGATTACTCACTTCACATACGACGGGTACTAAGGGTGTGACAGGACATGCTTACTCACTTCACCAATGACGGGTACTAAGGGTGTGACAGGACATGCTTACTTACTTTACACGTGACGGGTACTAAGGGTGTGAGAGGACATGCTTACTCTCTTCACACATGACGGGTACTAAGGGTTAGACAGGATATGCTCACTCACTTCACCCATGACGGGTACTAAGGCTGGACAGGAGATGCTTACTTACTTTACACTTGACGGGTATTAAGGGTGTGACAGGACATGCTTACTCACTTTGCCCATGATGTGTACTAAGGGTGTGACAGGAGATGCCCACTCACTTCACACATGACGGGTACTAAGGTGGACAGGACATGCTTACTCACTTCACACATGACGAGTACTAAGGGTTAGACAGGACATGCTTACTCACTTCACCCACGATGGGTACTTAGGGTTAGACAGGACATGCTTATTCACTTTGCCTATGACGGGTACTAAGGGTGTGACAGGACATGCTTACTCACTTCACCCATGACGGGTACTAAGGGTGTGACAGGACATGATTACTTACCAACCACGATGGGTACTAAGGGTGTGACAGGACATGCTTACTTACCAACCACGATGGGTACTAAGGGTGTGACAGGACATGTTACTCACTTCACCCATGACGGGTACTAAGGGTGTGACAGGACATGCTTACTCACTTTACACGTGACGGTACTAAGGGTGTGACAGGACATGCTTACTTACCAACCACGATGGGTACTAAGGGTGTGACAGGACATGCTTACTCACTTCACCCATGATGGGTACTAAGGGTGTGACAGGACATGCTTACTCACTTCACCCATGACGGGTACTAAGGGTGTGACAGGACATGCTTACTTACTTTGCCCATGACGGGTACTAAGATTGGACATGACATGCTTACACACTTCACACATGACGGGTACTAAGGGTGGACAGGACATGCTTACACACTTCACACATGATGGGTACTAAGGGTGGACAGGACATGCTTACTCACTTCACACATGACGGGTACTAAGGGTGGACAGGACATGCTTACTCACTTCACACATGACGGGTACTAAGGGTGGACAGGACATGCTTACACACTTCACACATGATGGGTACTAAGGGTGGACAGGACATACTTACTTACTTGAAACATGACGGGCAGAAAGGGTTGGACAGGACATTTTCACTATCTACACACATGACGAGTACTAAGCATTTTTTATTTATACATGTACACTGTACCCTTCACCTTTGGGCGACAAGGTAAGGGCGACCCTATCACTATATTCTTTATGTTAAGGTTTGATCATTTGTGAAGTTATGTATCAGCTTTGATTGTTAACAACTGTAAAACTGTGTGGTTATGTATGCTTGTAATATATGGTACTGACGCCCAAAGGTAGCAATATACCATAGTGTTACATGTTGCAGAATATATAAAATCCTATTTTAAATGAAATGCATATTAATTTTTTTATATCATGTTGCTTGTGAAGAGACAATGGGGACACACCAGCGACACATTAGTGCGGACACCGTGCGTCGACGATTGACGAGCCTCCACTGTCACAGGCCACACAGAGGACCCATTCTGACACCACGTCATCGCCGGGACCGTCACTGGGCAACACAGCACCAGCACTGGCGCCACCAGCAGTGGAGAAGAGTCCTCTTGTCAGAAGAGAGCCGTTACTGCATGTCAACAGCAGATGGCAGAGAGAGAGAGAGAGAGAGTCTGGCGACGCAGTAAGGAACGTTAATCGGATGATTGTTTTGAGAGAGAGACTCGTGGGGTGGTCCGAGCATCATGGTGTGGGGTGGAATTGGTCTTGCACAGAGGGTCGACCCTGTGGTCTTCCGGAACATCGGTCCAGGAAGAGGCAATGGTGTCACATCAGCTCAGTTTCAGCATGATAACGCCCGTAACCACACTTTGAGAGCAACACGAGACTTCCTCCAGCAGAATGGCATCAGAACCATGCAGTGGCCTGCCCTCAGTGCCCATTTAAATCCCATTGAGCACTTGTGGGACGAGATTCAAAGACAGCTGAATGACGTCCAACCAAGGCCGACAACTGCAGCTGAACTGTGTCAGGCGTTCCTCAGAGTGTGGGCTCAAGTGCCTATGGCCTTCATCAACCGCCTCATCCATTCAGTGCATCGACGTTGCACGGCAGTCACCAATGCACATGGCGGACACACAAGATACTGACTTGTGATGCCATTTTCTCAGAGACTAGTGTTGTGTTTCACTTTAAGAACATTTGACACTTTCATTTCAACCTTGATGATCAGCTTTGGCAAGTTTCATCTTTTTAATATGTCTTAAAGTATGTTTACAGTGTTTGGACAAATAAGGTTTCTCATATACCTATCCATGGTGACGTTTCTTTTGCGGTTAAGTTTATATTAATCAGCAATTAGATGACGTTTTCAAAACAAATCATTTATTCATATTCCGTGTATTGTAGCCCCATGAAATGTACAGTACAGTAAACGACGGTTATAACGAACTCAAAGGGACTACTTATTTTAGTTCGTTATAACCGTAGTTCCTTATAAACATATATACAGCAAAACTACAGCAAATAGTCGGGACCAAAAAAGTAAGTTCGTTATATCCGTCAGTTCGTTATAAGCGTGTTCGTTATAACCGTAGTTTACTGTATGTCGTTGCAGTTTGACCCTCCCCTCCTTCTCCTTCGGCAAACACTTAAAAAGGTTGCAGGTCAAGCATGCACTGGTCGAGTGTTGGCCGTTACCTATAAGCAGGATGGAAGAGGTCGGACCTGCACTTGGAACTCTAAGACAGCAACTTCATGCAGTAGTATTGTAAGGGAAAGAGTAAGAGCATCCTGGAATATGGTCTGCATGCTTCGAATCTATAAACTGTTATATGGCAGTGTATTTATTCTTGAGCAATTATTGTAACTGTGTTACATTATTTCTGTTCAGGATCGGTAGAAGCTCATTGCATTGTATTTGGTTGGTTGTTGGTTGGTTGTTTTAAGCCGCATTCATTAATATTCCAGCTATATGACGGCGGTCTGTAAATAATCGAGTCTGGACCAGACAATCCAGTGATTGATATCATTGGCATCGATCCACGCAATTGGGATCGATGACATGCTTCAACCAAGTCAACGAGCCTGACCACCCGATCCCGTTAGTGTATTTGGACAATCATAAGTCGTCCGGAATGTGGTACTATTTTATGTAAGCAATCACCCGGAAGTTACTATATTTAAATGCTTGAGTGGTATAGTTACTTCCGGAATCGGCGAGACTCGTCCATCAGTGTATAGAGCCTTACATCACTGGAAAGTCTGGAAGCTGGTTAGGTATATCAAAGATGTAAACGACTCGTGGTCGTTGTTTATCGTACAATAAAACACTGCAGGGAGACTAAACCATGAAAGGCGCAGCCCCGAGTGGTTTATTCTCCCTGCAGTGTTTTATGGTGCGATAAACAACGACCACGAGTCGTTTATTTTTTATATGAGATATCAACATTATGTACAGCCTCTTTAAGAATGTTACTAAAAAGAACATGCTTTATAAATATTTACCCGTATTTAAATAATGATGCCTCCCGATGCCTGCCTCCCGAATAGAATCCGACGCGGGAATTTAGGACCAAGGAATAAGTCCATTTTATGTATAGCGTCGGGTAGCCTAGTGGTTAAAGCGTTCGCTCATCACGCCGAAGACCCGGGTTCGATTCCCGACATGGGTACAATGTGTGAAGCCCATTTCTGGTGTCCCCCGCCGTGATATTGCTGGAATATTGCTAAAAGCGGCGTAAAACCATACTCACTCACTCACTCACTATAGCGTTTCCTTCATATTCTCACAATTTTAACGTCGATTATCTGTACCCTTCTCCCAATACCGATTGTCATATCTCTCTCAATTTTGAAAGCGATCGTTCAGCCATTGCGTTCTATTGCCATCTATAGGGAACAACTTACTTAACACTTCCCTCTTAAATTTGTCCAATTTACGACGTCATCAAGTTGCGAGAGCATGTTGGAATCACCAGTCATGATAGAACGATGTTTTATCGTGAAATAAACCCCGCTTCGTTCGTCATTTTTTTCTTTGCGCTTTATCGCTTAGCTATTTTGTATAAGGGGATGAGAGCACGCCTCTCGTATCTATCTCATACATTTCATTGCATCAAGTCTAGTCGTGTGAAGATCATTCATTTCTCCTGATTCCCTGATTCCCCAACTCACTCGAGCTCAGTAACTGTCGTATTCACTGAAGCAGTGCTCCGTTTTATTTGAGCTGTCCTACTTTTTGTATCGGCTGATGTACACTGGTGGTTGTCCGGTATAAATATGCAGCGCAATACACGCTTGGGAGAAGCACGTGTGTTGTGATGTATGTGGAATGTTGAGGTGACGGCTGACTGAGGTGACTGATCATGAGTATGCCGCAAAACGCTGGAAGTGTTTTCCCACTCCATCGCCACAGTGTATCCCACTCGGCCATACTTCGGAAAACGTTCACCTTGAGTGGACCAGAATCCGATTGTACCAATGATAAAGATTCCGACTACAGCATAAGTAACTGTTTCTGAAATGGTTACAATACCAGGTGTTCGAGAAAAGGTGAGCATATTCCGCAACGCCGGCGGTACCCATTACAAACACGTGTGTGAAGATCCGGGGTCTTCAACAACCCATGCTTGCCATAAAAGGCGACTATGCTTGTCGTAAGAGACAACTAATGGGATCGGGTTGTCAGGCTCGCTGACTTGGTTGATGCTTGTCATCGTATCCCAAATGCGTGGATTGATGCTCATCATGTCCATCACTGGATTGTCTGGTCAATACTCGATTATTTACAGACCGCCGTCATATAGTTTGAATAATTCTGAGTGCGGCGTTAAACAACAAACCAAATGCAAAAAAATGTATCTCACTACGGCCATACTGAGCAGGGAGTTTGCCTTGAGTGGACCATCCGATTGTACCAATGATAAGGATTCCGACTACAGCATAAGTAACTGTTTCTGAAATGGTGACACAACCAGGTGTTCGTGTAAAGGTGAGCATATTCCGCAACGCCGGTGGCACCCGTTACACACACGTGTCATGTCTTGGATAGACATATAATAGAAGCCAAGGAAAAACAGGGAATTACATCAGGCTTCTTCTTGGTCCATGATGTGAGTGAGTGAGTGAGTATGGTTTTACGCCGCGTTTAGCAATATTCAAGCAATATCACGGCGGGGGACACCAGAAATGGGCTTCACAGATTGTACCCATGTCGAATATGTTTCATTTTGTTATCTTATAAATCCACAGTGTTCATAATTTACTTGATCTCCTTAAAAATAATGATGGTGGAAAATCTACATTAAATAAGAAATTATTTATTGGTTGGTGGCTCTCATACTTTCCCACGTCTATAATTTATCTTCTTGTTCATGTACACCGAAATGATCTTCAGAAACACGCTATTCTCTCGACTGTACGTTTTATAATCTAGAGGTGAACTGCTGCAACCTTTATCTTTTCATGTTTAAAAGCTTGATTTACCATTATGTGCATGGGTGTGTCGCAGTGTTTCTTATTTGCTTATGTTTTTTAAATGTACATTCTGAAAATAAGTAGGGAATCAAGAAACATAAATGTTATTTGCAAGTGTAGTTAAATAAAGGTAAGTGTTAACGACAATTATCCTTTACAAGAACGTTTATGTCTGTGAAGTGTACCACCAAAACGAAAGTGGCAAAATCCTTTGCATATGCATAAGATGTATCTGCCAAAAGCAGATTCGATTTTACTATTCCGATCATATCATGTGTTTTTTACTCATTATCAAATAGTGATAACACCAGGTGTTCTCGATACTGTGAATGTATCCTGTCCCACCGTCGGCACCCGTCACAAACACATGCAAAGGCAAGTCTGTTGTTTCCTGGAGTGAGTGAGTGTTGTGTTTAAATGCTGCTTTTAAGATTATTCCAGTTCCATCACGGCGTGTCAGCTTAATTTTGGAGGAAAACACGAAGTGATGCAGATCTCAGACGTTTACCACTTCGGTGAAACCCACGAGCGCGGGTATGGTGCTGACAAATCTAGAAACATAATCGGGGCGAACCGGGATTCGAACCCACAATCATGGGTTTCTGGCGTGCCCAAGGGACGCAACTCTGCACAGCGAATCGCGGCGCCTTAGACGCCACCGGTGCCTCCTGTTCACTTGACAAAACAATACGGGACCATATGGTGTTAGTCAAAATAATAAATTGCATCGGACATCAGTCTTATCACTGATGCGTCTCATTTTCAAATGCCTTCCACATGTCTCCAATAAAACTTTCTGATAGCTTTACTGGGGTCTTGTGCCGTGTAACCTTGATCAAACAATATATGCCACGCTTTGAAGTCTTGGTAGAAAGAGCATGCAGGATCATCTCAAAAGTTGTGAAATGTAGACACCAAAAGCTGCAGCTGCAGAAATATTGCGCGACATAAATGGAACCGATCCTATTGTTTGCATGTGTCTCACACAGTAGAGCGAAGGCTTACATTCCTGATTTTGACACGTTTTGTACCGACAGACCTGTATACCCGAGCACATGTCAAGTTTGTAATATTTGTAAAAATCATCCACACTAAGCTCAATTGTGATTGTTGGCTTCACACAATCTAAAACAATAAAATGACAATCCAAATATTTTGACATACAATTTTGTGTTATGTTAAATTTCTATCCCCAAACTTCCTATAGGTGTCGCTTTGCAAATTGAAACAATAAGTTAAACCAGAAATCAAAACGTAAATAAAATGAGTGTCAAGCCAATAGACAGCAAAGAAATAGTATACAATTAACAATTGTATCATCATATTATGAGCTAGGTTTACAAATCAACACAAACTAATGCAGAGCAATTACCGTGGTAGTACACACCAGAGTGTAAGTACAAAACGTAATAGCAGTACAATTACAATTGAACCGTAAATGAGTGAGCATGGTTTAACGCCGCTTTTAGCAATATCCCAGCAATATCACGGCAGGGGACACCAGAAATTGGCTTCACACATTGTACCCATGTCGGGAATCGAGCCCGGGTCTTCGGCGTAACGAGCAAACGCTCAAACCACTAGGCTACCCGACCGCCCCTTATCCCTGATGTGTTTAGAAATGTCCTCTGTGTCCGACCATACACTATTCGAAAGCTTCACTAAATGTTGCGGGAGCACAACACACAATAATGACTTATGTTTCATTTTGCTTTTTGTAAATCCACAGTGTTCATAATTTACTTGATTTCTTTCAAAATAATGATGGTTGAAAATCTACATTAAATAAGAAATTATTGATGGGTTGGCGGCTCTCATACTTTCCCACGTCTATAATTCATCTTCTTGTTCATATACACTGAAATGAGCTTTCGTTATACGCTATTCTCACGACTGTACGTTTTATAATCTAGAGGTTAACTGCTGCAAGCTTTATCTTTCAGGTTTAAATGCTTGATGGACCATTGGTGTGGCGCAGTGTTTCCTATTTGCTTATGTTTTGACATATGAAATGTCTATTTTATGGTGATTTGAAACGGGTATAATAGTTGTGTTTTGGACAAGACGTTTGCAGTGATTCGGCGACTCTTTTAGCCCAGTAACGTTTTGATAAAATAGTGATTTGTTGGTCAAATCATAATTTCAGGTTTATACATTCTTTTTTACCGGCAGTTTATATAATTAGTCTGGCATCGACAATTCCTCCATTATGAAGCATAAGCACACGTTACATTACAAAAAGAGACAGCCCATATTTACACACTCATGTCCAGTATGCATTTAAATGGTACACAAAAGAGAGACATGTCTTGACAACTATATATTACCAACTAGTTTTAAAGATAAAAAAATACTTTCTTAATTACTACAGAATTGCAGAGTGAACAAGAATTCAGTCACTCAGTGGTGTGTGTGATTACACTTCGTGATAGAACACTTGAAAGGACAGGTACAGAGATATATGCAATGGTGGGTGTCAAATACATTGATTAGCTCTGTTATCAATCGGTTTGTAATTTATATTTTCACTATTGGCGCAGATGGACAGTATATTTGACAACCTTTATTTAAAAATTCAAGACTTCTATCAGGGTAAGAGATAGAGTGGAGATATTAGATGCGACAGACTAACAGTTGGTTGGTTTGTTGTTAAACGCCGAACTCAATATTCCAGCTTCGTGAGCCTCTTACTACAAGCATAGTCGCCTTTTACAGCATGCATGGGTTGCTGAAGACCTGTTCTACCCCGGAACTTCAAGGGTCTGGGAAATATAGAACGGTTGTAAAGAATATTTGACACAATCACACTAAAGACAATCATATTCCTCATGGGCTGGAATGGTACGTAATGCATATGAAATTTAATGGCAATGTACGACAATTATTTAGTTAGAACAACCACCATTTTCAAACGGCTTTTTGGCTGCTTCATAGAAAAGGAACGAAACTGACAAACAATTGGCAGGACAGTTTAGAAACATACAAACACAACACAAAGGTGGCAATTATCAAGTAAAACGTCTGTATAACCAGCGACAATGGAACATGCACAAAACAGAGCTATAATGTTAGGATCATGTTCAGATTATTGTGTGCAATGGAGATATAATACACATGATAACACGTCCAATCGAAATAGACGAAGACATTGCGGTTGTGCTACGAATACCTATGCATGATTAACCTCTAAGCGTTTGCGTCAATAAGGGAGGCTTTTAGACCCGCTAAGCCCATGATAAACGTTTATCTCGAATTACTTTAAATATCAGTCAGGATACCGACATCGGATTACCAAGATGCCATGGCTTTTCAGACTGATGACAATCACACATAACTTTTCGACGTCGACCCTAGCCTACACAGCATAACCTACCACAGTTTGAAAACAAGGGATGTTTGTTTGTTGTTTAACGCCGCACTCAGCAATATACCAGCTATATGACGCCGGTCTGTAAATAATCGAGTCTGGACCAGACAATCCAGTGATTGACATCATGAGCAACGATCCATCGATTGGGATACGATGACATGCATCAACCAAGTCAACGAGCCCGACCTCCCGATCCCGTTAGGCGCCTATTACGACAAATATAGTCGCCCTCTACGGCAAGCATGGGTTGCTGAAGACGAAAACAAGTAATGTGTGACATGGATTGAATGGTGTAAGTGTGTATACTGATTGTTTGTTTTGTATATTTGAACAGCTATTTGTGCCTTGTGATTTATTTATATCTGGTTTGATTCAATATCAGCTTCAGCCCTCAAACTATAACTTACGTTCTTGGATCATGCATAAATAATATGTGTAGAATGGTATCAATCGAACTGAGTTTAGGAACCGACGAAATTGACGAACAAAGTGACAGCAGGACTTTTACTTAAGCGATAATGTTTTTCCTGTCACATTCTTCACTATTTGTAAACTATTTGAAATGAATGGCATTTTGTTCCATGACACCAAAGAATGCATTAATCTCATTTGTCAAAATCAGTTATCTAATTTCACTCTAACCTTCAAAATTTACATATTTCTTCCCAAAAAAACATCTATCCATCTATTGTCTTTGCATCCAGGAACATAACAATGGCTGTCGATAACCCATTACCATTGTATTCGTTCAATATCAGTATATTATTAGCTGTTTTTGTCTCTGGTACACGCACTTGGTCACAACATCTTATCAAACATGATGACACCTTTTTCTGAGTACATGTAATCAAGTAAAACGTACACTAACCACTGTGTCACAGACATCAGTCTCATGTCAGAGTCTGAGTTTCAGTGTAAGATTTAACTTTGACTTCTCTGTCACTATTCAAACATATATGCACAATATATAAACTGTTGACAACTACAGAGAATCACTTTGAACAACGACGCTTTAACGCTTTAAACTCGGGGTACTGCCTCCGTGGTCTAGTGGTAGACCGTCCGCCCGGACAGCAGAAGGTCCGGGTTTCGATCCCAGCCGGTCATACCAAAAGACGTTAAAAGATGGTACTTGTTGTTACCCTTGTTGTAACTCTGTCTGGCGCTGGCATTTAGGGGCTAAAACAAGGACTGGTCGGCTCGGAGTGGGCTAGCACTATAAATCGGCATCAGTCCGGACTAGTACAAGCAGCCACACACACACACGTGCATGGACGTCGCTATATAAGTGCAATAATCTTGGACGCGACGTTAAACCCCATTTAACCTTCACCTTAAACTCGGGGTTTCATTTTGTTTAAGGTTAATGCATGAAGATACAGAAGTGTGGTGCATGCTATTTGATGAGATTCATTTCCTCCGAGACCCCACACCTGTGATGAATGGATGTCCTTCCATTGTATGGTGCAAACACCTCTGACAAGGAACGTCCTATCCTGAAAGAGGGGATTTCTACGCAAACAGAAATTTATAAGACACAAGAAATATATTTGTATCAAGCATTTTTTGTTGTCTTGAGACTTCTTTCAAAAGGATTTGTTTAGTTCAGACGGAAGTCATGAGCTGACCTCTCAGAAAATGCAGCAGGAACTTTCTTACACCTGGGTCAGTCCTCTATTACCAGAAGGATGTCACTATGCTTCCCAACTAGCGGTGAGACGTGCTATCTGGTCATACCTAAACACGTATTCAACCTCGCAGGTTAAAAAATATTTTTGTTAGCAACTTCATACTGGAAGCCAGTGTCATTTTTTCTATACTTTTCTTGGTCTAAATTCTTGTCCATATCAATATGTTTGCAAACATCTGTTTCTCTTCCTGGACAGGTTTTTATTTTTTTATTTTTTTACACGTGTAACGCGATCTGGTCATGCATACACTGACGTTTACTGCATCACGTTTTATCTTCTTAATTAAAATATATAAAAGTCAGAAGGAATGGGTGCATAGACAGAAAGAAATGGGAACATTAGTGACTTGTAGTGTCACCATAGAGTTTAAGATATTTTTTATCATCAAACAATGTATTACGTGACTAACCACGGATCCGGGTAGTCCTGTGGGTACCCGGGGAAGAGTGACGTGCCCTTGATCAACATGGACGTGAGTTTTCGAACATCTCAATAATACCTCGTATTTGTGTAATTTATATGCGAATTTGAGTCTGAAACTACTCATTTTGAAACCTGGTGACGTACACATTCTGAAGTAACGAAGCATGGTATCGACCGAGGTGTACAGGGCCAGGATCGGGTCGTTCTCCCACCCGAGGGGCACCCGGCAAATCAAGCTCAACAATGTCACTTACTCACCGTACATATCAGGATCGGGTATACCACTCAGATGTTTGATGTGCTCTTTTCTACTGACGATCAAGGTACTATGCTCATTTGGCATTATCAATATTCTAGAAAATGAACTAGATTTCACCAATTTGATAGCGGCAGAAAAATACGTCATCAGTATTGACAAGTCCTTTGTGTCAACGACGGGCCACTTTTCCCGTGCACCAGTTTTATGTTGGCTCGTGGGACACCCTGCGCCAGCGAGTGTTGTATCAGATTTGCTACTTTGCTCTGGCGATATAGAGGCTAACCCCGGCCCAACTACTCTCGAAGACGTTTAAAACACTATCCTCGAAGAGATTCGCGCCGTCACATCTGAGCTTCGTACTGTCAAAACGGACCTGAGTAATCAAATTAGTTTAGTCAAGTCGGACGCTTGACACTATCAGCCAAGTGTGGACGGATTGAAAATCAACTAGCCACTACTCAGTTGGACTTGAACGCTCCCCAACAGACAAACAGTATCAAGTATGACGACATAGATGCGCTGACGGAAAAGGTCGACAGGATACAGAACAAGATGTCAGGTGTCGCCGTTGAGCTGGATAGGCTGGAGGCGTTCAGCCGTAGAGACAACGTTATCTTCTACGGTGTGCCAGAATCGCCAGAGGAGACACCCTTATTATGTAAAGAAAAGATAATAGCACTTCTCAATGACAGCGTAAAGGCTAAAACGTGGGAGAAATCTGACGTTATCCGTGCTCACCGCCTTGGCATCCAGCGTGACAATCCGAGCAAACCACGACCCTTAATAGTGAAATATCGGGAGTCTGATGATAAAGTCGAGACTTTAAAAGCAAGGCCTGTATTGAAGGAGGGCGGTTATGGCGTCTCCAACGATCTCACCTTTCGCCAACGTGACTGTCTGAAGGAACTCGAGAGGAGAGGATTGAAAGGGTATTTCAAGCAAGGAAAACCGAAAACAGTACGAAACCAACATGAGACGGAGCAGGCACCCAGCACATCGGAGACGCGATCATTGACCTCCAGGCGTCCGTTCGTACGTGTGAGTCGTCGAATTGATGGACGGCGAACCGACCGCACCTCAACCAGCAGGGACAGTGTCCAAGGCCTTTTTTCCACAGGAGCTATGTCTAGGCGACACCGGTGAAATTGACAATACAAGCTCATGTCGTGAAAATCACAACACCGTAAAAGAATCCACATTTCATCGTCTATTAACTTATAACAAAAATGGACTTTCAAACTTTCAGATCTTGACTTTTTAAATCATTTACAAGCATTTGGCATTGTATTTCTATTTGAAACGTTTTTGTCTAACAAAGTACCAAATAGTTGGTTACCTGGATATGTAAGTTTTTATTCACCTGCCATGAAAAATAACTAAATACTGTCGGTGGTGTTTGAGTCTGTATTGAGCAAGCTCTTGATGGTTTTTGCACCGCTATGCAAACCAACTTAGATAATGTTGTTTGTCTCAGGCTATTAAAAATATTCTTAAAATTGATTTTGACATTGTTCTAGTTGGTGTATATGTTCCTCCACAAGGATCTACTTATTATGATAATAAGTCATCAACGTGTGCTATAGACCAGCTGGAGTTGTTTTTATCTGATTTATTACCCGATGTATCAGATTGTCATATTGTGTCGTGGGGGCACGGGTGGCTCAGTCGTCTCAGGCGCCGCGATTCGCTGTGCAGAGTTAACGATTACTTCATCTGCTCTATGATTTTTTTGACACATATCTATGTTGAATGTTGGTGAAAGATTAGACTCTGATCATTTTCCTCTGAAACTCTGTTGTAAATATGGCGATGACGTAGAAGACCAGCATCGGGGAATCAGTAATGTATATTATGATAAGTACATTTTGAATGATAACTTCAGTGTTCAGTTTTTAGATAAGTTACGATCCACTAAGTTATTAGATCGTCTGTTGTTAGATGTTAATGAAAATGAAGGTAAAGCTTTAAACGACTTTGTAAAAATAATGTTAGAATCAGCACATTGTATGAACAGATGTGTGTCAAATATCCACAATTCACCCAATAGAATAATATTAAATAATGAATGTATATAATGCTAAATGTGCAGACGACATGGAAATGAACATTCCAGAAAATAATATTATGCTGTTTGGAATGAATATAAGCAAACATGTCGGAGGTATAAATTTTAAGTTCGACAACATAAAGTAGATACATTATGCAAATCTCTCGGTAACCCAACAAAATTTTAGAAAGAGATTAGAAATATTAACTCAAAGACATATACCATTTGCAGAATTAATCCCACTGAATGGTTAACTCATATCACAAAGATGTCTTCCAAACTGCTGATATATTGAAGAACTTAACCAGTTCTGATACAGACACAGATATGTTATCATGAGCATTATACTGATATTGCAATGTATTCTCTGAAGAATGGAAAGTCCCCTGGACTAGATAATCTTCTTGTTGAAATGCTTAAATGTTCTAAGGAAATAATACTGCCGAAATATTTTAATAAGATATACACGTTGGCAACGACGTGACTGGCAGAGGGCTGTCTTCACTGACGAAAGTCGATTCTGTATGTTTAGGGCTGATGCTTGACCGGTGATTTGGTTCCTTGTCAACAAGACCGAATTGAGTTTATTTCAAGGTCATCCTGATCGTCGTTTACTACTATTAAGTGTATGGTTGGAGGCAAGATCAAAGGCGCCGCACAGCATTTATTAGACAACAGACGGGGTCGTCAGTTTCGCTTTGAACAACCACCCCACCCTGTCGGTAGGAGTTATATAATCGGTGCGCAAATAACTGTGTCAAGTCCACTGTGATAGTTATGAAAAGACATTCGTTATATATCGTATATCTTTTGTTACTAACTATCCTCCTATTTGCTAAAAGAAAACGGATTTTACCACCAATAAGTCAGCTGACTGGAAGATCCACTGACTGCTACATTCCTTATATAGGCTAAACGGTCCTCTTTGTGTGTACAAGACGTACCATTCGAAGACTAATAAAGTCAAGGTTAAGCCAGCACAGGCTATGGAACTGAAAGACAATATGTTAAGAGCGAATCTGTTGTATGTAAGAGGATGGCTATGCCCTGAAATGTTAGAACGTTAGATCGAGAGGACGAAACATTAAAGTAGATACACGAGAACTGGGACACTGGCTGTGTAACACCAAGACATGCGGGGTAAAATTAGATAAATTAGAACACATGTATATCAACAGTAAGTAAATGTAACAAGTCCGTGAAAAATCTTTGGTGTACGGTTTTTTTTCCACTTTGACATAAGATATGTCATAACAGAGTACGAAAAGGTTTGGGATTGATTCATCTTGACAAGAACTAAAATAAACTGTTGTACTGAACACATATTTTTTATAATAAAATACATTGACTATTTATTTCTTCTCTCAATTTCCAATGTAGTTCACTTCAAATTTCGGCTGTTCTTCGGGACTGTTAAGAAAGACGTTAATAAAGTAATGAGCCTGTTGAATGTTACCCTGTGAGAACTGTCACATCCGTCACGGATTTGATTCTTTTTACAGGTTCAGCTATTTCCGATTTCCTTAACCAGTTATGAGAAACTGTTATGAAAATATTCCCCCTAATCCCATCTTTCACGCACGCGAAATGTAACACATATACTTAGTGAGATCTATATGTAATTCATACAATAGATTGATCTCCATTCATTAAGATATTGATTGGTGTAGGGAGTAGTCCCTTTGAATATTTATGATTTAAAACCCAATTTTATGTACAATTTGACAGAGATTAGAATAATATGAATATTAAAATTCATGGCCACTTGCCAAATTCACTAAAATGTCACGAGTTGGAAGTTGTCACAGATAAATACGGATTCTAACCAAGTCTTATCTTCGTTTACATAGAATACATGAACTGGTTAAGTGACTTGTATTATTCAGAATTACCCACAGAGATGGAAAGAGCTAATAAGCCAGGAGGTCCTATATACATGGTATTAATAATTCACAACTAATTTCCTCCAATAATATAATATTACCTTTGGGATCACCTAGCACCAATACTCAGCAGGATAATTTGGGCAATTGTGAAAATCACAACCCCCTAATGAGAACCTCTCCACATGGTCACACCCAGTGATTGTTTACATAGCAAATCCTATCTCCAGTCAGACAACATGGCAGTCTACGTTCATTTCCAATCCTCCTGTTAATCGACATAAATTATGGCTTTGTTTGGAAAATACAGGCATGAATGGTAAAATCCTACATATGTTAAAAAGTATGTACACAAATGTGAGAGCATGTGTACGGTTTGATGGTCAGTTAAGGGTCTTTTTCGATTGTCCTCTTGGTTTGAAACAAGGTTGCTTATTAAGTCCTATGCTGTTCTCATTTTTCATTAACAAGTGAACAAAACCATATTGTCAGACATACGATATTGTCAAACACGGTGTTCAGCTGTACCCAGATATTTGAGAGTTATTCATGCTATTGTTTGCTGATAATGTTATAATTGTATCAGATACTGTGGTAGGGCTTGAAAACCAGCTGAATATCTTAGAAACGTTAACAGACGAATGGAAACTTACAGTAAACCTAGATAAAACAAATGTACTTGTGTTTAGGAGTGATGGTCAAGTCCGAAAACTTGTTTTACAAAAACACCCCAGTTAGTCTTGAATATAATGATATATAATATAGATGAATATAAATACCTGGGTATTTTATTTACTAAGGAAGGATACTGTGAAGCTGAGGTATTAAAGATCAACCAATCTTCAAAGCCAATATACTGTCAAGGAGTTGATCCTGTCCCTACCAAATTCGTTTTGGATTACATGCATATCTTGCTTCCCATAATAACTAGGATTGTGAACCTCAGTCTGGAGTCTGGAGTCTGGAGAGGTACCCGAACGACATAGAAGGGCCCTAGTTCGCCCACTCTTGAAGAAGAAGACTTTGGACCCTAACCTTCTCTTGAACTATAGACCTGTGAGTAATTTGTCGTTCATGTCCAAAATCCTGGAAAAAGCTGTGAAAGTCAGGCTTACAGATTATATGGAACTGTATGGCTTATATGATAAGTTCCAATCGGCTTACAGGCCAGCACACTCAACAGAAACTTGTCTTCTGAGAGTCATGGCAGCTGCTGATAAGGGCAAGGTAGGACTTCTTGTCCTTGACTTATCAGCGGCATTTGACACCATAGACCATAGCAGGCTACTACGTCGTCTTGAGTCTAATCTTGGTATAACAGATGTTGCACTTGCTTGGTTTACATCATACTTGTGTAAAAGAAAGCAGGCTGTTTCGATTGATGGCTTGTCATCTGAAGATTCAATGCAGGGTTCTGTATTGGGACCTCTGTTGTTTGTGATTCATATTTCTCAGTTAGGCAAAGTTACAGACACTTTTGACACTAGTCGTCATGGTTATGCTGATGGTAATCAGCTCATGAAAGTCTTTACACATGGTGACTCAGCACAGGTGATAGCAGAATTGCGAATGTGCACATCTGCGATCCAGACATGGATGACACAGAATCGTCTGAAGCTCAACCCTGATAAGACCGAGGTCATACTCACTGGGAGTAGCCGATCTGTTGCATCAATATCCGAATCATTCTTGACTGTTAATGGAGTTGATATCCCCTTTTCTTTGACTGTTAAAGACCTCGGAGTCATCATTGACCAATACCATCAAGTAAACAATATCTGCAAAAGTTGCTACTTCCACATTCGAAATATCAGTCAGATAAGACCCATGTTGACATACGATGCGGCACATCAGCTCGTGAGATCACTTATCCTATCCAGGTTGGACTATGCTAACAGTCTGCTTATTAATATCAAACAGGATCTGTGTAGCAAATTGCAACGTGTGCAGAATGCTGCTGCCAGATTGATATGTAGACGAAATAAGCGTGCACATGTCACTCCTTTATTAAAATCATTACACTGGCTTCCTATAAGATCTAGGATTGAACACATAGTCGTGTGCATTGCATACCAGTGCTACTATAGTACAGCACCTTCCTATCTGAGTGAACGTCTTACCCTACACCAGCCAGCACGAGATCTCAGATCAGCACATAAACTCCAGTTTAGTGTCCCTATGGTCTCACGCAAAGCATTCGGCAACAGAACTTTTGCTCACACTGCATCTGTGCTCTGGAATTCCCTTCCAGTGGAAATTAGGCAATCTCCAACTCTGGACACTTTCAAGACAAAACTAAAGACTTATCTCTTTAGATGTGTCTATGACCCTGTGTGAGGCGCTATGAGCGACTACGTAGACGGACATGGCGCTGAAGAAATGGACTTTATTATTATTATTAAGACTTTGAATTTAGGAAAAACTGTCCACAATTCAGCTGTAAGGGCCAAGAAAGCAATGGTCATGGTTACCACTGTATCTAAATTAGAACCTGTTCCACTTAGACTTTATTTTAAGCTATTTGATGCCGAAATACAGTCTATCCTTTTATACGGCTCAGAACTCAGGGTTTTAAAAATTATGGACCATAGCGAAAATACATTTATATGCATGTAAAAAGTTTTTGAAGACAGGAATAAACACTCCAAACTGTATGGTTTATGGCGAATGTGGAAGATATCCGATGTACATTAATGCATATATTCGTTGTTTAAAATACTGGTTTAAAATTTTAGAAATGCACGAAGACCGCCTGCCTAGAAAAGCATACAAAATGCTACTTAATCTGGACAATCATGGGTACACAACATGGGCATCAAATATTCATTATATGCTATTATATCACGGTTTCGGTTATGTGTGGTTGTATCAAGGTGTCGGTAAGATTATTTCATAGAAAGTGACTAGATATGTTTCAGCATGATTGGAGATCGACACGTGAAAACAGTTCAAGATATGTCATATATAGATCTTTTGAATCGTTGATTGAACTTGAATTGTATTTAAATGTTATTACATGCAAATCTCTGCGCATAACATATTCAAGATTTCGTCTCGGATTGTCTGAAATAATGGTTAACATTGGACGACATCGTTCTATCATGCAGCTGGAATGTTGCTGAATCCAGACAATCCAGTGACTGACATCATGAACATCGATCGACGCAATTGGAAAACGATGACATGCATCAACCAAGTCAGCGAGTCTGACTACCCGATCCCGTTAGTCGCCTCTTAGGACCATGTTCGAGACAAGTGACACTTGGTTTTGAATAGAAGTGAACCTGTATATACCTGTGAACCTGAACTGTACATGTGTTAAGGTATTCGCCACAAGGGAGCTTGTTCAGTTCCTTAGTGCATTTACATGTCTGCATTGCGCTTGAATATTGCCAAACTATGTGTATGTTTATGATCAAATAGTTAATAGATTATCAGTTGGAAGTGGGAGTAGGTTTGAAGCAGTGTGAGAGATATGACGAGTGTTTGAGCTTTGTGTGGGCAGAGTAGGAGTTGCATCACTCCGGTTGGTTGGTTTGTTGTTTTACGCCGCACTCATCAATATTCAAACTATATTTTGGCGGTCTGTAAACAATCTCAGTGAAAGCCTACCAAAATGCACAATAATAATACATTTGCATTATTATGTCTATTCTCATTTAATATTCAAACTGGGGCGGTCGGGTAGCCTACTGGTTAATGCGTTAGCTCGTCAAGCCGAAGGCCAGGGTTCGATTCCCTATATGGGTACAATGTGTGAAGTCCATTATTTAGTCTCCCTCACCGTGATATTACTCGAATATTGCTTAAGGCTGCGTAAAACCACACTCACTCACCAATATTCAACCTAACTTTTCAAATTACACAATTTATGCACATGCTTTCTACATTGCATAAAACTATTGTTTCCGTCATAAAAAAGATCTTAAAGAAATAACTTACTCATTGTAACTAATTTTTTTAGTTTTTTTAAAACTACTTACTTTACTGTATATAATGCATATTTATTTTTAAGTTCCAAACACATGACTGGCTTATTATGCAGTATAATTCCTAAAAAATGTATATATACAATTGACTTAAACACATTTCTCGTTTACAAATTCATAGCATGGATTTTCCTAATTTCATCCTCCAAATCCTCCCTAATTCAATGTCGATCCTGAAGATGCCGGGGTTGAATAGGTCTACAGCAACCCAGACTTGCAGTAAAAGGCGACTATGCTTGTCGTAAGAAGTGGATCGATGTTCATGATATCACTCACTGGATTGTCTGGTCCAGACTTGATTATTCACTGGCCGCCGTCACATAGCTGTAATATTGCTGAGTGCGGTGTAAAACAACAAACCAACCAACCAACCAATGCCTAGTCAAACTGTCAAAAGGCAAGCTCATGTTCATGCTGTCAGATACCAGAACACTATGGTCGTTTGGCCTACATGTTAGTTGTTGAGGGGGCACGGGTGGCCCAGTCGTCTCAGTCGTCGCGATTCGCTGTGCAGAGTTGCGTCCCTTGGGCACGCCAGAAACCTATGATTGTGAGTTCGAATCCCGGTTCGCCCCGATTTTGTTTCCAGGTTTGTCAGCACCATACCTGTGCTCGTGGGTTTCACCGAAGTGGTAAACGTCTGAGACCTACATCACTTCGGGCTTTCCTACCACATTAAGCTGGCTGATATAACTGGAATACTGTTAAAAGCGGCGTTAAACCCAACTCACTCACTCACTATTGGTTGTTGCATCTTCATGAATAGTCCTATATCTCAGAAACAAGTAGCACATCCTACGTTATGATAAAATAACTGTCCACTGCGAACATAAGTACACTTCTGAACGATAGTTACCCAACTGCTAATGAAAGTTATTTTAACGGTGAAGAAAAGAACACATTCCTTTACGAACGGTTCCATGATTGTCATTTGTCAGTCAGGAACTTTGCAGGAATGACAAATAACCGATCATTATTATTCAGGATTAAGCCATCTTTCACGACTGTCAATAGAGGAGACAATCAAGCATGGTAGAATACTTGGTCCTGTCTAGCAAAGTTAGCTTTGGCAGTCGCGCATTTCGAAAAGCAGAACTAGTTCAAGAGTACAGGCACGTCACCTGAAATGCTGGTAACGGATGTAGCGCTTCGCGAGATTGACGGGACCTATATCTGGAGTCGAACTTTGGTTCGAGACAAGTGACACTTGGTTTTGAATAGAAGTGAACCTGTGTATACATACACGAACTGTACATGTGTTAAGGTATTCGCCACAAGGGAGCTTGTTCAGTTCCTTAGTGCATTAACATGTCTGCATTGTGCTTGAATATAGCCAAACTATGTGTATGCTTATGATCAAATAGTTAATAGATTATCAGTTGGAAGTGGGAGTAGGTTTGAAGCAGTGTGAGAGATATGACGAGTGTTTGAGCGAGTTGTGTGGGCAGAGTAGGAGTTGCGAAAACATGAGAGTGGAATATTCAGGAAATTGTTTGAAATTTATTTTATTGTTATGTCTATAAATCTTTAAAAGCCCCCTTTGGCTTCTGTTGACATTTGATGTGTAACAATGTCTGCTATTGTAAGGCCGATATGTGAGAGATGTCTCACTTCAGGAAAGCAGCCTTCAGTGCGAAACCCTTTGACAAAAGCTTGAAAAGAAGCGAAGATAGACGTACCATGTACATCACTCCGGTTTGTTGGTTTGTTGTTTTACGCCGCACTCAGCAATATTCAAACTATATGACGGCGGTTTGTAAATAATCGAGTCTGGACAAGACAATCCAGCGATTAATATCATGAGCATCGATCCGCGCAATTAGGATCGATGACATGCATCAACCAAGTCAGCGAGCCTGACCACCCGATCCCGTTAGACGCCTCTTACGACAAGCATAACATTACTCCGGAATTCGGTGATATGGCCTATGAAAGCTAAATCCTTCAATGTATCACATAATTTATTATTACCGTTTTTGACCTAATAAGCGCCCTTTGGCGCTCTCAAAATCAGATATATAAAACATTAGTTTGGTGAAAAAAAACAGTTGAAAGATTGTAAATTTCGTGGTTTACGCTGACAGCTTGAAATGTTTATATACGACAGATACACCTTTTGCCAGAATTTAAATGCCCATAATAAAGGGTGCATATAACACACGAGTGCGTATTATACGCGCATGAATAAATCTTGTGTGCATTTATCAATCGGAAGGGCTGCCTATAAGGATTGTTTACTGGCCAATATATTAGCAAATATCGCTGTGGGCGCTTATTAGAGCGGGGCGCTAATTACGGCGAATACGGTAAATACATAACTTGCAGACTATCTTTGGGTCATTTTTACAGACGTAGTTTCTTTCAATGTGGGTTTGGTTTGGACCAGCACAGTCAGACTTGTTTTCTTGCGGAGTTCAGGGCTTTTAGGTACAGCATTATGTTGTATATGATAGGTTAGGATATTCAGGATCCCTCATGGACGACCCTAAAAACAGCCGTCCAATAAGAAAACCCTTAGCGTGTCCATTATGGAGTCGGAGAAGTCAATTCCGAAATTTATTTATGTTGTACTTTCCGCAAAATGACCTATGCTTGTCGTAAAAGGCGACTAACGGGATCGGGTGGTCATGCCTGCTGACTGGGCTGAAGCATGTCATCGATCCCAATTGCGTTATTCGATGCTCATAATGTCAATCACTGGACTGTCTGGTCCAGACTTGATTATATACAGACCGCCGTCATATAGCTGTAATATTGCTGAGTGCGGCGTTAAACAACAAACCAACCAACCAACCAACCAACGCAACATGAAATACTGACGCGGAAGTTTGTTGTGCATATGGTTTTGAAGTTTCTTTCCAGCTTTTCGCCCCGATTATGTTTCTAGGTTTGTCAGCACCATACCTGTGTTCGTGGGTTTCACCGAAGTGGTAAACGTCTGAGACCTGCATCACTTCGGGCTTTCCTCCCACATTAAGCTGACACGCCGCTATATAACTGGAATACTGTTAAAAGTGGCGTTAAACCCAACTCACTCACTCACTCACTCTTTCCAGCTTACTTGTATACATTACTTTTTTCAAAGGAGATACATTTTTTGCATGATTTTACCTCATGATTTATCCATTATAATTGTGATTAAACATATTTAATGACGCAGGACACACAAATAGAATTGATATTTCACAGTGATTATATTTACAAAAATGAGATCTTTCTGCTCAAAACTACTGTTAATTCATTTAAGGAATATACAATTTCAAGTACTTTACTTTAATGCTCTATTTTAGCGATGTTTTTGCTTTATCGTTGTATTGACTGAACACTAATGATCTACTTGCTCTTTCAGTGATGTGATAGAGTCTGGAACAGAACTGATAATACTCACGACGACTACTTTCATTGTCAGAAGATAACACCATAATATAGTTAATATGCACATTGATGTGTTTTTATATGAATTAAATGTGAGCTTCACTTCAATATAAGAAAATCTTTCTCATGCAATAAAGATGCTTGGCTGCTCAAAAAACTTGAATACTGACTGTCTGCGTTCCGTTGGCAAAGGCAAAACCCCTTTCCATTGATCGGGGACAGTCGAGAAGAGTGTTTTTTCTTAACGTTGTTTAGCAGTATGGTTCGTAAAAGCCCGTAATAACATTCCTGAATTGTACATCCAATACACAGACGTGTATTTTCGAGAAGGTTAAGGAAGCAAAACATTTTACATTGTACTAGTAGCAGTGTTGGTATAAAAAAATCCAAGCTGTTAAGAATGATATGCCACGTGTTTTGTACTTGTCTTACCTTGCCGTGGGTCGTCATGTACAGGGCAGATGCGCTCAAGGATATGACTGTATTCAGGAAATGTGCACAGGAAGAGCTATGTGACGCCCCCCTTGCTGAACTGGCGCCATACGGTAGTTCACTGTGCTTCGCTAAATGTTTGCAGCTTGCTAGTTGTAGTCATGTAGGATTCAATTCCAAGACGCTGGTTTGCAGGATCTGCATGGCATCAAGTAATGTGCCAGCTGGTAAACCAAAGACGTCAGAGAGTGATGAAGACTGGATGTGTCGGAAGAAAGTAACATTAGTAAGTCCAAACATTTGTCACTTTTAAACTTAGACAAACTGGATGTTTTAGATATTATTATCTGAACCCCAAACTGGAGGGCATCTGGCCAACCTGGTAGTAGCCGTGCCTCAAAACCTATGACCGCTGATTAGAACCCCCTGATTATGTTTCCGGGGTTTGTCAGCATCACAGCCATGCTCGTGGGTCTATGTCCTTGGATTGAGTGTTACTTCGGTTTTAGTAAAAGCAATGTTACGATGGTAGACCCCGGAAATAAGCTCTCAACAAGGCCTTCAGGGTTTCCAGTGTTTGTCAGCACCGCAACCCTGCTCGTGGGTTTATGTCCTTGGATTGAGTGTTACTTCGGTTTTAGTAAAAGCAATTTCACGATGGTAGACCCCAGAAATAAGCTTTAGACAAGGCCTCCAGGGTTTCCAGGGTTTGTCAGCATCACAGCCATGCTCGTGGGTCTTTGTCTTTGGATTGAGTGTTACTTCTGTTTTAGTAAAAGCAATGTTACGATGGTAGACCCCATAAATAAGCTTTAGACAAGGCCTCCAGGGTTTCCAGGGTTTCCAGGGTTTGTCAGCACCTCAGCCATGCTCGTAGGTCTATGTCTTTGGATTGAGTGTTACTTCGGTTTTAGTAAAAGCAATGTTACGATGGTAGACCCCGGAAATAAGCTTTAGACAAGGCCTTCAGGGTTTCCAGGGTTTGTCAGATCCACAGCCATGCTCATGGGGTTTTGTCCTTGGATTGAGTTTAATCACGCTCTTCCTACTGGTGGCAACCTCAAGTCATACAACACCCGTGTAGATCCGGGGTAGAATAGGTCTTCAGAACCCATGCTTGCTGTGAAAGGCGACTATGCTTGTTGTAAGAGGCGACTAACGGGATCGGGTGGTCAGGATCGTTGACTTGGTTGATGCATGTCATCAATCACAATTTCGTGGATCGATGCTCATGATATTAATCGCTGGATTGTCTGGTCCAGACTCGATTATTTACAGACAGACAGTTTGTCTTTAGAACCCAAATGAAGCTGTTTCGTCGAATAGTCAAGAAAGTTGGGTTTATTTTAGCGTTGAAGTTTTGTATTAATGTCACAAATGTAGGAGGCGGCCCCTGCTTGGGCTTCTTTCAGCACTGCCCCCACATGTATCTGACACTGGATTTAATATCTATGTTGCTACAAGCGGAGTATGGTTGTTACATCCAATACAATGGTCAATCCAAGTAAATAACAAGTCAGGGTTATCCATTGAAACATATTATTCTTTCATGTCACAGGCTCCTTTTTCCGAGTGTCAGCCAGGAAGCACATGTGTAAAGTCTCGAAGTGGTGAATCAAAGTGTGTCCATTATGGTGAGTGCATAATATGATTTTATCTGCACATAACGGTCGTCTACATATGTTTCGTGCTATTGTTTTACAAAAGTTTTACTTTAACATACCTGAATATTTCCTGACAGGGTACACCATCAGAAGATATATCACAATTAAATATGGTATCGATAATTCGATGTCTTGACTTAAAATGACTTGGTGTGTTTCCGCGTCAGAAATATACAACTCAAAAGAAGTTAAAGAACACCCAATTCTTTCATATTACTATAGTTAATCTCACATGCCAATACAGATTAACTATAGTAATATGAAAGAATCGGGTGTTCTTAAACTTCTATTGAGTAGTAAATAATATTTTAGGAATAATCAATGTATTATACAAGCTTTTGGCGATCATAATTTCATGTTATGTTTTCCTAACATACGGTATTTACTGTGCTGATACAAACGAGGGTAACATTCCCATTATTCCCATTATTCTTGAAATAATCGATGTTTATGATAGTTTATTACTCAATGCAGTTACTTTAGAAACCGCTATCAATAAACGGTTTGTGTGAACCGCCTATTTATCATATTCCGCCATATTATTTGCAGCCATTTTCGGGATTCCTGGTTAAATCATAGTTGCTATGTGGGTTGAAAGAGACATTGGGGTCGTTGTTCCCAAGATCAATCACTGGATTGCCTGATCGTTACTCGATTATTTCTAGGCCGTTGTCATGGAGCGGAACATTGCAGAATGTAGCGATGAACATGAAACCTGCCTCCGTGTTCCTTACCTGTAAGCTGTCTGTATCAAATAGTGAGTGAGTGAGTGAGTTGGGGTTTAACACCACTTTTAACAGTATTCCAGTTATATCACGGCGTGTCAGCTTAATGTGGGGGTAAAGCCCGAAGTGATGCAGGTCTCAGACGTTTACCATTTCGGTGAAACCCACGAGCATGGGTATGGTGCTAACAAACCTAGAAACATCATCGGGGCGTAAGCGGGATTCGAACCCACAATCATAGGTTTCTGGCGTGCCCAAGGGACGGAACTCTGCACAGCGAATCGCGGCGGCTTAGACGACTGGGCGAAACCGCATTATCAGTGGTTCGAGTGTCAAAGGGAGCTAACTCTAAATATAGATTGGAGCTATGCTGTTTAGTTACGTATCCGAGAAAAAACATGGCGCTGTGAAAGCGATAATCTGTTCCGCCTGTCACTCCGTTCATCATTAAAACTGCACAGGGTATTCTATTTAGTGAATCATTCCCATCAATACGAACAACAGTAGTATGACTCACGATGGTTACAAGTTTATGTCAACATTACTGAATTGTGGATCACTTACTAGCTGGTTATAAGAGGGTAACAGATGTGGGCCCACATTTCGGAGGGACTTTCTTACTGAAACACTCAGCATCTTGTGGTGTGGAACAAATATCTGAGACATGAAAGGTAGGCCATTTCATAATCCTAGTCATCTTATTAATTGAGGATAATTGTAGATATCACCAACGAAACTGTATGCGTCATGAATGAAAACCGAAATGTGGGCCCACTTTTTTTTATATCTATAAAGAGATTTTTCTGAGTGGGCCAACATTTTAAAAAATGTGTAAATCAATACAATTCTTACCATTAATTTTTTTTTTTTTGACCGTAGTAATAAAACAGAAAGACAAATGAGCTCACCTTCAAAACAAGGCGATAGAGTGAAAACAGAAATGTGGGCCCACTTTTTTTTTTTATCTCTATAGAGATTCTGATGGGTGGGCCCACATTTTAAAAAATCAGTAAATCCACAAATCTCACCTATTATTAAAACTAATCTATTGACTGTAGTAATGGAACTGTTGTTATGAAAAAGAATGACAAATGATATCACCAACGAAACTGTATGCGTCATGAATGAAAACCGAAATGTGGGCCCACTTTTTTTATATCTATATAGAGATTTTTCTGGGTGGGCCCACATTTTAAAAAATGTGTAAATCAATACCATTCTTACCATTAATTTTTTTTATTTTGACCGTAGTTATAAAACAGAAAGACAAATGAGCTCACCTTCAAAACAAGGCGATAGAGTGGAAACAGAAATGTGGGCCCACTTTTTTTTATATCTATATAGAGATTTTTCTGAGTGGGCCCACATTTTAAAAAATGTGTAAATCAATACAATTCTTACCATTATTTTTTTTTATTTTGACCGTAGTTATAAAACAGAAAGACAAATGAGCTCACCTTCAAAACAAGGCGATAGAGTGAAAACAGAAATGTGGGCCCACTTTTTTTTATATCTATATAGAGATTTTTCTGAGTGGGCCCACATTTTAAAAAATGTGTAAATCAATACAATTCTTACCATTAATTTTTTTTATTTTGACCGTAGTTATGAAACAGAAAGACAAATGAGCTCACCTTCAAAACAAGGCAAAAGAGTGAAAACCGAAATGTGGGCCCACTTTTTTTTTTTATCTCTATAGAGATTTTTCTGAGTGGGCCCACATTCTAAGATCTGAGTAAATCTACTAGTCTTACCTTTCTAAATGAAAGACCATCACAGTAAGTAAACACAAACACATTCTGAAGATTAAAAACTGACATTTTATTACCCGGTAATTCATAACAAAACAAAAGGACTCAACATATCATTTCATCCAAACATGTGACATCAGTAGCAATATAACAATGACATTCAGATCATTTAGTAATTGTCATCACAATAGCAGCTTTTGATGGGAACTCTGTTTCATTTTATCTTTTCAAATATGAACTCACATGTCAGCGTCCTCAATACACATTGATATTTACCTTCCACAAATATTTTAATTATATAGAAACAGTAACAAATTCTATAATGTCACAAACAAAATACCCAGTGTGGGTATTTTAATGGGAACAAAATTCTAATCATGGTAATGAAAATTTATTTATGAAACACTCACCCACACATGTCATTTCTATCACGGTTAGTTTCACCAGAACTATTTAAACAGGAACTATCTGACATATCAGTGGCAATCTGTGCAACACCAGCATATAACATGTCAATCTCGGGAACGTTTAAGAATAACAGTTTAAAAACAAAACAACATACAATGATTCTGCACTCTGTCATGATTATCACAATGATTGAGTTTGATATTGATGGAAACAATATCATATTTCACACTGAATACTGGAAACACAATTTAGGCAACTTGAATCATCTGCACAGATGATGAATAGAAATCTTTGTAGCACTATCTGTCAAACTATTGACATACATGTGTCCTTCATGATACATGTATGTTTGAATTGTCAAGAACATCACAAACATTGTAAAGGGTAACAGTGTCACAATAACTGATGCTATGTTCATATGAACTTGATGGAAACATTTCTATATTTCCAAGCACAATGGGCAAATTGATAAATGAGATAATCAGTAGATCACATTCTCATCAAGAGATCAGAATTGATCAAATTGGTTCATTCAAATATTCATACAAATTTGTAGTATTTGTTCATAAGGCCAAGCATGAGGGTAAACATACATTCATTCTTGTTGTTCCATCGGAACATAATCTCATCAAGATGAGCAGCTAACTGTTCTCTTGGGACACCATGCATTGACTTAAACTTTGCCTTTGCATTGCCCCAAAATCCTTCAATGGAGTTGGTATGGGCCCCAGTTTTGGGGTTCACATAACCATCCTTGTGTTTTACAGTGTCATGGGCATACCCTGCCTTTTGTAGACAAATATAGGATTTGAATTCATCAGTAATTATTTGTGTACCGACTTCAACATGGGCAATGATTATTGGCAATAGGGTGTCTGTTGTTCTGTCATGAACATTAAAAAGCAGAACCTTCTTACTTTGCCTATCTATAAGGCCAAAGATCCAAAAGTTTCTAATGCCCTGACTGGAACCCATGTTGTATTTTCTCTTCCTCCCCCATTTACTTTCATCCATTTCTACCACATGACCAACACCCCCAAGGACAACAGGATCGTCCAGAAGAGAACGGGACATTAAATCACGGTATAAATTGTACCAGCTGTACACAGTGTTCTCACACACGCTCAACATTTTTACAGTGATGTGACCGGGAACGTCATTGCAAAAAAGGTACAAAATCATTAACAGTGTGCCAAGTGAAGCTTTCTGGCCTTCCCAGAAACTTCCAAATCTAACAGATTTACATTTTCTACATTTAGTACAACGCCACACATGGCCATCTGATTTGTTCTTTTTATCTTTCTGCCATGACATAGACATATTACATTTATCACAGTTCATTGTTGAAGCTATCAGATTGTTTTCTTTCATAAAATCACAGGTCTTTTCAAAGTTATTACATATCGCACCAATCTGAATTAAATCACATTCCATGATGTATCAATAAATAGAATGTCCAGTGAAATGCTTGAATGCTTCCATGGCTATCCAACAACTGTATGGCTTGGAGTAAATGCCAGTACACAAAAGTGATTCTACCCACCAGAACAATCTTCCAACAAATGTAAGTCCATCCAATCTTCTGACAAATAGAATCTTGAATCCTTCATGGGAAATAATTGCAAATTGGTACATCATGTAGCTGTTCCCAAAGATACGTTAAACTGAGTCATCATGAAAAGTTACATGTTGTAAAGACTGTTGTGTCGATATATAGTTCAAATTTGAAGCAAGATTTTCCACAATATTGGTGTGGGTAAATATGGCAATATGAGTAATGTAAGATTGCTTTCTTTTGGACCACCAAAACAACAACTGTTTTATTCTCCCTTCCTTGGCAGGCAAACCCTGAGCAACGTGACTCAGTTCATTCAAATGACCTGAAACAAACATGATTATGAATAACACACACAAAAACAAGCGCCAAGTTCATGATACTTTTCCCGAAATCCACTCAGATATTTGGTTAAAAGTGTCCGGATAGTGAATTCAATTGTGTTCTTAGGTGGGTATCTAAATGTCTGATGGATGTAGAATTTCAAATTCAGTCTGTTCATATAAAAAAACAGCATTCAAAGTATTTCTTTTATATCTCCTTTTGTTGAAGGTCTTCTTTTGCCTTAGTTGGTACTTGTAATAGCACAGAACATCCAAATCATGCTCAGGAAAGAGTGGTTTAAATCCATGTGAATATAAGTGTTCATTTACCTCATCTTCCTGATAATCTTCAATTGGGGCACAGTTTTCTTGAGATGTGAATCCACAAAAACTACAGAATCTCTCCTTACTCTTGAAGATAGGGTAACTCCTCTTTAGCCAGAACTCAGAATTACAAACACGAAGACTCTTGACACACGTTAAATTAACGCAACATTCTCGAATTTCTTCCATGTCCCATAATTAGGGCGTGATGATATTCCCAGAGAACTCTCCGTAGTAAAAAATCGGCAGACGTAGTAAAGCGATTAGCATATGACCCCTATCTATGACGTCAAAGGTCAAAATCTCAACCAATGGCGTCATAGATAGCGTGGGAACTGTTCCACAAAAGGAATACCCTCATGAATATTAATGAGCCTACGTCCTAGTTTCGCGGGGCAAGTGTTCGTGTCGTTTGCTATTGTTTTACTTTATTGATACTATTTCATGCATTTTGAGTGAATAAGTGACTCTTAGATTGAGTTTTTAAGTAATCAATTTGGTAGATATATTTAATTTAAAGTCTACTGAGTTCCTTAGTTTCGAATGTGGGCCCACTTTGCCCGTCCGATGGAGTGAGATAGAGTGACCTCCCTTGAACCACTGATAATGCGGTTTCGCCGACGACTGGGCCTACCGTGCCCCCCTCTGTAATAAAAAAATTACCTAACACTGATGATTAATGTTAAAATGATAAAACTAGATGTGTACTCCGCAATATTGTTTTAAATCGGTACTCGAATTTTCTTTGCAGACCTACAAGAACACTTACAGGGGAAAGGTAGAATGTCGACGCAACAAGGAAATGCTAAATTATTGAAGATGTCAAAACAAGGTAATTTGTTTCACTTTTTCGAGAGCAGATGGTTTTCGAGAGCATAAAACAAGAGTGAAAATACTCTGGTGACTAAGGACATTTAAGTGTTGAATGCTGCAAACTCAAAAGATAATAAAGTCCTTAGGTAATTAGGATGCAGCTGTCCCTCTGAGAAAGAATTTGGAAGCAATGCTAGGTACAAAGTTAACGTCCAAAAAGACTCAGACACTGCCAACACGGAACTGTCATTTTTTTGTCTGTACATTCGCATTGGAGAGAAAAAGAATGAAAATTAATGAAAATTGATTAATTGGTGGACACTAAGAAATTATCCAAAATACGTTCGATGTTTTGAAGAATAAAATTTGCTCAACCTTTTATAAATGTTAATGATTAATCACATGGCCTTGCTCCCCCGATGCACATAATACCCTCAGCTTCATTTAGGATACTATCGATCTTTAACTGTAGTAGTTGTATTTCTGGCTGTGGGACATGCCTTACTCTTATATCTCTGTGATCCGCCCTGCGATGTGCTGCTAGATTTGCTACAAGGGCGTTGTGGGATATGTAACAAGTCAGTTGCATTTATAAACGCGCCAAGAAGTCTCTAGAAACCTTGTTACCAAGTTCATTGATATTAATGAAAGATAATTTATTCTTCAGTAACAAGGTATCGAAATGTACCCAAATTATGTTCCAATTTCAATTCCATCGGGTAATGCATGACACACATTTGGCAAACTGTATGGACTCGGATCATTATTATTAGTAAGAACATTTCAGACTCTTACCTCGGCATGTATGTGAACACCTTATCCCTTCCCCACACTTCTAAAATGTATGAAAGCAAAACCTGTAGCTGTGTGTTTTAACTTAATATCTTCTGAAGGAAATGTATGCTTTTTTTTCATTTCGATTTTATAAGAAGGACCTAAATGATAAATGTCTTTGAGGTTTACCACTTCGTTGAATCCAACGAATGCAGGTATGGTGCTGATAAACCTAGAAATAGAATCATAGGGGATCTGGGATGATTCGAACCAACGATCATAAGGTTTCTAGCATACTAAACAGAAACAATTAAGCGTAGCAAATTACAGTAACTTATGCGACTTTGCAAATTTTCCGTTTTCCTTGAGAAACATGTAGCGTTAATAATTTGGTTCCCTCTGCGGGGGACCCGAGAAGATCCGGGGTAGAATAGGTCTTCAGCAACCCATGCTTGCCGTAAAAGGCGACTATGCTTGTCGTGAGAGGCAACTGACGGGATCGGGTGGTCAGGCTCGCTGACTTGGTTGATACATGTCATCGATCCCAATTGCGTAGATCGATGCTCATGATATTAATCACTGGATTGTCTGGTCCAGACTCAGGTTATTTTCAGACCGCCGTCATAAAGCTGGAACATTGCTGAGTGCGGCGTAAAACAACCAACCAACCAAACCTCTGCAGGGCGTTCGTAATGTAAAAAAACAGAGAACCAACAGAACGGTAGGATGATGTTGATGCGAAACATACAATATTGGTCCGGATCGCGCAAACGTAGCCTCACAAAGAAAAACGACGTCCGATGATATGTCATTCTGTATTCTGCTTTCCCTGGGATACACTAAACTGACCGTACGATTCCTACTATATCATAAGCATGCGTTTGTGAATCAAATAGTGATCATAACAGGTGTTCGCAATAAGGTGAGTCTATCCTGCCCAACCGGTGAACCCGTCACAAACACATGCAAAGACAAGTCGATTGTTCACCTGAAAAAAAACCACGGCAACATATGGTACAGTCAAATTAGGGAATTGCATTGGACATCATTTTTGTCACTCATGCGTCAAATTTTAAATGACTTCCACATGTCAACCCAAAAAACTGTTTGAAAGCTTACTGAGGCCTTGAATCTTGCAACCTTTATTGTAATCTTTCTTATATTAGCGACTCATTGAAAAAGTGGAATTCACAAAATTAAATGTTAAAAGTAGTACTTCTATAGCTGAACTTAAAACAAAAATGTTTCAAAATGTAATTATATCTTAATATTATTTCAGTTATGGAAAGCGTGAAATTAATATTATTCACAGTAGACGTAGATATAGATGTAGTAATCTGAATAATGATTTATTCAGGTTAATTTGTAGGTATTATGAACAAAGGGGCTCAGCACCAAATTAGAAACCGTTCTAAGTGGTAACAATACTATTTTCGACGAATAAAATAATTTAATTTTCAAATATGTGTGCATGTATGAACATGTGTGTAATACTTGTGCCTAATCCATTTGATTTATTCGCAATAAAATATGTTTAATTCAAATCAAACTATAACTGGCAGCAAGTGCCGAGCCTATAACCTTCACTTAATACTAGCGTGAGAATGACCGTAGGTATATTCTTCAATAAATGAGTCTGTTTATACTTATTACGGACCAGTTTTTAAATTTAAGCATTACAGACGATCCTTGCACCTCCCTCTAAAGCGGTATATAGTGTAAGTATCAGTTTTATTTCTCTGAAAAAACACCAACGGTGGTACAAGAGTATATATATATATATATATATATATATATATATATATATATATATACACACACACACACACACACAACGTATAATATTCAATTCAGATCAAGATGGTAACATGCCTTTATAATTTATTTAGACACTTTAACGTAATAATGTGTTCAAATGTACAATTATTCTGGACAGCTGTTTCAAAAAGGATATAGTTTAGGTGATAACGTCTTGCGCAGTTTACACATAGTTGGCCAGGTATAACAATTCTTTGGAATATAAAGAAGTCGTTGTTGGAGAAGGGCTTTACACCCAAAAAGATTGTGAAACTCGTCTCCAACAGCCGATGAATTTCAGTGTACAGACACGGTCTTCTCTCAGTAACCCCCGCCATCGACCGTTTTCAAATGGGCAATTGATGATTCGATGTAAGTAATTGTGAAATTGGCAAGTAGATAGTGTTGGGAAGTAAAAGAAAAGTTCAGAATTTTGATAATTCCTCAGACCAGTTACTATTTTTTTTAAATTTCAATTGCATGCTCTCATTTTCAAAACTCCATATATCGGAAGAGTAAACAAGGATTGGCACTACCATCACGGCAAACGCCTTCAATAAACAATCTTATGGTAGGTAATCATTTCGTGCTCTTTTCATTAGGCAGTACATTCCTTTTGTCGCGTTTGCTGTCAGTGATTTCATAAAAAACACAAATTTTCTATTTCCGTGAAGATTTATCCATAAATATGTATAATTATCAACAATTTCCAGTGTCTTTCCTTCAAACTAAAATATTGATTTGTTTGATTTGGCTGGGCCCCCCTCAAAAGATTTTTTTGTTTGTTTTTCAGATATTTTACATTTAGCTTCCATTTTAAGCAATCTCGATTAGGGAATCTCATGATTTGTGCAATCCAATCCAGATGGGGCATCGCTCAAAAGGGACTGTGTCGACTGCTTAGAGTAATACTTAAACTTGAAGCCACACTGTGGTGTCATTCCCTGATATACAATCAAATAAAATCCATTCGCACCCTTGTTTTGTTACATACGGTTCAAGATCATTTAAAAATATTGAAAACAGGAGTGGCAATAGATTTTCGCCCTGTCTGACACCCGATTGACAAGAGAAATACTCCTATTCTGCATTTTTTGATTGTACCATTGATTTAAAATTACAGTTCACATTTTCAACTTAAGTCTGAAATTGGTCCTGAATACCAATGTTTTGCATTTTAGACCACAGTCCTACTCTCCAGACAGTATCTAATGCTTTTGTAAAATCTTTGCACGCACAAGTATTTTTGGGGGTAGTTTCCCGACTGTGCTGGAGTTAGGATATTATCAGCATCTAGAAATTTGTTAATCGTTCGTTTAGGATACAGGTTAAAAGTTTTCCGAAACAGCTTTATATCGTAATAGGTCGATACGAGTTTGGGTCAAATTGATCGCCCTAACGGGATCGGGTGGTCAGGCTCGCTGACCTGGATGATGCACGTAATCGATCCCAATTGTGTGAATTGATGCTCGTGTTGTCAATCACTGGATTGTTCGGTCCAGACTCCATCATTTACAGACCGCCGTCATATAGCTGGAATATTGCTGAGTGCGGCGTTAAACAACAAACAAACAAACAAAACATTTCAGAGGATAAGATTGAAAATTCGGAAGATAGTGGGGCAAGTACCCCAATGATATCTATAATATGATCATTCTCGATAAAATCTTGCCTGGAACCCTTATTTCTTATAAGGTTCATTGCAGCTTTTATAATTGCTTCAGTTGTTACGTCATCGTTTAAGATTTTACAATCATATAGTAATGTTGCAGTTGCACATTCTTCTAATTCTGAATCATCGAATTTGTTTTCATTTATTTTTTTATACAAAAATAAAGAAGGAATTAATATCAGGAGCTTTCGGATTTGTTTCTTTCTTACAATTAGTTAGGATCTTCCAAAATTCTTTTGGTGAGTGGTAAATGTTTTGACGAAAAGTCCTATTTAAACTGTAATATACGTAATTTCTTTTCCATACATCTCTTGTAAGCCTTTGTTTCTTGGTGATATGCCAATTTATTAAATTCTGTTTTTGAATTTTTAAGAAGCCGTTTTGCTTTATTAAATATCTTACGGGATCGTCTATACCGAATCAAGGTTAATCTTTTTCAAGTCTGTATTTAACACTTGAGTCTCTGTTGCTCGTGCAGCGTTAATAAGCACTCGACGAGTCGCGTATGACTTGTCATAACACAAAACGGGTCTGTTGCCATCAAGGGCGGCGATACCTGCCCCGATTGGCAGAAAGGCTAATCTAATGCTCAAGTATCTTGTAATCCGACACACATACACTGCTCATTCCACGTGTCTATTTGTACATGTAATAGTTCCGTTAAATGTATGTGGGGACATGGGGTTTATGGGTAAATGTACAGGAAATTTATAATTTTGTCTACAAGGGTCTGTGACAATTCATTTTTGGTAATCGTGCTTTACACATTTGCGTTATGCTGTTGGTTGTTCGGTTGTATTTTTAAGGAAACCCCTAAATTCATAAAAAGTGTCTACTGCGCTTTACATGAGACGTTTTACATTTACATGTTACCAAAGTGAGTGAGTGAGTTGGGGTTAACGCCGCTTTTAACAGTATTCCAGTTATATCACGGCGTGTTAGCTTCATGTGGGAGGAAAGCCCGAAGTGATGCAGGTCTCAGACGTTTACCATTTCGGTGAAACACACGAGCATGCGTATGGTGCTGACAAACTTAGAAACATAATCGGGGCGAACCGGGATTCGTGCCAAAGGGACGCAACTCTGCACCGCGAATCGCGGCGGCTTAGACGACTTGGACACCCGCGCCCCCCTTTATACAAGACTCAATAAGAAGAGGGATGACTTCTACTTCCCAATAGTCAACTTTCCCTTAAGGTCGAGCAATATTCCAGCACCTTCAGCCTTTGGCGTCTACATCTCACAATTTTTGATGTACAAACAAACATGCTCTGTCCACGAAGGAAAACAGTCATACAACTCTGACACAAAATTTGTAATGTTTTAATGTGATTGCCAGAAAATTTGGTTTGAAGTTGACTCAGCATATTTGATAAATGCTGCTGAGCTTATGATGAATTCGGGGACTTTGTCTAAGTAAATATAAAATGTCGATGCCAGGGACCCCTCTCATTTATCTGCCTAAACAGAAACCAATAGGTGTAAACGGCCAAATAGTTGTTTAAATGATGTGAATGGATAAATGAAAGTCAATGAGGAAACAAGAACTTGGCGAAGAGAGCAGCATTGCTTCTTACCACAAATGTTGTTATCTTCGAAACAGACACATTCGATCTAATAAATCTGATTCTAGATTTAACACTGTTGATATAGTCGGCAATATAGGCTCGATTATTAGCTCACGTTCATTTCATGATACTCCAGACGACGGTTTTTTATGTGCCTGGTTAAAAGGCATAGAAGCTTAAACGTCAGGACGTCAGCTAAATTCGAGTCTTTAAAAGTAAAATAATACAAGAAATATATTTCAAACATGATAGAAGCAAGTAGTTGGTGTGACTTAGCTAAATACATTTAGATTCGCTTTACTATGTCATAGTGTTGAATACAGGTTTTCTTTTATCGTTTTGTTTCAGGATCTGAATGACAGAGTGTTCAGGTCGGGTCAGCTGATATTGCTTTATGTCAACAAAGGGTTATTAACATAAAGGGTATTTTTGATGAGTGTTACCAATAACCGTGTATAAGTGATATTTCCTTACTGAAGAGGTCATGACTATTTTGAATATATTCATGTGCTTCACTTCAGTGTGTACATTCGAACAAGTGGCATTTGTGACTGCCACATTGTCTACATTCTCCCAGTGTTTCAGCGTAACTTTATCAGTACATCTGCAATACACCGTGCGGAATACAATGCAGTATACTGTTACACTACCATATGACCATACAGCATGCATGTGAAGTTAGCTTTAACCTCCTTTGACACACAGAAGCACAGAAGAAGTTTGATAACATCCTTTTTGCGCAATAAATCTTAATATCAAATGTCGACGGTTATTCGGAGTTCAACCGTCGCTTAGAAAGCATCCAATGCTCATATACGTTCGAAAGCAACGGCGCCGTGTTTGCAGTGTGAGTCAGGTTAATAAGAAATCAGCTAAGAACTGTATTTAATTTTGTCCACGATGTGTCAGCTCAATCTTGAAGGGAACATCAAAACAATACAGGTCCAGGTATTTACCACTTTGGTAAAACGCATGAACACAGGTGTGGCGCTGACAAACCTGGAAAACTGGGATGTTAACAGCCGTAGATTTCTGGCATACGTCAGGGACGCAACTCTGCATAGCGAAATGCGAATTTGCAACATCCCGTGCAGCTATTCCCTACCCTTAGGCTAACCCTACCCCACCCAAACCCTCATATGCCCGTCTGTTCCAAGCACGTTACATTATGTAATATTTTATATTACAGATTTTAAAGACAACTGGACCACAACTAAGATTCTAGGATCCGCCAAAATAATAGCGTTGACTTATAGCCCTTCATTTGCTAATGAGCTGTACAGTTTGAATGAGAAGGGGTCTCAATTCCTCATTGGGCTTTTCATGCTCAAAGGAAATTCCCTGGAGAAAAAGGTCATATGGGATAATGTCCGTCTTCCCCTTAAAAACATAGCTGATTTATGGAAATCAATAGACACAGGACCTTGTCTGACAAGTGATAATATGTCCTGCATATATGCATTCAGAAAAAGGAACTCGTTTCGTGAACTTGTGATGCATTTGCGTTCTTACCGGGAAGTCAAGAGTCCACGTAACCTGGAGTTGGAAAAGGAAGGGGACATAACACAGTATGGATAACTATGTTCTTGTTTATTGTAGCTGTTGTCGACTCAAGTACACAAGTATACACCCGTGTCTGTTAATGTTCCATTATCAGGTGATGGGGTCGGTGTTGAAGCCTGTGGTTAAAGCGTTCGCTAATCACGCTGAAGACCTAGGTTCGAATCCCCACATGGGAATAATGTGTGAAGCCCAATTCCGTGACTCCCGCCATGATATAGCTGGAGTATTGCTGAAAGCGGTGTAAAACCATACTCACTCACTCATCAGATAATGCCACTTATTTCCCCGTCGTCAGGTGATGTTTTCCAATGTTTCGGCAGATATTCTAAACTTGCTTTTCTCTTACATTGACAATTTTTATTCCCTTATTGCTTCTTCATCGTGTGATATTACCTACAGCCCCTTTCATGACTCGTGCTTGCAAACTGCACGGTAATCTGTATAGAAACGTCGCATCATAAGAGAAAAGAGAAGATATAATCTATAAAATATCTCGTCTTTACAGTCGTAAGACAACCCTGGTACAGACCGCACCCTCCCTTTTCATTGGAGCGTAAATGTCGTATATATCCTCTAGTGTAGGATCATGGTCATGTGAAATATTAGATTACCAATAAGTACAAATAACGATGTTGAGACCCGTGAAGATCCGGGTTAGAATCGTTCTTCAGCAACTCATGCTTGCCGTAAAAGGCGACAATGCTTGTCGTAAGAGACGACTAACGGGATCGGGTGGTCAGTTTCGGTGACTTGGTTTGATGCATATCATCGATCCCAATTAATCACTGGATTGTCTCGTCAAGACTCGATTATTTACCGATCGACGTCATATAGCTGGAATATTGCTGAGTGCGGCGTTAATTAACAAACCAACCAACCAACGATGTTAAGAGGGTAGCAACTACAAATGAACATAACATGTATTGGACAGTAGGCACTACATATAAGATCAAGGGAACATTTCTATGGACACTACAATTGTAGCGCTAAAACGTGTACAGTATATCTGGAGTGTTTAAAAAGCAGATATTGACAGTGAAGATCACATCCTGAGTACGTCAAGAAAGCAGCAAGTGCCAGTGGAATTACTATCTCGATTGCATAAGAAATACAGTTAGTTACCGCCAGTGGACATCAGATCCCGGATGCTTAGGAAAGCCACAACTTGAAGTGTTCATGACATTCCCATCAGTGTTCCGAAACATTTAGTAACACATTTATCACTATAAAAAAAATACACTGTGAGATGAACTCATACAGGTTGCAACATCAACTACGATTATCTTTATTGATGACATATTTACAGACTGTGTTTCTACCTAGAAACTTTACACTGAATTATCATTTATTGTGCGCTCTCTTGACTCTAGCAGACAAAGATACAAACAAAATCAACAACTGGCAGTTAAGTTGGGAGGTGTAAAAGGCTGTGCTTGAGAGAAAGTTATTGTTCTCATGTACTCCAAAACATTCTTACCATTATAGAAATCACTTATCTACATAAGGCATGTATGTCTAATTTGAATACTACACACAGACCACTCATCCAGTCGCTCACTAACTCACTCACATGCTTATAAAATATATATATATATATATACACTTTTTTATTACAGAAGTCTTCCCACCTCTTTGGTTCAATATATGTTTGCCAGCCGTGGGAAGTTCGGAATGGCGATATACTGCCATCATGGTATGAGTACAACAGTAGAAAAGTACCACATTCAGACCGGAGAAGGGGAATTTACGTTGAAGGAATCTGGAACTGTAAGCCAACTGGGGATTGCTCGGCACATTAAATGGAATAATGATGCTTCATTTGCCATAGCCACGGATATTAATAGTAAAATACATTTTATCAGGCGTTTTGATGATAAGGAGCAAGTAGAATTCTCAGTCAAGGTGAAATGGTATAGGGATCTTTTCCCTGTATGGACCAAGACATCAATTTTGCTTCTTGAAATAGATAGGTTAAATCTGTTGCACATTCTTAAATTTTAATGAATTTGGTAGAACGACTGTAGCTGACATCTTTTCGCGATACTTTCTTTGAAATAAAGTAAGTGTGTGAGTGAAAACGTAACGTCTCATCGGCAATATTTCGGCAATATCGTGATGAGAACAATTTATACATGAATAATAAATACATTCAAACAACATAGAAACCTGTAAGGAAAGGACATGAAAACAACTATAGTATCACAGATTATTATCTAGCATATAACCATAAAAAAATATACATGACAATACATAACCAAGACATACAACACTATGGACCATGGGGACTTACACTACATCTGCTTCCTGCATGGTACCCAAGCAGGATTTACACCATCCCTTGAGTCACTGGTGATTATTAATAAGTTTCAGCTAGAGATGAAAAGAAACAAATATTCGCAGATCAAAACACTGGAAGCCATAAAATTACTTTGAATGACGTGGCTTTCATATCCTCCTTGAAGGACAATAATTGACTCTACTTCAACCCCAATCAAGGGCATAGCCACTACCAATCTCAGTTAATAATCATATACTACCATTTAATAAAATGAATTATTACCAACAATCCAAATATATCAATTTAATTCAATTTCTTCAAAAAAAGTAAAAATCTGAAGGAGCACTTACTTGATTTAAAAGATCCTTTATGGGTGAAACTTTGAAGATGTATCCCTTGTGATGGAAAATCAATATGTTCAAGCAGGACATACTTGACCATGATTCTTTCTTCAATTGGGATACAAAATGGAGGATCCTCATCTTTAAAACAATACCCATGAGTATATCTGTTATGGCCAATACAACATAGTCAGAAAATGACCTCTTCTAATCTGGACTGACAGCTGAAGAAGATGTAGCAGGTATTTCGTGTATTTGTTTTATCTCATATGGATGTAACATGTCGAATTTGGCATCAAATCATTAGTTTGTAATCACTGTATGGGATAACAAGTGGGGTCACAGATTTGTGTACCCTTTTCTGCCCACATGACCAGGCAACAAACAAAACACAATGTTGGACTGACCAGTTAAAAGATCATGTAAAGTTCTAAACTATCTTAAATTATTAGATGAGACGAAGATACAATTTTCAGTGCCTTGGGACAAGATAGAGTATCAGAAATGATGAGAAAATGTTCAGACGCATACTGTCGTTGAAGGTATACAAAGGTTGTAAGGATAGTATTAGCTATGATATTTCATTCGTGTCAGATTTGTTTAACTAAGTTAGAGAAAGGTTCACTTCAGGCCTGACTAATTGCCAAGAAGTAGACAGAAGCCAGAATGGAGACATTACATCTAAGTTAATATCAGCATCGGCAACATGAGGCTTGATCCAAATCCCACGTTGAATGATACAAGCTTGAACTTGTTTTGAAACAGACTCATCAGCCTCCACCACATACAAACTATCAACAGAAGATGTTCTAAAAGTTCCAAGACAGAGCCTCAGTCCTTGATTGTCTATGCTATCTAATGTCTCTAAATTACTTGAAGAAGTCTTTGAAAGGCATTTTGAAGTAATGCGCATAAGGAAAAGAATTTTTGGATGTCAACAATTTATTATGAGGAAACATTACGTTTCCGAGTATATGCTTACTCCTTCATCAGGTGAATAAATGTTATGAGGCAGAGATCATGTATATGTACCCGAAAGAACAACAAAAGTAATAAGATAACAAAGGTGGAAACTTAACATGGGAAGCAAACAGATAATAGGCAGCTGATAAGTGATCAGCAATAGGCAAATGGAAGCCAACACTTAACAGTAAATTGTGCTGAAAGTTGATTAAAATGGACAATTGAAAGGCAGGACTAATTGGTAATAGACAATGGGCAAACGGGAGGCCGAGGGTATTTAGCTATGGTAATAGAGTGGAAACAGCGATGGACAAATGGAAGCCAGCTAGATAATTGACACCGATCATGAACAAAGCAATAAATCCCAAATTGACATTTTAAAATTATCTTCTTTACTATAGAAGCTCCGCCCTATACAATTGAACCATAGTCTATTTTTTGCGGTATTATCTTCAAGTGAGTGAGTCGGGTTTAACGCCGCTTTTAACAGTATTCTAGTTATATCACGGCGTGTGAGCTTAATGTGGGAGGAAAGCCCGAAATGATGCAGGTCTCACACGTTTACTACTTCGGTGAAACAATCAAAGGTTTCTGGCGTGCCCAAGGGACGGAACTCTGCACAGCGAATCGCGGCGCCTTAGACGACTGGGCCATTCGTGCCCCCTATCATCTTCAAAGAAACAATCATTCGTGTAGTGATTTGTTTTATAAAAAAGACCACTTTGTCATTTAACGCATTACAACAGTGTTTGGTAATAACTATGATCTTTTCCCATTTGTGTATTGAACAAACGAATAAATGTTCTTTGCGATCCATTGGGCATTCAATTGAACCTGGTCGTATATCTTTCTCCTTGTCATCTCCTCCTCTTCAGCACTAACCTCCCATACCTCAACTGACATTATTTACCCACGGTCTCACTGTCATATTCACCTTGCCTTGTATATTGTATATATTCCTTCTTCACAGTATCCACACGCAATTAAACAACCCATGCATTGACGTACGATATACCACACCCGCACATCCACCATAAATTACCCCGTGTCAGTCCCCCCTGTTGAAAGTGCATTATTACCTTAATCAGATTCTTAATCATGATATGAAATACATGTTAACTGGTTGTAGTTGGGGGTTCGAAACACAGCCTCAGTCTTATCCAACGTATACCCCAAAAATGTTCAATCCAGATAAGCTATATTTGGATCACATCCGTCTTGAGGACTCAAGTATGTGTATTAGTTATGTGAATGAGAACGAAAGAAAGTTATAGGAATGTTCACATGTATGTAAGATATGTATTCTGTATGATTTGTAAAGTTTTCATGTCAAACATTCATGATATCGATACAGCCATGCTCTTTTACTATAATACTATAGGCCATACTATAATGGTATTGCGTGTAATGCATGGCAAAGATATGTATTGTATTTATGATGGCGATGGAAGTTATGATTGAACTATACCGATATAAGATATGTTTGAAGTATATCAGAAGAGGAGAGTGAGGGGATGTAAGCTAGAAGAAGTTTGGGAACAAAGGAGATACATTTAGCTGTTATCAAATTACACATTTTGTCTTTATAATGTTTTCCTGATTGTGACACTGTTCCACATTGATCTGCGGCACTTTTTGCTTAATCTAAATGTATATCTAATGTGTATGTAATATTTTAGATGCAACATGCACAACATGTTAAATGTAATCACTAGTTATTGTGTGATTCCTTATTTCTAATGCTTCTGGTATAAAAATCTTAATTTCCCTTGTATTTTGAGTTACATTTTCTGCCGTAACAATAAAACCACTCGGGCCTTGGGTGCATGTAACACTTCTTCTTAAAGGATCAACGCTGCACATTATCAGGATGCTCATATTAATTACGTTCATTAATATACCAATCTGCTTTATCAAATTAAAGAGTATTGAGAAATATGCTCGATAACCGCAGAGGTAAGAGACTCACTCGGGTATAAGAGCGGAATCTAACATACACTCTGAGAGACACCCAACCGTCGGTGCCCCAACTTAAACTTCAAAGACCAGAGTTGCTGTCCGGCTATGCCTACAAAGAACAAGTATCACACCAGGTGGTTTGTTCTGAAGCCTGTTTTAACTACATAGATTGGCGTCTTTCGATTTATATCCCGGTAGAATATAATACCCTCTGTATTTAGATCTGGTGTATCTGTGTATTAGAACTGAGAATTGTTCTTTATTGCTGCTTGATTATTTATATTGACATGTTCGACTGACTCAGGCTGTGTGAATCTAGCCGATGATTGCTTACACTAATCCTTAATACTTGTTATAGGATTTGTCTCTTGGTATTTTCAGTTGTATGATCTAAGTCACCTTAATTGTGTATTGCCCAAATACAATCCGAGGACGTTATAACCAAACACCTTAACCTTCATATAAACAAATCGCATAGTATTTGAAACACTGTTAACATATGTGTATAGTAGTCCTAATTTTGTGATTACTTATATGTTTGTATGTGAAGGTTATATATTTTCGAAATGATGAAACATTTACAATAATGTATGCGGGAAAAAAATCTACCGAATGCCATCTGAGACGATATTGAATCTTCTACACAAAAATTACTTTTAGATAGGTCATCACCGTTATACGTCAAATATATGCAAGCGTGAAAGGCAGGAGTCAATTGTAGATGAACAAGTACAGAACAACCAAAAGAAAAAAGAACCATCTCGTTACTGTCAGAGGCCAGTCGAAAACCTAGCAGTGCAGTGATTGAGAGAAAGACAGGTGTCAATTGTAGATGAACAAGTACAAGACAACCAACATAAAAAAGAACCATCTCGTTACTGTCAGAGGCCAGTCGAAGACATCGCCGTGCAGTGATTGAGAGAAAGACAGGTGTCAATTGTAGATGAACAAGTACAGGACAACCAACAGACAAAAGAACCATCTCGTTACTGTCAGAGGCCAGTCGAAGACCTAGCAGTGCAGTGATTGAGAGAAAGACAGGTGTCAATTGTAGATGAACAAGTACAGGACAACCAACATAAAAAAGAACCATCTCGTTACTGTCAGAGGCCAGTCGAAGACATAGCAGTGCAGTGATTGAGAGAAAGACAGGTGTCAATTGTAGATGAACAAGTACAGGACAACCAACAGACAAAAGAACCATCTCGTTACTGTCAGAGGCCAGTCGAAGACCTAGCAGTGCAGTGATTGAGAGAAAGACAGGTGTCAATTGTAGATGAACAAGTACAGGTCAACCAACAGACAAATGAACCACCTCGTTACTGTCAGAGGCCAGTCGAAGACCTAGCAGTGCAGTGATTGAGAGAAAGACAGGTGTCAATTGTAGATGAACAAGTACAAGACAACCAGCAGGCTGTCCAGAGCTCCCTGGAGGTGGATGATGGATCCACATTGGCATGTTGGGGATGCAATATCATCCTCTATCCTACGAGTTCAGGTAGTTGTGGAAGGGCCAGCCATCCTGAGTGGAATGTGTGTTCATAGTTAATTCCATGGGAAATGTTGATGTTCCGTTATTGTATGTGTTAATAAGGAATCGCAGGAGACAGGAGAGTGGCAGCTTATGTTTATTTTTACACCAGTTCATTCAAAACCTGAATTCATATGAATAATCACAGTGATAATCTTGGGTAAGTGGGCACAATGATTTCTGAAAAAAGAAAGGTCCACATTAAGTTAGTATGGAACACACAAATTCTAAACACACATTCATAAAAAAAATCTCTGCGATCAGACAATGTTTTCTAAACAATTTATTTATTGTTGCACTTATTCTGATTGTCCATTGTACTTCATTCTCAATATTTATTAAAGACGAGAAGACACGTCTGTTGTCAAGACCGGGTGGTATATCACATGAAGTATACAGTATGTCGCGTGAGGTTTGCGACTGGGTTTTCGACCCTGGGTAGAGGCTCGCATGACCCTCCCCTGTTTCCACTTCATCATTCACTGATTGGATTTTTGGCCGTTGCCTTTTAGGGGCATGCTGGAGTCGCATATTACGTCTTGCAGTAGCCTTATAAGGTGAAGGTTAAGACTGGCCACTGCACTAGATGCAAAGGAGTTGTGGACGAGGTACGTTGTGGTCTGGTCTTATAAGCATATTAGGAATTTGTTCAGGAAGCTTAGGGTGTTTATACATATACATTTAAGCCCGCCAGAGTTGGCAGATGGAGTTGAGATGTTGAGAGCTGAACGTCTTCTTGTGACGAATAAATGTTGTAGACCTTTATGCGGACTTGTGTTGTTGCTATCGAAGTGTCCTGTAGAATGCCAACTACTACTCCCGACATGTTCTTGTGTGTTTCATCAAACAGGTACACATTATCACATAACTGCATCCTTTTTAGCTTTCCTCACAAAGTAAGATGCCACGCAATGATGTAACTGAAATACGGTTACAAATAGTGTTAAACCCAACTCAATCGAGTTCTGTCATATAATAGAGGGCACGGGTGGCCCAGTCGTTTATGGCGCCGCAATTCGCTGTGCAGAGCTTCGTCTCTTGGGTACGCCAGAAACCTATGATTGTGTGTACGAATCCCGGTTCGCCCCGATAACGTTCCTAGGTTTGTCAGCACCATACCCGTGCTCGTGGGTTTCACCAAAGTGGTAAACATCTGAGACTTGCATCACTTCGGGCTTTCCTCCCACATTAAGCTGACACACCGTGACGTAACTGGAATACTGTTAAAAGCGGAGTTAAACCAAACTCACTCATTCAAGCACTCACTCTGTCATAAAACGCATATAAAAGAAAGTGTTTTAATACTCCATCATCACACTGTATAAGTTCTTTTGTTTTGTTCTCAGTAAGGACATATCTAGCGAATAGACTCCCTTGAGTGAACCAGAAGCCGATTTATCGATATGCGTCTGACTGATATTCATCAGAAAACCTTGACTGCAATTTCTGCTGATGAGGCGAGTTTTGCCTCAGAAAGAAATGACGTCATTCCTGATTGTCATCTGTTTGAGTTCACGTTAGTAGATGGTATTTACGCTGTCCATAAAATGCACGGGAAGTTTATCAACATATTGTATCAGGCCTCAAGAACACTCGAAACAAAACATGTTTTACAATATAAACAACGAACAAGAAATAAGGGAAATTAAGTTAATTGATGCATCTGACCGTTTTTGGTCATTAGCGGACATTATTCAACCGATGTCCATTTTTCCTCAAGGACTAATTTCCTGATTTTCGCAGTGTATACAAAAGACGAATTGTACTCCGGACATCGTAAATAACATAATATCAAATATGTTCTGAATATGCTTATTCATGAACAAGGACGACATCTTAAATTATATGTAATACGGCTGAATTCCACATTCTACATACCACACTTTTGATTGTGTGGATGCTCATGTTCACTGGAAATATTTGGAATAGTTACATTTCGTATTTTAAATTAACCCAGTCCCCCGTGTTTTTTTAATCAGTGCACCGGACATAGCCACATGTGAAACGTTTGGCAGCAAAGTCAAAGCAAAATAGTAGTATTTTTCAAACGTTTAATGGAATTAAATGTACTGTAGCTCTGGTCGCTATCATACATTTTGTGTCCCAGGGCTCAAATCTATTTGCGTTTGTTCCACTGACCTCGATCATCTGCTGCATGAAGGCACAGCTCTCTATGGTCACATGGTTAAGGCTATGAGGGGTATTTAGGTCATAATCAGTTCCCAGCAGCCACTGTCTCAAGCGATATTGTCTCCACAACAGATCAGTTTTATGGCCGCGTCATTGGTGCTCTAAATATTGAAGCAGGAGAAACAGATATCCTCGAATCATTTCAACAAGCAATATTGATATCCCAGTCAGTTTTGGTAACTTTTAATGATGTCTCCATTGCAATCTTACGGAATTTGATTCGTATGCATTATTTGGCTCTTATATGCGGAATGGTTTGGGTCAGATTGATCAAAGACCTCATCTAGTATGACGTTTTTACCATATGGTGCCCATAGCATTTTCATTTACATTATTTTAACCAAATGCCTCATTTTGCCAAGTGTTAAAAGAATGTGATTTATTATTTGAGAATGTCCATCTGCAAATATTGTCGGCAGTTTTGATACTATTTCCACATGTTTACATTTGTGCCAGAAATTGCTTCCATCTACTGTTTTAATAAAGACCCAGGTTAGAATAGGTCTTCAGCAACCCATACTTGCCGTAAGAAGTGACGAACAGGATTGGGTACTCAGGCTAGCTGATTTGGTTGATGCATGACATCATATTCCAATTGCGTAGTTCGATGCTCTTGATGTCAATCACTGGATTGTCTGGTCCAGACTCGATTATTTACGGTCCACCGTCAAATAGCGGGAATAATGCAGAGTTCGCGTTTAACAAGAAAACTGTTTTTAAATTGACCTACTCTATGCAAATGTATCAACTGTATTGGCCAATACTCAAAATAGATAATATTTTTTTCCAAAACAGCGTTGTCTTATTTGTGGTTAGTATAATAATTCTCCTTCATGCCCTTTCAGTAACGTTATAATTATGCGTTTGTGAGGCATCACACATGACGGGGAACTTTGATGATCTGCATCAAGGTTTTCTTGTTTACTTTGTCCTACCCTTATCACAAGTATGTGTAACGGACTACCTGACTGCTGCCACATGCTGCTTTCACATGCAGATTACAGCCTTGAAAAGAACATAAAAGCCCATGTTGGTGAATAGAAGTATTCCAATTACACTGCAGAATGTTACTACTGGTTCTGTGCACCTTGTTGCTGTGGAAGGAGGCCTTCTCTGACACAACCGTCACAATCTACAACCACTGGCTCGCCCAAGGTGGACGGGTCCATTATGAACCTGAGAGATGGAACAAGATTAATGGGCTCACTCAAACGAACCTAATTCCTAAATGTAAATCTATCGGAACGGCTCCCGGGCGTTGGGTGAACAGAGACCTGAGAGATGCTCTCTTTGCAAATGTAAGTATGACGTAAAAATCACCTTCCGTGCAAAAACTGATTTAATGATATGATATGATTCATGTATGATTTCAAAGTCTCAGTATACCTTCTGAATCTATGTTTTGATGGGTATATTGTAAGGAGCTGTATTCCTACCTACTTTACAAAGGGGGTGAGACAGTGTGTATCCATATACAGATCAGTGCCAATATTTCAACTATTGATTTGTCTGGTATAGATTAAACTATTGAGTGTGTCCATTTTGTGCAAATGTTTGTTGGATCCAATCTTATGTGAATATAGACATGTGTTCGTATTCAGTAAACTACACGCTGCCTCTTACCAGTAGTCAATCCCTGGATTGTCTGGTCCAGACTCGATTATTTACAGACCGCCGTCATATAGCTGGAATATTGCTGAGTGTGGCGTAAAACAACAAACCAACCAGCAAAGTGGTTTTAAATCCCAGAGTCGCGTCCTTTAGCCCAAATCGACATCAACCACGACCCTTGATCTGTACAGTCTGTACTTGTGTATATTAGTGCATAACATCTCAGATAAGGCATGTATCACTGCACGAATACATTGTATCGATTCAAAGTAAACCCATGAAGGCGAAGTGTGGTACGTAAACAGTTTACATAATTATTTGAGGGAGTACAAAGAGAAAAATTTTAAACTAGATGTTCAAAGTTGCTTTGAATAAAACTCTATAGTTATCACATGACGAATTATAAAGTGTGTAGGTAAAACATATGGTATATTTCACGCCGGCCATTTGAGAGAAACGCTATGCAAGCATTACACTTAAACAACAATGATGAAACACGGGACAATGGGCTAGGTGTTGACAAATATTCTTACACATATTCATACATCAATGTATTTTTTTTTTTAAAAGACATAAATAACTAGTTGTTATGTTATATGTCTAAAAAAATTGCGGTTCAGAAAAGACGTTCAGCTTCCTAAATGTATTACTATATGATAACCTTATGATAACCTAATTCTTACTCTCATATATGAACACTCTTTCAAAACAATGCTGTCCTGGAAACATTTATATTCAATTAATCCCAAAATGGAAGTAATGTAGATATGAAGATATATTCCTCCATACAAAAAAATGGCAAATCCATGCATATTATTTTTTTTCAGTGGCCGCAAAGCCCTAGTCACCCTGGTTACCCCGACCCCACCTATCTCCAGAACCATACATTCCAGTCAAAGACATGGGCGTCCTATATGCTACAACTGGATGGCTATGGGAGCGGCATCGACAACATGGTCTGGAACATACAAGGTCTGGTTTCTTCTGGCATTATTTTAACTGACAGACAATGTCAAGTTCGTGTTGGACGAATCCTGTCTGATCATTATAATCAGGATCAGGGGGTTCCACAAGGCAGTATTTTGTTTGTTACCTTGTTCAGTCTAAAAATAAATAGTTTATCACAACTAGCAAATGACTCAATTGATAGGTCATTGTTTGTGGGTGATTTTAATATCTTATGTCGTGGTAAAAACATGCGTGTTATTGCATGCCAATTACAGTTGTGTCTGAATATATTTCATAAATGATATCTTGAGAATGGCTTTTCGTTTTCACAGACCAAGACGAATTGTATACATTTCTGTCGGAAATATAAACCACATAAAGACCCCAAACTCTTTTTAGAGGCCACTCCAATCAAGATTGTAAAAGAAGCCAATTTTGTAGGCTAAATGTTCGACCATCAGTTAACTTTTTTGCCACATACTAAATAGTTTAAGACAAAATGCCTGAAGGCCCTAGATCTGTTCAAAATGGGGAGGGAGATAACCCTTCTTCACTTATGTAGATCCTTAATTCGCTCTAAACTGGACTATGGCCCCATTGTGTATGGACCCGTGAAGATCCGGGGTCAAATAGATCTTCAGCAACCCATGCTTGCCGTAAAAGGCGACTATGCTTGTCGTAAAAGGTGACTAACGGGATCGGGTGGTCAGGCTGGCTGACTTGGTTGATGCATGTCATCGATCCCAATTGCGTGGATCGATGCTCATGATATTAATCACTGGATTGTCTGGTCCAGATTCGATTATTTACAGACTGCCGTCATATAGCTTGAATACAAATCAACAAAACCAACCAACTATTGTGAATGCTGGGGCTTGTAAGAGTAATTTCGTAAAAAATGGATTCAACCATCAAGGACTAAAACTATGCCTTGGTGCTTTTCGAAAGTCCCTGGTTGTCGAGGCTGATGAATTCTCCCTAAAACAACGCTGTCTGACTTATCCTTGCAATACATCACCAAATTATATTCGAATTAGTCCAATCCAGCTTTATTTTCGTCTTTAATCCTCTTTACGAAGATACTTACAATAACAAATCATCTCCTGTTCAACTACACGTAATCAGAATCAAGTCTGCCCTATCTGCTTCTAACATTAAACTGCAAGATATAGACCCCTCTCAACTGTTTTCATCGACTCCCTGGCAAATGCTAAAGCCAGAGGTAGACCTAATATTATCCAAATTAAAGACATCGGATACCAATAAACTAACTTACCAACAAGAATACAATCAGTTAAGAAACACTTTTGACACTTATAAATCCATCTTTACAGATGGATCCAAGGATGGTGGCGCTGTTGCTAGGGCCACTGTCATTTGACCCAGAATAATATCTTCACGATTGCCAGATAACAGTTCCATTTTCACCGTAGAGGCAAACGCCTTTTTAGCAGCATTAAAATATATCAAAAACAGTTCATTATTTTTTCAGATTCGCTATCGTGCCTTCAGGTGATTAAAATAAAATTAAACATCCACTTTTAATCCAAATTCTTGAATTATTTAATGATCTTGCTTCTGGCCAATGCGACATCGTCTTTTGTTGGTTACCAAGCCATGTTGGTATCATTGGTAACACTATGGCCGATGCAGCTGCAAAAGCAGCACTCAACAAATCTGTGACACCACTTCTCATCCCATACATTGATTATAAACATCCGCGATCTAATGCAAAGGAAGTGGGATACCTAAGTAGGTATAAATAAGTTAAATAAAATTAAACAAAATATCGGGTACATCTACTTGGGTTATTAGTCCAGATTTGATGAGGTCATTATGCGACGATTTCGTATTTGCCATTCAATATATACTCATGAATATATATTGAAAGGTGAGGTTCCTCCATTCTGTATCCCTTGTGATGAAAGAATCACAGTCAAGCACTCACTCACTTCAGGCATTAAATCGTTTCAAGAAGTATGTAAAAAGAGGAATAGATTCTAAAAGATAACTGAAGACAGAGCGCATGGTGTCCCTGTGTTTTAGTGAATGAGTTGTGTTTAACGCCGCTTTTAACATTATTCCAGTTATATCACGCCGTATCAGCTTAATGTTGCAAGAAAGCCCGAAGTGATGCAGGTCTCAGACGTTTACCTCTTCGGTGAAAGCCACGAGTACGGATATGGTGCTGACAAACCCAGAAATATAATCGGGCGAACCGGGATTCGAACCAAGAATCATAGGTTTCTGGCGTGCCCAAGGGACACAACACAGCACAGCGAATTGCGGCGCCTTAGACGACTGGGCCAACCATGCCCCCCACCCCTACCCTGGTGTTTTAGGCTACTGACTGTTCCATTGATCTCCTAATCTCCTAGCAATTATGTCCGCAGAATACCCACTATCACCAACAGTTGTTAATGTTTGTAACTTCATCTATCCACACCCATTTACTCATAAGGCAGTTTAACACGTGATGATAATGTTTGACTTACGTTTTTTGTTTGTTATTGTTTATGTAACTTCTTTACAGGTTTGAGCTGGCCCAACTGGATGAATAAGTCTCTTCATCAAGGTAAATTCCCCAACAACGTTGACGCTGCGTCAGAGTTTGTGTCACTTATGGTTCAGAATGCCAAGAACTACACAGGCGGACGTATTCCCCACATATTTGAAGTCATCAATGAACCCGATTGGGTGGAGAAGATTATTGACCCACAAACGAATATAGACTTCCATAAGGCCGTCGCCGACAAGCTGAAATCAAGAGTTGGAATAAAAGTTGCCGGACCAACGTTCACAAGTATGGCCTTACGACGAGCAGACGAAAATAACTTCGCCTTCTGGAAGAAAACTGCTAAGTTCCTGGACATGTCTCTTGATCACTTGGACTTTTTCTCTTTCCACTCCTACAACTATCTGCGTGTATCGCGTGGAAATTACACTTATTTTGGCATCAATGAGGCTCGTCTGTTTGCTTCTATTGACATGGTGGAGAATTACTCTCATCTCAAGAAAGGGAAAGATGTTCAGTTAGTTAACACTGAATTTGGAAGAGGTAACGTGTTCGGAGTTGGCCCCGATGTTGAAAATGGAATGATAGAGTTCGAAACCATTTATCAACCAAACGGCTTCATGTTTACTTTCCTTAACATGAGAGAGTTTATAGACAGAGTTACAGTGTTTTTCCTCTCAAATGAGCAATACCCGGGTCATAGTTCCCTTCGAAATTCCTTATTTACCATCGATGGTCATGTCCTTCAACCAACCAAATTCTTCCTGTTTTGGCAAAACTTTACTATTGATCAAAAGTTTCTCCGGGTGTCAAGTGAATACAGTGGACAGGAGAGAATAGTTGCACCTCTTGCCCTTGCAAACCCTCACACCAAAGAGATGGTAGTTCTTCTCCACAACTATGGCAGTAAATTTGAGAATGTAACACTTGACTTTCCCTACAGTTGGATCAACCCTTCTGAAGGTGAAGAAACATGCGTTCTCTTCGCAAATGGTCAACCAATTCTGAATGTTGATTCCCATTTCAACATGTCTACGGTTCATGGCACCGTCGGTCTCCCTGGATCCTCAACCTGCTTCTACAAGTTTAAGACCAACTACAACTTTGACGGAATACTCACTGACAACCAGAACACATACTATGGCAAGGACATGGTGATCCCTATCAGCAACGGACATGCACAGACCACAATCAATCTACCCAGCTCTGGCTACAATACATCTAGTCTTAGAGTGGGAGTGAGCCGAGACAAGAAGACCAATGCAGAACCCAATGTAGTTGCGTTCAATGGCCAGACGCTATCTTCAAGCTACATGTTGTTCGATGCTATGAAGAATGGGGGGAAAACAAAATGGAACGTGTGGGAGTTCATGGTCCCAGAATCACAGGTCAAAACAACAAACACCGTCAGCATGACCTTTGATGGAGACGGTGGCGTCGTGACAACCGTTGCACTCGTTGTTGGAAAACTTCAGTAAATAAAAATTTCATTATGAATTTTGATTCAAATCCATGACGTTCACATGTTATTAGAGGATACGAACAGATAGGCCCTGAGGTACGATACAGACGGAAAGATGTACATGGCTCCAAATCAGTTAGCACCATATCATAAACAAAGTGGTACACTCAGACATGTTATTCCTACTTGGTTTCTAAAGCTACTGTCGTGACCTCCAATATGTCTTAAACTTCAATTATTACCTTCGTGTCTTTCATTATCGTAAATATCTTACAATACGATTACAAGTTTGTATTAAGCTCGCATAAAATATTTCTGTGCTCCAAATGTATGACATTTACAATACGAAGCTCCACTCAGCCAAAAATATCGCTAGTGGAAGAAAATATTCTGGAAGGATAGTGGGCGTGAATTGTTTTCATTAGATTTGTATCTTTAAAGGTACAAGGTCGGTTTTAAATCTACAAGAAACTGTAGTGTTTCTGTCTGCAAATTACATTTAGTATTGTTTGGAACAACAATTCTGTTTATCAGCTATGAAATGTTCATAACCTGCAAAGTTCAAACTCGTTATATTTTATATACCTGTGCACGGAGTAAAACGGACACAACTCTAACTCTCTATTTGGATTAATTAGCCTTCAGAAGGTGGAAACGGTCATAACGATAGCAGGCACACACGCTGCTGTTAATTTGACTGAAAACAAACGAAAATTGTGAGCTGTGTCCAATAGCAGTTTGTATGGATTGCTTGTAAAGCCATCTTCTGTTAGCGACTAGCTGTGAGGCATAGGTCATAATTGGCTATTAGTGTGTTTGTTTCGCGATCAGGGAACACAATCCAGGCAAAAATAAAGTTATGATAAAATATTTAGGGGTATGCTATTTGCGAGAGGGGGCAAGGGTGTCCCAGTCGTCTAAGGCGCCGCGATTCGCTGTGCAGAGTTGCGTCCCTTGGGCACGCCAGAAACCTATGATTGTGGGTTCGAATCCCGGTTCGCCCCGATTATGTTTCTACGTTTGTCAGCACCATACCTGTGCTCGTGGGTTTCACCGAAGTGGTAAACGTCTGAGACCTGCATCACTTCGGGCTTTCCTCCCGGGCTGACACGCCGCGATTTAACTGGAATACTGTTTAAAGCGGCGTAAAACCCAACTCACCCACTCATTCACTATTTGCGAGAATTTTCTGTTTGCTTGTTTATTGTTTAACGCCAAACTCAACTCTCAGGCTGCATACAGGCGGCATGTAAATAATCGAGTCTGGACAAGACATTCCAGTAAACAATATTAGGTAACGATCCACGCCGTCAACCCGATCCATTTTCCCATCTCTTACAGCATAGAGACCTATTCCCACACGAAACCCTATATAACTAGTGTTCATGCAATGAGTGTGACCCGTTATAGACTCTGTTGCACTGTTCTTTGAAGTAGAAGTGAATTTATGTAGTACATGTTAACTACCTTAACTTCTAAACGTCATGACGTTTCAAGAATTCACTTAGTTAAGATCCTTCTTGCTACGATAATATTACGACAATCTACGCTCTTAAGTTACGTGCATACAAAAAGCTTTAAAAATATTACAACATACCAACAATTGTAGGTGTTAAACAGTGGTTACCTGACAGTTGGAGTGAGTGAGTGATTATTCCGCTTTGTTACAATGGTGATCCTAAATACTAAATACTATACTATCTACTGATGGATAGGGACGTAAAATCGACATTTGTTTGAATTAAAATAATGCATACACGTTGGACATAGTTGAAAAATTCTACCCGGGGACATAAACGAAAAGGTGTATACGATATGGTCTTCTAAAGACGACTTTTGTTTACATTTTGGAAAACGGTTGTGTAGGAATTATACAGAACGTATATCTATATATTCCTTCCTACATGCCTTGCCATGTACACCTGACGAAATGTATATTCATCAAGATTTTAATCATGGTGATGCCTCTGTGTTGAAAGTTGCTATCATCTTTATATATTACCAGAATGTTTGTTATCTGAATCATTGTTACTCCCTTTCTGTACTTCATACGCTTGCAAAACATTCCTTTGAAGTGCGTTTAATAGACCAACTCATATCCACTTAAACTGCCGGGCAGCAGTAAGTATACATTCATGTATGATAGTGGCTGAAATGAAACAAACAATGAAGGAGTATTCGATAGTGACGTCTTTGATTCGGGTGTCATGGTTGTGGTTTGTACCTTACGGTTGCACTGTTTCGGTAACTCTGTACAGCCTAGAAACGTTCTGATAGTCTTTTGTAAAAATTCTGGGTTTTTTTCAAATCCAACTTTAAAATGTTATACTTTCTTCTGCTTGGCAAAGATTACACATAAATGGCCAACAAATACAAATAACTTGCTGTTAGCTCCACTGCCTATTTCTGACCTTGAAAGTCTTCACACCTGTTGAGTTCCACATTATCACACGTACTTTAGTTCTTACACAGCGTGTTAATAGGTCACATTTGGTTCAAAAACTGGATCATGTATACAGTAAGTTTGAAGCTGCTATTGCAACATCACATCCACTACAAATCAGTGAGTATTGTCTTATGCTGCTTTCAGCATTATTCAACAATATCACGCGTTGGACACCAGAAATGGGTTTGCCGATTTGGGGAATGGATTAAGATTCTTCGGCTTCACTGACGAACGCTTTACCCACTAGGCTACCCCATCGCTACTACATCCACTTACAGGTAGGGACACCAAGAACTGGATCATGCGTATATTATAAGTAAGTTTGAAGCTGCTTTACCCACTAGGCTACCCCATCGCTACTACATGCACTTCCAGATAGGGACACCAAGAACTGGATCATGCGTATATTGTAGAGTAAGTTTGAAGCTGCTTTACCCACTAGGCTACCCCATCGCTACTACATCCACTTCCAGGTAGGGACACAAAGAACTGGATCATGCGTATATTATACAGTAAGTTTGAAGCTGCTTTACCCACTAGGCTCCCCCAACGCTACTACATCCACTTCCAGGTAGGGACACAAATAACTGGATCATGCATATATTATACAGTAAGTTTGAAGCTGTTTTACCCACTAGGCTACCCCATCGCTACTACATTAACTTCCAGGTAGGGACACCAAGAACTGGATCATGCATATATTATAGAGTAAGTTTGAAGCTGCTTTACCCACTAGCCTATCCCATCGCTACTACACCCACTTCCAGGTAGGGACAGCAAGAACTGGATCATGCATATATTATACAGTAAGTTTGAAGCTGCTTTACCCACTAGGCTACCCCATCGCTACTACAACCACTTCCAGGTAGGGACACCAAGAACTGGATCATGCGTATATTATAGAGTAAGTTTGAAGCTGCTTTACCCACTAGGCTACCCCATAGCTACTACATCCACTTCCAGGTAGGGACACAAAGAACTGGATCATGCGTATATTATACAGTAAGTTTGAAGCTGCTTTACCCACTAGGCTACCCCATCGCTACTACATCCACTTCCAGGTAGGGACACCAAGAACTGGATCATGCGTATATTATAAGTAAGTTTGAAGCTGCTTTACCCACTAGGCTACCCCATCACTACTACATCCACTTCCAGGTAGGGACACCAAGAACTGGATCATGCGTATATTATAGAGTAAGTTTGAAGCTGCTTTACCCACTAGGCTACCCCATCGCTACTACATCCTATTCCATGTAGGGACACCAAGAACTGGATCATGCGTATATTATACAGTAAGTTTGAAGCTGCTTTACCCACTAGGCTACCCTATCACTACTACATTCACTTCCAGGTAGGGACACCAAGAACTGGATCATGCGTATATTATACAGTAAGTTTGAAGCTGCTTTACCCACTAGGCTACCCCATCGCTACTACATCCACTTCCAGGTAGGGACACCAAGAACTGGATCATGCGTATATTATACAGTAAGTTTGAAGCTGCTTTACCCACTAGGCTACCCCATCGCTACTACATCCACTTCCAGGTAGGGACTCCAAGAACTGGATCATGCGTATATTATACAGTAAGTTTGAAGCTGCTTTACCCACTAGGCTACCCCATCGCTACTACATCCACTTACAGGTAGGGACACCAAGAACTGGATCATGCGTATGTTATACAGTAAGTTTGAAGCTGCTTTACCCACTAGGCTACCCCATCGCTACTACATCCACTTACAGGTAGGGACACCAAGAACTGGATCATGCGTATGTTATACAGTAAGTTTGAAGCTGCTTTACCCACTAGGCTACCCCATCGCTACTACATCCACTTACAGGTAGGGACACCAAGAACTGGATCATGCGTATGTTATACAGTAAGTTTGAAGCTGCTTTACCCACTAGGCTACCCCATCGCTACTACATCCACTTCCAGGTAGGGACACCAAGAACTGGATCATGCATATATTATACAGTAAGTTTGAAGCTGCTTTACCCACTAGGCTACCCCATCGCTACTACATCCACTTACAGGTAGGGACACCAAGAACTGGATCATGCGTATATTATAAGTAAGTTTGAAGCTGCTTTACCCACTAGGCTACCCCATAGCTACTAAATCCACTTCCAGGTAGGGACACAAAGAACTGGATCGTGCGTATATTATAAGTAAGTTTGAAGCTGCTTTACCCACTAGGCTACCCCATAGCTACTAAATCCACTTACAGATTGTGACACCAAGATCCGGTTTATCGTTATCTACGTAACGCCTCATAAAGGACAGAAGTCTGCACCAAAAACAAATAGTATTTTACGAGAATTGATTTTACTTTCGATGAAAGAGAATCAAACAAGCCACCGAGCCTGACCACCCGATATATGTATCCTACTATGTTACTTATATAATCTGCTCGGAACCCTACCCAGAATCAACACCTCCACAAATATGTTAATAGCTCACCAGGGAAAACTGTGTGGCCAGGAACCTGTCTCTTGTTGGTTTTGTTTAATTTTACAACAAGCAGTCGGCTTGTATTTGACGCAAAGCACTATTTCATATTCGTTTACTAAGCCTATTATGAGTATGACACGCATTAGAACACCAATCTGGACCCCCTTAGAATGGTGCGTTTTCAATCTGATATATATATATATATATATATATATATATATATATATATATATATATGTACATGAAATCATGTAAAAGAAACCTACAACACTCGGGGCTTGCTATTGAACACACATCTCATTAAACTTTTTTTTAAAACACACGTTACCCTTGAGTTAGGTCTTTGACTATTGTCGTAAACCTGCTGAAATTCCTTACCAAGATTACATTTATCCGAAACACTTCAATAACATCGAAAAGTTCAAGGGATATCACAGTTTACCTTTCCATGTTCCTTTTGTGCTATGCTCTTCCCGCCGTTAAGATACGTAACACATATCTACAAGCAATGTACCATATCAAATGAACCTATGTTTTGTTGTGATTGGTAGAATGCACAAACTGAGGAAAAGAGTATATATATATATATATATATCCAAAATCTGGCTGCCCAACATGAAAAGTGAAAAGTGTGTAGTTGTTTCTACTGCAAAGGTCGCAAATAACAAAGTCATAATATGTCAAAATCACTGCATTAATATTTTTTCATAAGAAAATCTTTGGAGAACTGTCATCGAAAGTAATTCCACATATAAGGCCTGTATGCTAATTGAGAAGGAAATCTGTGAAAACCATGCATAATTACTATCAACTTTTGACCTGACTCTAAAACCTGAGGGCATGTCCATTCCTCTGTGTACCAGAGTCCATAGCTCCATAAATACCCGTACAAACAAGGACATTTTGATGAGTCCAGCAAATGTACCGCGAAATCCATGTGCCACCCCTTCACCACAATTCTAAAGAAAATCAAAGCACGAGTTGCTATATATTAACTTATTCTAATTGAGACAATGGATTCAATACCATGCATATTTTCAACAACTCAAAGGATTTCCTTTTGTTCAAGTTCAATTATGCCACATAATTAAATTTGTCAACTTTGTACACCTCTTACACATGCACCACCACGGCAAACGCGATTAAAAACCTCAGTCCTTGATCCTCGGGGCATTTGTCACTAAACGTGGTGACCATAGATGTAGTAACCTCTGTCTTATAAAGTTCATAACAATTTGTCAAAAATGAAAACAAATGTTGTCTAAAGTTTATTGCAAAAACAATTTGTCAAATGTTGGACATATCTGTGAAATTCTTGGATAACACATTCAGACAGGAAGTGTGCATCCCCATGCACACACATTGTGTTCCTCTTCTTGCTGGCATTTTTCTTGTTTTATATGAATCAGAATTTCTGCTAAGATTGTCATGTCAAAGAGAATATGGCCAATAAAATGAAGTTAAGTTTCAGTTATATCGAAGATCACATGTCGTTCAATAATAGCCAGATAGCCAACTCCCTTCTACTGATTTACCTACATGAACTAGAAATAGAAGAGACCGGTGAAATAGCTACATCTGTTTCATATTTAGCTTTATGCATACGAATTAACAACAGGGATGACTTCAACTTTCATTTAGTCACCTTTCCCTTTACGTCGATTTTTGTCCAACAACATCAGCCCTTGGTGTCTACATCGACAACTGTTGAGGTACAATTGGGGGCCTCAGTAAAACATCCAAAATGTTTAATGACAGACATGTGGAGGATATTTCCAAATTTAATGCATCAGTAATAAAAACGTATGTCCGATGCTATTGTTTTGCGTCATGCGTTCCGTGTTCTTCCTCAAGTGAGCAGTTCACTTGCCTTTGCATGTGTTTGTGACATGTACCACCGGTGTGGCAGGATACGCTGACCTTTTCGCAAATACCTGGTACCATCACTATTTCATAGTGATTCTTAAACACATGTTAAAGCCATACTCATTGTCGGGCAATGAAGTACGTTTCTAGAAGATATTTCTTATTATTAAAGTGAGTTTGTCGACTTATTGCTAAAATCAATTATTGCTGTGGAATACATTTTATGTGTTTCATGAGATCTACAAATCGTTTTAACTTCTTAATATATCAAAAGGTCGCATGGGTGGCCCAGTCGGCTAAGGCGCCGCGATTCGCTGTGCAGAGTTAAGTTCCTTGGGCACGCCAGAAACCTATGATTGGTTCGCCCCGATTATATTATATATTCTAGCTTTGTCAAGCACCATACCCGTGCTCGTGGGTTTCTGAGACCTGCATCACTTCGGGATTTCCTCCCACATTAAGCTGACACGCCGTGATATAACTGGAATACTGTTAAAAGCGGGGTTAAACCCAACTCACTCACTCACTCACTCACTCACTCACTCACTCACTCACTCACTCACTCACTACTCACTCACTCACTTACTCACTAATATATTAAAATCTTTTTCTGTGATAATAGTGTCCTTGACATATTTAGATGAAGGAAAACAATCTCAACTGGTCATATTTATGTCCTTTAATCTTGTAGGATCGTGGTATAGCGACAAACCGATTACATTATCATCTTTACTTTGTAATAGCGGAGAGTCGTGTAATTCTACACAATGTGCAATGCAGGTTGGTTTCAAGTCTCATGAAACAGACAGAATGGTTTCGAGATATCAATGAAAGAAAATTTTGCAATTGGAAATCACGCCTTTTTTTTATAAGACATTTAAATGTTATTTCATTTCAGTGGCCATGTACGTCATGAGTGGTACGGTATATACATAACACTCTAACATTTCGAAAAACATAACTTGTTTGCCTTCAACTGTTTGTTTGTTGGTTGGTTTGTTGACGTGTTATATTAGAATTATGTAAATGATTTTGTCACTTTTATTGAAGTGTAAATATTAATACCTGGCCCTTTTAGGATGATATAGGCAGGAGTTATCAGATCATTTGTTTGGTCATATTATCTTATTATAATACAACACAGGAGTGTTCAAGTCTTCAGGTAAATTATAAAATACTGACGGGGTTCGATCTCGTAACATTTAAAACTTATACTTTCATACGATTCAGTGATATCTCCTTACATTTATTATATTTGTTCGTCGATGAGAAACGAAAGAATAATAATATTAAACTTACACAGGCTCCTTTCAAGCAAGTTATTTTTCCATGTTCACCCACTCACTAAATTTCCATTCACTTAAATATCTCTTCAATCTATGTCCCTTGCATCAGATACCAAAAAGGTCCCCAGTGTGGTGATCTACCTCCGGTGGCTGGCGATCTATAGCCCGTTTTTATCATGTTATTGTAATGTATAGTTCTCTTTCTTATGATGCCATACTAGTTTTATATCTTTTTCTGTGATAAATCTAGTGTTTATACTGTCCTTCGTTGGCAGTTTTTTATTATAAGTTTAATAGTATTTATTATATTCAACCCTTGATAGTCACGATATGGCTGAAATATTGCCGATGTGACTTAACATTTTAACTCACTCACTCACTCAGATACCAAAATCATGCCTATGGAATAAATGAATGTGGCGATGAATATTGTGACGATGCTTGGACATGTTTGTTTATTACTGATTATCTGATTATCTGATCCTCAATACTATGATGTTTGCGAGATAGCCACGCGATAAATCGCAAAGAACAATGAAAGAAGCGTGGTTTATTTCACGATAAAATATTGTCCTGCCATGACGTTATTTCTGGAGATTCGAAAATGCGCTCGCAGCTTGATGATGTCGTATAGTGGGCAACATTATTTTTGAGAATTGAGTGTCTAGTGAGTAGAAGTCGCATGGCAACGTAGATGAACGCGATGGCCGAACGATCGCACCCAAAAGCGGGAGAGATATGACAATTCGAATTGGGAGAAAAGGTAGACGTAACTGACGTGAGGATTGTGAGAATATGCAAAAATACCCACCTATGCAATTGGCCTTGTCCGACACTGTCGAGGTCGGATTCTTTTGAGGCAGTCATCATTATTTAAATACGGGTAAATATTTTGTTATACTCACCCTTAAAGAGGCTGTAAATAATGTTGATATATCATAAATGCATCCCACATGGTTTATTCTCCCTCGAGTGTTTTATTGTACGATAAACAAGACGACCAGTCGTTTATTTCTTAACGAAAAGTGATAATTCACATACTCTCTCCATGTCAAACATATTTTGTTGAGAGTTCTGCTATCCCATCCACAGTTGATCTTATAACTTCTGTATGACACTTGAACACTGATATATTTTAATGTATTTGTGGTTTTTAACTATAAGAAATTCAGTGAAACGTAGCTTTGCTGTCTTACATGTACTTCAGTTTTGCAAGAAAGATATTGGATACGTTAACACATCTTTTAATCAAAATCTTTACATCACAACTTTACAACAGCCTTTAATCAAGTTGGGCCCAGGCAAATAAACTAAGCGGCAAAAAGAAAGTATAGGTTGGCAATTTGTAAATTTCCTAAAAACAGCGATATATAACTAGTGGAAAGTGGGTATTGGGAATATGACTGTCCAGGAATAGGTACCAAAAAACACCTCACCCGAACGCGCCACCTTTGACGGCGCTCGTGCGGTGACAAAAAAATGGTGAAACAGGTTTCCCGCCTATGGCATAAACTGCACGTGCATGTTAGCTGTAAAAATGCGTTCGTCTGCAGGGTATAACCAAAGAAATGCCAGGACTGTAACAGGAGCAGAGAGAGAGAGAACCATCGGTATGGCCGAAATGGGGGCAACACAGGTCCAAATTGCCAGAAGGTTTGGTTGTACACCATTGACTACTGCCAGGCGGATTCAACGGTACAGGCAGACAGGGAGGACACAGGACATGCCTAGAACCGGACGACTCCGAGTGAAAACACCACTGGAAGACGGTCAGATACGGCTCATTCACCTGCGAAACAGATTCGTAACGGCGACGGCGACGGCAGCAACAGCGTTGGGACATCCCATCAGCCAACGTACAGTACTATGACGACTTCATGCTGCTGGTATCCGAGCGTATCGTCCTTTCCGAGGAATGGTACTGACTGCTCAACATCGACACCTGAGACTGCGATGGGCGAGGCAGGTTCGACGCTGGCAAGTGAGCAGTTGGCGTCGACTGCTGTTTACTGATGAAAGTCGGTTTAACTTGTTTCGAAATGACGTTTATCGACGCAGAGGGGAACGTTTGGCTACGATGACACGCATCAACTAAGTTAGCGAGCCTTACGACAAGTATAGTCGCCTTTTACGGCCTGCATGGGTTGCTGAAGACCTATTCTACCCCGGAACTTCAAGGGAATGGTACAGTATGACCCTCATGACATGACATGTTTTTGTTATATCCTTGGAAATGATGTATTCATCACATCTTCTACAAGTTGGAATAAAGTAAACATCAAACTTTCAGGTTGCCAAATGCTTAGCGTTTGAATACTACAGAAACGCAGAGAGGAACTCTGTTGAGTCTGACACACATTTCCTTATCATTTACTTTCTTTACTCTTATATCAAGACCGCCTCCGTGGTCTAGAGATAGAGCGTCCGCCCGGAGAGCGGAAGGTCCGGGGTTCGATCCACGGACGCGTCATACCAAAAGACGTTAAAAGGTACTTGTTCTTACCCTGTCTGGCGCTAGGCATTAAGGGGCCAAAACAAGGACTGGTCGGCTCGGGGTCAGTATACTGTGTCTGAGTGGGGTATTCATGTTAAACTGCTGCATGGTATTTCAGTGGGCTAGCACTATAAATCGGCATCAGTCCGGACTGGTACAAGCAGCCACACATATAAGTGTATAAGTGTAATAGTCTTGGACACGACGTTAAACCAAATTTCACCTCACCTCACCTCTTATATCAAATATGTTTTCTCGGTCACCTGACAGCTGCCAAATGTTTCTTTCACATGCAGATTACAGCTTTGATTCAAACATTTAAAAGTCAACACTGGTTAACAGAAGGAGGATAATTCCAGTGCAAGATGTTACCACTGGTTCTTTGCACCTTGCTGCTGTTGGGAACCGCGTTCTCTGACACAACCGTCACAATCTACAACGAGTGGCTCGCCCAGGGTGGACGTGTCCATTATGAAGTTCAAAGATGGAACAAAATTAATGGCCTCACGCAATTGAACCTTATTCCAAAGATTAAATCTATTGGAGCGGCTCCCGGTCGTTGGGTGAACAGAGACCTGACTCTCTTTCCAAATGTACGTATGAAGTAAAACGCATCTTTCAAGAAAAGATTTTAGGAATTGACATGATTCATGCATGATTTCAATGTCTGAGTATGTCTACAGAATCCATGCTTTGATGGGTATATTGGAAGGAGCCGTGTTCCTATCAACATTGAATGAGGCATTTGAAGTGTGTGGAATGATGTATCTATGTATGCTAACGGCGCATATCGCAGCTCATACTTACGACTAGATGCATGTTTTTTAAGTCCCATGTTCATATAGATAGACACAGTAGAATTCATTTGCAACTTGGAAGCACATTGGATTTAAAAACGGAAGGTCGCTCTATGGGACCACTTGGCCAAATTCCACACCAACTACCCTTGGTCCGTCAAGTCTGTACCTGCGCTCATTGATACATGGTAACAGGAGCAATAACATGAGATCAGGCATGTATCACTGCACGAATATATCAAAGTATAAAATGTTTTGAAATGAAGTACAACACTATATTTCTCACCAGAGGACATATAAAATGATGGGGTAGAGCATGGGATGTTTTTCACAATGTTCATTTAAAAGAAAAGTTATGCAAGGAATACACTTAAACACAAATGATAAATCGCCGGACTATAGGTTAGGCGATGGAACATGTTTTTGCATATTCATTCAATCGATGTAGTTTTTTTTAGAATAGTAACATAAATAACTATTTGGTGTTGAGATGTGTTTGCAAAGTCTGATAGCCTTACAAAAAGCACATATAGCACAAACAAGTTCTATCAAAAGTATCAAATAAGGTATGTTGGAATCTTCATCAAGGTTGTATACTAGTATTGTTCAATATTACATATGCATGTTAGTACTGCAGTTCAGCTACCTAAATGTATCACAACACAATAATTCTCTATTAGTTAATCTCCTAATGAATATCCTTTCCCAAAAAAAGTTTTTTCGACAATACTGTCGTTGAACGTTGAAAAAAATTATATTAGACGTCATGCAAGTATTTCTTCTTCCTCATTAAGGAACTTGCACATCCATACTATCTTATTTTATTTTATGCAGTGGCCCCAAAGCCATAGTCGCCATGGTTACCCAGACCCCACCTATCTCCAGGACCATGCACTCCAGTCAAAGACATGGGTGTGGTATATGCAACAATTGAAAGAATATGGGAACTATATTGACAACATGGTCTGGAACATAGAAGGTATCATGAGTCATCAACTCTTTTTAAGAAGATGTAAAAAGAGTACTGTAGCTTTTTTAATGTTACCTGATGACAAAACAGATGTAGAATATGTGTCATAGTCCTTTAGCCTTTACTTACTGTTCTATTGGTTATTGGTGCCAATCCGATTTCGCTCCTAATAACCCTGTCATCAGAATACCTATAATCTGTTATTGCCCCAACAGTGTTAAATGTATACAACTTCATCTATCCACACACATACTAGTCAAACATGGAGGAGTATGTTTGAGTTATTATCTTATTGTTTATGTTCCTCCTTTACAGGTCAGCACTGGCCCAGCTGGATAGATAAGTCTCATCATCAAGGTAAATTCCCCAACAACGTTGACGCTGCGTCAGAATTTGTGTCGCTGATGGTTCAGAGTGCCAAGGACTACTCAGGCGGGCGACTTCCCTACATGTTTGAAGTCATCAATGAACCTGATGGGATTGAAAAGATAATTGACCCACAAACGAATGTAGATTTCCACAGGGCCGTCGCCGACAAGCTGAAGTCAAGATTTGGAATGAAAATTGCGGGACCATCGTACACTAGCATGGCCTTACGACGAGCAGATGAAAATAACTTCGCCTTCTGGAAGAAAACTGCTAAGTTTCTGGACATGTCTCTTGATCACTTGGACTTTTTCTCTTTCCACTCCTACAACTATCTGCGTATATCGGGTGGAAGTCACAGTTACTTTGGCATCAACGAGGCGAGATCACATACTATGGCAAGGACATGCTCATCCCCATCAGCAACGGACATGCGCAGACCACCATCCATCTACCCAGCTCTGGCTACCATACATCTTATCTTAGAGTGGGAGCTAGCCGAGACAAGAATGCCAATGCAAAACCTCGTAGTATTGTTTTCAATGGCCACACGCTGTCTACAAGCTACATGCTGTTTGATGCTATGAAGACGGAAGGGCAAACAAAATGGAACGTTTGGGTGTTCATGGTCCCTGCATCACAGATGAAAACAACAAACACCGTCAGCATGACCTATGATGGGAACGGTGGCTACGTGACATCCGTCGCACTTGTTGCTGGAAAACTTCAGTAAATAAAATTCCCCTAACAAATATTTTGTTTGTTTTGATTCAAATCACATATGAGGTATGATTTGCGAGGAGCAGGTGAAAGTTTGTTAGAGGAAACAAATAAGTATGTTAGTGGGGTGAAAGATACAATATACTGAAGCCATCAGGAATAGATTTATCATAAAATGGTTAGTGTTATTGCTGTGATAAACAAATCCAATAAACTTGGTATTTCGATCAGATAGACATGACAATTAAGCCACTTGGCAGGTCCCCCTTTTAGTAAGCTCTGTACAACGATGTGGTGTTTTCTAGCTTACAAAAGTGCATTCCCTGGGCCATTAGATAGCGGTCTCCCGATGTGTGAGTGATTATGCCAACAAACTTGGTCGAAATATGGCAACTTGGTTGACACTATTTCATAAATAAGGCGGTCCACACAGGTGTGTTTTTTTTATATTGCTACGCGCTTTCCAACGTTACTGAAGTGAATATCGATATGTATATCATTCATTTATTTTCGGCACGTTAATGTTAACATAAAGAAATGATTACGTTCTTGTCTCTCCGTATGGTAAATATTATATAATAGGAATACATATTACATACATCACGCTCGCATAATACATTTGCTTCCCAAACATATGAGAATATTCAGCTGATAAGAAACAGATGATTGGCCCTGATAGGTGATTAGCAACTGACAGTGGAAGCCAACACTAATGTGATCATAGATAAGTAATATACTCTGAATTTTTGAATGGCATTTAGAAGTGTTGCACATGAGGAAGAGAATATATGGATGTATACTTCTTTATTTTGAAGAAAAAAACGTTTCGGACTATATGCTTACTCCTTCATCAGGTGAATGAATGCCATGAGGCAGAGAGCATATCTATGTACATGTAAGGACAACAAAATTAATAATATAACAAAAGGTGAAAAAAAACCAAAGGGTACAGAGGTCGGTTTCACAGTGTGGAAGGACGTAGCTCAGTCGGTTACCTGTCGGGTTGACGATGCAATTGTCGCTAGTTCGCGTCCGACGAGGTCTCACCAAAAGTGGTTGTTTGTCTTTGAGACACGTGACCTACGGCAACCACGAGAAGATTCTGTATTCTGAAGGTGCTCTGAAGATGGTGGCATCATCATCATTGTTGGGTGATCGGGGCTAGGCATATAGGTAAGAATATATTGGCCAACTGTCTGTATAATGCGGACACAATTGTTTCCAATTTGAAACACTGCTTGATTTCAGAATAGATGGTACACATCTTGCCTAGAACACTTTTGCGTATGAGTTCAACGCCGCCTTTAACAGTATTCCAGTCATATTACGGCGTCACAATTTAATGTGGGAGCTCGAAGTGATGCAGGTCTCAGACGGTTTCATCTTTGGTAGGTATTGTGCATTGCAAACCTAGAAAAATAATCGGGGTGACCCGGGTTTCAAACCCACCATCATGTCCTTGTCCAAGGGACATAACTCTGCACAGCGAATTGAGGCGACTGGGCCAACCGTACCCCCTCCTATTTAAGCTATTTTTATAATTGTATCGTATATTTCGTAAGAGTTCCTTTAAGAACTAATATCATGCTTATTACCTGTACTACATATATATTAGGGTGCACATATTTTAACGTTTTCGTCTTAATTTGAACGTAATGTACTGTGGCCTTTTTACATATTTGTTAAAGTAATGGGAACGAATAGGGTGTTGTTTAACTTCTTTTGAGTAGTATTTATGTATTAAATTCCAAAATTGAGTACTTCCATTATCGGTATTATTACACAAACACACACCCACCTTCTACATGTACCGAATATCTGATAGCATGTGAGTTACACATTTTGACATACAAGGTGTAGCTGTTGTCACGACTTGTTTTCGTCTTAAATTGAACGTAATGTACTGTAGGCCTTTTTACATGTTTAATAAAGTAATGTCGACGAATAGGGTGTTGTTTAACTTCTCTTGAGTAGTATTTATATATTGAATTCCAAAAAGGAGTACTTCCATTGGCGGTATTATTACACACACACACACACACACACACACACACACACACACACACACACACACACACACACACACACACACACACACACACACACACACACACACACACACCCACCCACCCCCTTCTACATGTACCGAATATTTGATAGCATGTGAATTGCATGCAGAGTTACACATATTGACATACAAGGTGTAGCTGTTGTCACGACTTGTCAGTCTTTTCAGGGTTCACAGATAAGCTTCGTGTGCCCTTATCAAGAAGATACGAATAAACCACACGGCAGGGCACGTGTCCATGGTCCCCACTCAACTCAGCTTCATCATAAATACAGATATAGACTCCGACTTTGAGCCTTTTCGTTAGTGCCTATTTCATGCCGTAAGTGCCAGACCCGTGAAGATCCGGGGTAGAATAGGTCTTCAGCAACCCAGCTTGCCGTAAAAGGTAACTACGCTTGTCGTAAAAGGCGACTAACGGGATCGGGTGGTCAGACTCGCTGACTTGGTTGATGCATGTCATCGATCCGAATTGCGTGGATCGATGCTCATGATATCAATCACTGGATTGTCTGGTCCAGACTCGATTATTTACAGACCACCGTCATATAGCTGGAATATTGCTGAGTGCGGCGTTAAACAACAAACCAACCAACCAACCAGAAGTGCTATCCGAAATGGACGGCAATTTCTAATTTTGCTTAACCTGCCGACTTCTCAAGAACTGCCAAGAATGACCTGAATCGTTGCTTATGCCACCATCCGATAGTGTTGTCTGTTTATGTAATCGATTGGAGACAAACTTGATGGGGAGAAGTAATATTTAACTATTCACCGAAATAGATAAAAACTATGAAGTCATATTTTCATATTCTAGCCTGCTTACTATCCAAAGGACGTTTTTAGTTACCCGTGAAGATAGGGGGTAGAATTGGTCTTCAACAACCCATGCTTGCCATAAAAGGCGACTATGCTTAGATCAATGCTCATGATGTCAGACCGCCGTCATATAGCTGAAATATTGCTGAGTGCTGCGTTAAACAACAAACAAACAAAGTTATCCAATTACATAGGTTGAAAATCAAGGATGGTCTATCTCTCATGAGCAGAAAAGATAACCTGAAGGTGTCTAGTCATTATTAAACATATGAAGGGGTACCACATGGATATGCATTTTCCTCTAAGATCAGTAATTCAAGAAACATAATCATGTGTTTGTTTATTTGTTTGTTTATTTATTTGTTTTATTTGTTTCTTTGTTTGTTTGTGTAACGACGCATGGCGGTCTGTACATATTCGAGTCTGGATACATATTGTGAGCACCGATTCACGCCCTCAGGGAACGATGACACGCGATCAACCTTGTGATAAACGGGCCTGACCTCTCGGTCCATTAAGTCACCCCTTACGAGCAGGATACACATGTAAGTTCATAGGTTTGTATAGGGCACGGGCGGCCCAGTCGTCCAAGGCGCCGCGATTCGCTGTGCAGAGTTGCGTCCCTTGGGCACGCCAGAAACCTATGATTGTGGGTTCGAATCCCGGTTCGCCCCGATTTTGTTTCTAGGTTGGTCAGCACTATAGCCGTGCTCGTGGGTTTAACCGAAGTGGTAAACGTCTGAGACCTGCATCATTTCGGGTTTTCCTCCCACATATAGCTGACACGCCGTGATATAACTGGAATACTGTTAAAAGCGGCGTTAAACCCAACTCACTCACAGTCACTCACTCTCTATATGGATGTCTAATATGGTAAACAAAATAAAGATTATCTTGTCATCTAACTTTTACAGCAATATCTTTTCTCAACCAATCCGAGTCATTATAAAAGGGTCGCGGTCGGGTAGCCTAGTGGTTAAAGCGTTCGCTCGTTACGCCGAAGACCCAAGTGCGATTCCCGACATGGGTACAATGTGTGAAGCCCATTTCTGGTGTCCCCGCCGTGATATTGCTGGAATATTGCTAAAAGTGGCGTAAAACCATACTCACTCACTCACTCACTCATTATAATGGGTCAAACAAGCTGCATGTTATCTCAGTGGCATAAAACAACTTGCAATCCGTGATAACATTTAACCATGTGTTGGGACAGGCTAACATGTGGTCGTTTTCACATAAATATTGCAGTATATAAATAGGTCTGATATAGAACTATTAGAATTCTGACAATGTTATCCCCGGGACTGGCAGTGTACATCCTGTTGCTGGGACACACCGTCCTTTCCGACACCACTGTCACCATCTACAACCAATGGCTTTCCCAGGGCGGACGAGTTCATTACGAATCTGACAGATGGAACAAGCATAATGGGCTGGACCGACTCAATCTGATCTCCCATTGTAAGTCTCTTGGAACTCCATCTGGACGTTGGCTGAACCGAGATCTGAATGACCATTTCTTTGAAAATGTAAGTGCATCCATCCGACAAGCTTCAGTAATTATATTAGACTACTACGTGTTACCAGTGTGTGTGTGTGTGTGAGTGTGTGTGAGTGTGTGCGTGTGAGTGTGTGTGCGTGCGTGCGCGCGTGCGCGCGTGTGTGTGTGTGTGCGTGCGTGTGTGAGCGTGTGTGAGTGAGTGTGTGCGTGTGAGTGTGTGTGTGCGTGCGTGCGTGTGTGTGCGTGCTTCTGTGCATGCGTGTGTGAGTGCGTGCGTGCGTGCGTGCGCGTGTGTGTGTGCGTGTGTGCGAGTGTGAGTGTGTGTGCGTGCGCGTGTGTATGTGCGCGTGTGTGTGTGCGTGCGTGCGTGAGTGTGTGTGAGTGTGTGCGTGTGAGTGTGTGTGCGTGCGTGCGTGCCCTAGTGTGCGTGCGTGCGTGCGTGTGTGAGTGAGTGTGTGTGCGTGCGTGCGTGCGCAAGTGTGTACATGTGAGTGTGTGTGTGCGTGCGTGCGTGTGTGAGTGTGTGTGTGTGCGTGTGTGTGTGTGCATGCGTGCGTGTGTGTGCGTGTGAGTGTATGTGTGCGTGTGTGTGTGTGGTATGACTAGTGTTGGTCATATTATTAGTTGTGGTGTCTTTAGATGCCGTATACGGTGTCATGTTAGGTTAGCAGGAAAATATTGGGCATGGCGTGAGCCCTGCTCGATATTGTTGAAGTACTATAGCTAAAATGGATAGAAGTATCATACAAATGCCCGCATGTTAACAGAAATCTACGGGCCACTGAAACTTGATAGCTGTCCGCTTTCCCTAAACGACGGGCTGCTATCTATTCCATTGCTATGTGACGTCATTGGCGTCACGTTACTTGTTTGTGACGTCATCATACAGTATATTCTATGACGATGCTATTTGTAAGTCGGTGACCTTTTTTTTTTAATAATAATAAAGTCACGAACGTGGTTTCTTTAATAAAAAATGTCTTTGCTCATCACAATTAATGATATTGTGGATTGGAATTTTGATTTTTACTGACAGTTTACGGGCTCATGTGGGGGTCAGTAGTGCTGCTCTCTGACTAGTCAATCTCGCTTTGAGGCATAATAAAGTTGCAGGTGATGTCTCTATCTTTGACAATATCGACCTTCGTCAGTTATTCAAATATCGGCCAGCTACACAACCTTAAAATTATTATGGATGCTGTCGAATCGTATACTAAATAATGGGCAAAAAGAGTACAGGATCCGGTTAATATCTTTGAGTGAGTGAGTGAGTGAGTATGGTTTTACGCCGCTTTTAGTAATATTCCAGCAACATCACGTCGAACCCGGATCTTCGGCGTGACGAGCGAACGCTTTAACCACTTGGCTACCCGACCGCCCCTAATATCTTTGGGTGTAGGTTAAGTATGTGTGCCATGTTGTCATTGGTAGAATGCACACACTGAAACAGAATATACATTACTGGAACTCACCCATTCTGTTCCAGACAGCTGTCATCCAATGCATGGCTGACCTACTTTTCCCACTAACAAGGCCTAAAATTACATAATCATTATAAATAAGCAGAACAGATTAATAGGAGGGGGGGGGGGAGGGGGGGGGGGGGGGGGGGGGCAGAACTTGTTAAGACCAGTGTAAAGACAACTGTGAGGGAGACAAGTGCCCAAACTGCGTCGGTACTATCAACTTTAGTTGGATCTAAAAAATCTGAAGACATGTAGACATTTATTCTTCTTGGATCTGGGTCCATGCAGGTAGCAAAAGTGCGCCATGGACCCTACCGTGGTGATCTATAGCCTGTTTTTATATTGCCGATGTGAAATTAAACTTTAACTCACTCACTCACTCTTCTTTTATGTAGGATTCCAAAACTCCATGAAGTTCGTATCGCGGTGTTCATAGTGGTCTCATTTACCACATAGACATGTAGGGCGGTCGGGTAGCCTAGTGGTTAAAGCGTTCGCTCGTCACGCCGAAGACCCGGGTTCGATTCCCGACATGGGTACAATGCCCATTTCTGGTGTCCCCCGCCGTGATATTGCTGGAATATTGCTAAAAGCGGCGTAAAACCATACTCACTCACTCACTCACTCACTCACATAGACATATGTACATGAATAGCAATGCATTGTCAGCAAGAATGTGTAAAAACAAATGTCCTGTAGACTCTTATCTGTGCAATCTTAAAGCCCTTTCAAGTGTTCTGACCGACTTCCAGAAGCAATCTTGGGGCTGTTCCGATTGTTAGTGGTTGTCAAAATGAACAACGTATGCCGACTTCGCCGATAAATTTGGATTTATTTGATTTGATTTATTAGATTTGGAGTCTAAAATTGTATCTTGCGAGAAAGAAAATGCTTATCAGTTGTGAAATTGCACGTGCGATGTGTGAAAGACAAAATCAATGTTAAATATTAAATATTGTAAATTAAGGACTTTTAAGACTTTATTTACTTTCACGTTAACTAGTGGTCCGAGAATCCAAGTCACCATGGCTACCCAAATCCGAACTACGCCCAGGACCATGCATTGCAATCAAAGATATGGAAAACATACATGGGACAACGGAATGGGTACGGCAGCGATATTGATAACTTGGTCTGGGAAATTAGTGGTAAGTTGGAAACTTAATCGGCACATTAGTCATGTTTTTGTTTGTATCCATCATATTAGGGGCGTGGTTGTCTGCAAGTAGATGACATACATTAACTTGCTTCCTTGCAGGTTTTGGCCATCCTGATATGTGAAGTACCAATGTATTTGAAGCCAAGGCTGCTTCGAAAAAATATTTGTTCTCAGTATTATTGATATACCTTAATATGTCACAGGTCGTAGATGTTTACTCTTGTGGTTGACAAACTAAAAGCATATATCAATGATTGTTTCACACACAAGCAAACTAAAAAGAAGTTTTGTCTACCATTTAAAACAAAACACAACCCATCTCAATCATTGGAAAAAAATCATTATATTTTTCTAACCCAATAACAAAGTCTGATACTACTGATAGGTATGGACCCGTTAAGATTCCGGGGTAGAATAGGTCTTCAGCAACCCATGTTTGCCGTAAAAGGTGACTATGCTTGCCGTAAAAGGTGACTATGCTTGTCGTAAAAGGCGACTAACGGGATCGGGTGTTAGGCTAGCTGACTTGGTTGATGCATGTCATCGATCCCAATTGCGTGGATCGATGCTCATGATGTTAATCACTGGGTTGTCTGGTCCAGACTCGATTATTACCAGACCGCCGTCATATAGCGGGAATATTGCCGAGTGCGGCGTAAACAGCAAACCCACCAACCAACCAACCAACTGATGGGTATTAATATAAGACAAATGAAACAAATATAGCAAATCTTTACAATGTTGTTGGACTAATGTTTCAACAAGGTACGCACTGGCCGAAATGGTTGGACACGTCTCAACACCAAGGGCAGTTCCCCAACAACCTTGACGCTGCAGCAGAGTTTGTGTCGCTTATGGTTCAGAGTGCCAAGGACTATACAGGTGGCCACATCCCCAATATATTTGAAGTCATCAACGAACCCAACGCTCACTGGCAGTTCCTGTCTGACCAGACTGTTGTTGACTTCCATCGAATTGTCGCCCAAAAGCTGAAGTCACGCTTTGGAATGAAGGTTGGTGGGCCCACATATTCTGGATACAGCCTGGAAATGGGCGATATGGACAATTTCCGCTTGTGGAAGAAAGCAGCCGGATTTCTAGACATGTCTTTGGATCATTTGGACTTCTTTTCCTTCCATGCCTACAATGATCTGCGTGTTTCGGGTGGCAGTCACCGCTTCACCGGGTTCAACGAAGCCCGACTAGTTGCTGCTATTGATATGATAGAAAATTATTCACATATCAAGAAGGGTAAAAACGTTCCTATCATCATCAGTGAGTTTGGAAGGGATCGAGTTATGGGAATGGATCAGTGGTCCCCTAGTGGTTTGATAGACTTTGCAACTATATACCAACCCAACGGTCATATGTTCACCTACCTTAACCTCAGAGAGTTTATAGACAGGGCCATTGTATATGTTGTCCAATGAACAATACCCCGGACACACCAGCCTCAACTGGTCCTTGTTTACAGGGAATGGTCAAGAGACTCAAATGACCAAATTCTTCAAGTTCTGGAAATATTTGTATAATAATCAGAAGTTCCTTAGGGTAACCAGCGAATACTCCGGATGGGAGAGGTTAGTTGCCTCTCTGGCTCTAGCGGACCCAAACAACAAAGAGATGTCGATTCTTCTCCACAACTACGGCACCTCAACACAGAATGTCAAGCTGGACTTTAAGAACGGGTGGATTAATCCTACCTCTGGCGAATCGACGTGTATTCAGTACGAGAACGGTAACCCTGCAATGCACTCTAACGTACACTTTTCCACCAGCGGCAAGGTTAGTCTCCCTGGGGAGTCTACCTGCTTATACAAGTTTAAAACAAGCTACAACTTTGGAAGCATGCGTACCAACAATGAAAACACCTACTACGGTAAGGAGATGATAATCCCCATCAGCAACGGCCATGCTGAGACTACCATCAGTGTGCCAAGCTCTGGCTACAATTCCGCGTTGTTGAGAGTTGGAGTGAGTCGGACCAAGAACACCAATGGCAAACCCCTCAGCATCATGTTCAACGGGTACAAGCTGCCATCCACATTCATGCTGTATGACGCTGATGAAGACGAAGCTAAGACACAATGGCAGATGTGGGAATTCTGGGTACCGGAAGGTCATGTCCGGTCATCAAACACCGTTGCCATGACATTTGCAGGTAATGGAGGGCACGTGACGTCTGTGGCGTTGGTTGCAGGCAAACTTAAATAAACCAATTGACATTACCAAGTGTCTTGTGTAATGTGACAGAGGTGAGGTGAGAACTTGTACTAGCTCGGACTAATGTCGTCTATTTCGTGCAAGCCCACTAAAACAAACATGCTGCAGTTAACATGAATACCCCACTAAATCCCTCTTGAACTTAAACACTCAGACACAGCGTACTGACTCCGAGCCGACCAGTCCTTGTTTTAGATCTTTGTGCCGATTCTATCTAATCGCCAGGCAGGGTAAGATGGAATACTTATACCACCAACTGAAGCGGGGATCAGTGATAATTTTGCTCGGCAACGTTAGGGATTTTTTGGAAACTACTTAAATTATGCCTCATCCGGTCAGATTCTATCTGATCGAGTTGGGGTATAACAAGTATTTATGACCCATGAGGGCAAACATATCGAGGTTCCTTGAAAAAATAAAGTGAATATTTACAAAACAAACCCTCCTCCATCCATCCTTCTAGATGCTGCGCATAAGACACCTGATTCAAATTCTCTTCTTCTATCGCCTTAATGTTATATATAAGTTTATTTAGACTTTGCCTATGATTAGTGGAGATTAGTGTCAGGCCATCTAAATGATATAGTGTTTCTCATCTCCCGACGGTATTAAAAAAAAATTAAAATGCAAAATCATACAAAATCGGCGCGACATTTTATAGAATATTCCTGAAAGGTAAGAATAATGCCTTTTGCTTTGTGTTTTGTCCATTTTTATAAGACTTTCTCGGCCAAGTACACTTTGATTGCATACCAAAAGCAAGCCTTCTATTCGATATGGCTGCAGACCCGTGAAGATCCAGGGTAGAATATGTTTTCAGCAACCCATGCGTGCCGTAAAGGCGACTATGCTTGTCGTAAGAGGCGACTAACGGGAAAGGATGGTCAGACTCGCTGACTTGCTTGATGCATGTCATCTATCCCAATTGTGCGGTTAGATCTTCATGATATTAATCACTGGATTGTCTGGTCCAGGCTCAATAATTTACAGACCGCCGTCATATAGCTAGAATATTGCTGAGTGCGGCGCTAAACAACAAACCAACCAACCAACGATATGGCTGCCAAACCACGGGACATTTGACACACGTGTAAGATCCAAAGTTATTTGACAACCTCTATTAAATAAATGGAATTGCACCAAATTTGGATAAAATCGGAAAGTCGTTATGGAAAAAATACATCTCAATGTTTACATTCAAAACATTGCATACATTTAACACGATCTGATGATTTATATGACCAACATACGATGTCGTTTCAGAAAGATAAGTGTCATATTCACCCAATCGAATGCTTGCTTAAATGTCATCTCACCCTGAAGAAAAAAAAGAATTTTACTTTTCATAAAACACGGCATTGTAGTTTATTGAATGTTCGAAGAAGAGCAGTGATCTTGCCTATTGTTTGGTGTCTTTTCTTGTCGTATAACGCCTGCACTTTGACGGCTTTAAACACCCTGCAGCGATACACGAATCGTCATACGTGATAATATCACCGTATCGATCAACTTGAGAACGGTTTGTGCGCAGTCGGATAAATTTGCTTCCGCAAGCCGACTTCATCTTGAGTTGGGCATGAAAATTAGAAACACACAAAATCACATGGATGGTCTGACACAGAGTTGTCGTCGCCAGCTAGCATCTGTACAATAGACACAGGATAATAAAAGTGAACGCATATTATTATCCTGACTTTAATTAAATTTAAATTGATTAGAACAACATTAATTAAACGCCAATGCAAAAGTACAATCAGTGGTACTCATGTGCCGATTTGCGTAAAAGGCAAAAGAGTGTTGAAAACTATCACTGAATCTTTGTGATGACACTAGGTGTTCGCGAAAACGTTTAAGGTTGAACATGATTTGGTGCAAAATAGCATCAATGTATCATTAAAGTAAAATGCTGGAACGGTGCTGAAGCTGTGCTTTCCACTCAAGGGTGCGCCACTGAGCGAAGCAGATGGCACGGCTGCAAAGGTGATGGGACGAAATTGTTATACTGAATTCAAGGTACTCGCGAGGTATACTTTTCAGTGGCTGAATATATGTAGACAGACAGACAGACAGACAGACAGACAGACAGAGAGATAGACAGGCAGACAGACAGACAGATAGACAGACAGACAGACAGACAGATAGACAGACAGACAGAGAGATAGACAGACAGACAGAGAGACAGACAGACAGACAGACAGACAGACTCATTTATCAGCACCAGCCTCTGACCAGTATATAGTTTGACACAATGTAGGGATCAAAATCACGGGTCAGGATTCGCTTTAACGCAGAAACGTGCGTGTTTCACGCATAAATCGACAAAACACGCACAAGACATTTGTATGCGTGTTTTGCACGCAGTGCCTTTTGTCTGCTAATATCATTACATCACACAAATATAAGAAACACATCAGAGTTTACAGACGAAAATGAATGGACATTTGGAATTCCTAATTGTTTTAAATTGATCTCAGCTAAATGGTACTCACAACTCCAAACAGTGATTGGCCAGCCGCTTGAATCACGTCACGTGTCCAGTTGTTGTCCATATAATTGAGGGGCGGTCTGGTAGCCTAGTGGTTAAAGCGTTCGCTCGTCACGCCGAAGACCCGGGTTCGATTCCCGACATGGGTACAATGTGAGAAGCCCATTTCTTGTGTCCCCCGCCGTGATATTGCTGGAATATTGCTAAAAGCGGCGTAAAACCACAGTCACTCACTCACTCACTCACTCACCATATAATTGAGGTCACGTGATAAAAGTGTATTTTGTTTCTGTCAATGATCTGCTTCTTGGGTGTTGCCATTATACTTTCGTGACCTCCACTTTGTGGTATGTACAGTGGCTGTAATCTAGATTATACTTTCGTGACCTCCACTTTGTGGTATGTACAGTGGCTGTAATCTAGATTATACTTTCGTGACCTCCACTTTGTGGTATGTACAGTGGCTGTAATCTAGATTATACTTTCGTGACCTCCACTTTGTGGTATGTACAGTGGCTGTAATCTAGATTATACTTTCGTGACCTCCACTTTGTGGTATGTACAGTGGCTGTAATCTAGATTATACTTTCGTGACCTCCAGTTTGTGGTATGTACAGTGGCTGTAATCTAGATTATACTTTCGTGACCTCCACTTTGTGGTATGTACAGTGGCTGTAATCTAGATTATACTTTCGTGACCTCCAGTTTGTGGTATGTACAGTGGCTGTAATCTAGATTATACTTTCGTGACCTCCAGTTTGTGGTATGTACAGTGGCTGTAATCTAGATTATACTTTCGTGACCTCCAGTTTGTGGTATGTACAGTGGCTGTAATCTAGATTAAAGTTAAACTACCATTTGTCATTTAAATTGTATTTCCAGTTCTCCTAGGCATTGTTTTACACGCGGAGCTGAAGATTACCGCTTGTAGTTTGTCCTAAACAAAGCCTGAAATAACAGTCAAATGTACTCACATTTTCTCTATGATCCACCGGGGATTCAGTTAAAACATACCCACTGATATAAGATAAAGGGTTTTTGATGTGTGATCGTAAGAAATTGTATCTGAAACTATCCTTCATCTTGAATAATGTTCGGATTTTGTGATATTGTAGTTGTAGCTTTTACTATTATTCAAATGATAACAACCATACGTACGGAACAGTTTGACAGGTCACCGTTGAGATTTCACGCGCCCTTGCGATATTTTAGCGAAAACATTATGTTGACATGTAACAGTCGCGCTTCTACATATATGACTTAAAACACGCTATGTAAGGCATGTATGATATGTATCCATTCTCGGTCACCTAAGGTTCGTTTCAAGATATCCATTTTCTATATGGCTTAGGTTACAATCTTCTTCAAATTCTACATTTACGAGGAATATTAAAACGTCGCCCACGTTCAATTTCTAAGTTGTGAGAGCTTAGCCAAAATCGAATAAAAAATGAGACATTCGAAAGTGACACATACCAAAGTGATGCATACGAAAGTGACACATACGAAAGTGGCATATATGAAAGCGATGCATATACGAAAGTGACACATACGAAAGTGGTATATATGAAAGTGATGCTTACGAAGGTAACACATACGAAAGTGGCATATATGAAAGTGATGCATACGAAAGTGACACATACGAAAGTGGCATATTGAAAGTGATGCATACGAAAGTGGCATATATGAAAGTGATGCATACGAAAGTGGTAGCTATGAAAGTGATGCATACGAAAGTGACACATACGAAAGTGGCATATATGAAAGTGATGCATACGAAAGTGGCATATATGAAAGTGATGCATGCGAAAGTGGCACATATGAAAGTGATGCATACGAAAGAGGTGGACATGAAAGTAATACATACGAAAGTGGCACATATGAAAGTGATGCATACGTAAGAGGTGGACATGAAAGTGATACATACGAAAGTGGCACATATGAAAGTAATGCATACGAAAATGGCACATATGAAAGTGATGGATACGAAAGTTGCACATATGAAAGTGACAGCTCTAAATGCGTGTCACGACATGGACCATCTAAAACACATGCCACAACAGCAAGTTTACCTACAAGATGATAGTTTCCATGCTGAATGGCAACAACAACAATAGAAAAATAATGCAAATCATATTATGTCTTTTGTCTTTTGGTAATGTGTGAATCACATATTCGATGTTTAATTTAGGTAAAATATTCACACAATGAACTCAACGTCATCCAAAAGGTGGTGGCCCGTATGCAAAGTACACATGATTAACGTGGTGTTCGTGCATGAAAAATTATTACACGTGCATGAAGTATCATTACACATGCGTGGAGCATTATTACACGTGCATGGACTTCTAATTCGTTAACGACACAAAAGCACATTTTCACTCTCGGAGTACACACAATGCACGTCTTACAGTAGAAAGGGATGTTCTGGTTCTGGAAGCTTTACGAAACCTATCCCTTTAAAAAAAGTAGAGATCATGACATATATATGTTAATACCAAGTATAAGAACAAATATAAGTGTTGACGACAAACATCCTATACAAGAGGTGAGGTGAAATTGGGTTTAACGTCGCCTCCAAGATTATTGCACTTGTATAGCGACGTGCATGCACGTGTGTGTGTGTGTGTGTGTGGCTGCTTGTACTAGTCCGGACTGATGCCGATTTATAGTGCTAGCTCACTGAGATACCATGCCGCAGTTTAACATGAATACCCCACTCAGACACAGTATACTGACTCCGAGCCGACCAGTCCTTGTTTTAGCCCCTTAATGCCGAGCGCCAGACAGGGTTACAACAAGTACCATATTTTAACGTATTTTGGTATGACGCAGGCCGGGGACCGTTATACCACAAGACCACGGAGGCGGCTCCTATACAAGAACGTTTTTGTCTGTGAAACATAACACCAAAACACATCCCCACGCAATATCGCCACACACCTGCTAAGGGTGTCATTCCTGATTTTAACACCTTCAAAGAAGGTCTCTGTGGACCATTTATGTCAATTTTATTGATTCTGCTCATCATACTGTTGAGATTTACTTGATTCCATTCATTGTATGTGAATAAACAGTCTGTGATTAGCAAACAGTGGAACAGGTACCAATGAACCCAAAATGGTGACGTTCGACCCCGTTCAAGGCGTCCCCAGCTACACAAAATTGTTACAGAAGTAGTCCTTCTTCCACATATCATGTAGGGTCGGTTACAGACAAATGTCACATAAATAATCCTTCTTCGATGTGTATTTCAGGTTGTGTAAAAGTATAGGTTCTTGACATAGATATGGTTCCAGTTATCGTGCTTACTACACTTTACGTACACGAGATGTGCTGTAACTTTCAGTTCGGCGTTGAGACAAAATTGTATCGTGTTGCTGTCCATTCATCAAAACATGTGCTCTGCATGTAAATGTTCAAGTAATATATAATGTGTTCGAAGTAAAAATAAAGTTATACATTGTTTCTTTATTATAGGGGACACGGGTGACCCAGTAGTCTAAGGAGCCGCGATTCGCTGTGCAGAGTTGCGTCCCTTGGGCACGCCAGAAACCTATGATTGTGGGTTCGAATCCCGGTCCGCCCCGATTATGTTTCTAACTTTGTCAGCACCATACCCGTGCTCGTGGGTTTCACCGAAGTGGTAAACGTCCGAGACCTGCATCACTTCGGGCTTTCTTCCCACATTAAGCTGACACGCCGTGATATGACTGGAATACTGTTCAAACCCGGCTTTAAACCCAACTCACTCACTCACTCTTTATTATAATATTAAATTAATTGGGCATGTTTGTATCAAATAATGCTGATTTCTTTACGTTAAACGCATGTGATCACAGTAATTGATACAATTTAACAGGTATCCCTCTAAATTCATTAAAAAACATTTGCAACCAACTGTTCATCGTGACAATGGAATATAGCTGCCCTGAAGGGTCGCAGTGGTTGTATTCGTAGGTTTCAACAACGGGAGACCGCCTCCGTGGTCTAGTAGTAGAACGTCCGCCCGGACATACCAAAAGACGTTAAAAGAGGGTACTTGTTGTTACCCTGTCTGGCGCTCGGCATTAAGGGGCTTAAACAAGGACTGGTCGGCTCGGAGTCAATATACTGTGTCTGAGTGGGGTATTCATGTTAAACTGCGGCATGGTATCTCAGTGAGCTAGCACTATAAATCGGCATCAGTCCGGACTAGTACAAGCAGCCACACACACACACACACACACACACACACACACACACACACACACACACACACACACACACACACACACACACACACACACACACACGTCGCTATATAAGTGCAATAATCTTGGACGCGACGTTAAACCCCATTTCACCTCACCTCACCTTCAACAACGGGATGAACGTTTGCCATGCAGCTAAAGGACTGTATAAATCAGTATTTACCTCACGCATTCGCTCTTTATTAGCTGTTATGACCAGATCTGTATCAAGTCTCAATGGGGAGTACGTCTATTTATATTTATTATACAATCTTACCTCCCATAACATGTACATTAGGAAACGTTACGGACAATGAACAGTTATGAGGTTGGTTAAAATGTTCATGGAGTATAACTGACGCGATTCAGAATTTCACACCTCGTTTCATCTTGGGTGGAGTAACATAGAAAAGCAGCTGACGTCACTACCTTGTGTATGACATCCACAACACGTGCACGGGAGCTAGAGCTTGAATTTGAGTCACCTCCTGCACCTTAGCAAATAAATTATCCACACGCAATAAAATCTTTACAAAAGATAACCAGGGCCTGCTGTTATATATCGGAGGTGTCTGCTACCACAATTTGCACTATGTATTAAATTGCATTAGGGCCTAAGGTGTTACGTGCAAAAACTTGACTGAACATGGCTTTGGGTGCTTACACTCAAACATCAACATGGTCCCAGCGAGAACTCTTATACGTTAATATGATAATATCGCTAAAAAGGCGACTATGCTTGTCGTAAAAGGCGACTATGCTTGTCGTAAAAGGCGACTATGCTTGTCGTTAAAGGCGACTATGCTTGTCGTAAAAGGCGAATAACGAGATAGGGTGGTCAGGCTCGCTCACTTGGTTGATGCATGTCATCCTATCCCAATTGTGTGGATCGATGCTCATGATATCAATCACTGGGTTGTCCGGTCCAGACTCGAGTACTAGTATTTACAGACCAACGTCATATAAATTTAGTTGGTATATTGCTGAGTGCGGCGTTAAACAACAAACCAACCAACTATATTTCCTTCTGTTAGTCTGTTAGTGGTTGAAGCATGTCAACGATCCCAATTGCGTGGATCGATGCTCATGATATCAATCACTGGATTGTCCGATTATTTACAGACCACCGTCATATAGCTTGAATATTGCTGAGTGTGTCATTAAACAACAAACAAACAAACAAACAAACATATCACCTTAACTGACACACGAACGTCTTAACTGAGCAAGCTGTCCGCTATGTGTGAACTCAGAATGATGACTTTGGATTAAAAGCTGACGTGAATGTACAAATCCTTGGTCCAGCTATCAGGATAATACATCTTCACTTTCATCCAGTTAAAGGGGGAAGGGGTGGCCCAGTCGTCTAAGGCGCCGCGATTCACTGTGCAGAGTTGCGTCCCTTGGGCACGCCAGAAACCAATGATTGTGGGTTCGAATCCCGGTTCGCCCCGATTATGTTTCTAGGTGTGTCAGCACCATACCCGTGCTCGTGGTTTTCACCGAAGTGGTAAACGTCTGAGACCTGCATCACTTTGGACTTACCTCCAACATCAAGCTGACACGCCGTGATATAACTGTAATACTGTCACTCACTCATCCAGTTAAATATAAAACGTCAATGTCGAGGAGAAAGAAAATCTAGTGACGTGAGAGACACGAATCAAACTTCAAAACATTTGCCCTCACTGAGTCGTACCATCGGATGGTGTTCAAGTTGACAAAGACATGGACTCAGTTGTCTGGCCAGGGACGGTTATAAACATAAACAGAGATAATCACGACTGTCTCTCTGCAACGAGGCCAGAGTACTTGTGCACACTGCTATGCAACAGAAGGGTGATGGTGGTTTTATAGTGGAGTGTGAGTGAGTTGGGTTTAACGCCGCTTTTAACAGTATTACAGTTATATCGCGGCGTGTCAGCTTAATGTGGGAGGGAAAAAAGCCCGAAGTGATGCAGGTCTCAGACGTTTACCACTTCGGTGAAACCCATGAGCACGGGTATGGTGCTGACAAACCTAGAAACATAATCGGGGCGAACCGGGATTCGAACCCACGATTATAGGTTTCTGGCGTGCCCAAGGGACGCAACTCTGCACAGCGAATCGCCGCGCCTTAGACGACTAGGCCACCCGTGCCCCCTATACATTGGACATTACATTTTATGATGGGGAAAAAAGACAGAAGAATAATCTTTAATTGTATGGATACAATTCTTAGGCAGGCACTTTCATTCCTGGAACATGAATGGCTCTAACGCCATGTTAAAACGCCACTCTCAGCAATATTCCAACTGTATCGAGGCGCCCGGAAAGAGTCGAATCCGGACCAGCCAAACCAACGATATACACCGTGGGGACACAATGGCTCGCAGCCAAACAAGTCAACGATCAAACAAGCAATAGGTGAGGTGAAATTAGGTTTAACGTCGCGTCCAAGATGATTGCACTTATATAGCGACTCGGATCCACGTGTGCGTGCGTGCGTGCGTGCGTGCGCGCTTGTACAAGTCCGGACTGAAAACGATTTATAGTGCGAACTCACTGAGATACCATGCAGCAGTTTAACATGATGCCTTAATGCCGAGCGCCAGACAGGGTAACAACAAGTACCATCTTTTAACGTCTTTTGGTATGACGCGGGCTGGGATCGAACCCCGGACCTTCAGCTCCCCGGGCGGATGCTCTACCACCAGACCACGGAGGCGGTATAAATCAACATGATAGAATGTTTAAATGATTTAGGATCGTAGAACTAACTCTGTCAGAGCCATTTGATATAATGTCATATTTTTCAGTTAAAGAGCCAAACTCTAAAACTGTCCGTTTTAAGCAGACATAAATGATACCAGGGCCCAAAACTGTAGCTAAAGAATATGTATCATCAACTTCCAGCACAGCACTTCAGAGTTTTGTCTTATGTTATTGTGCCAAGGGCATTTTATCAGGAGTGTTCCAAACTTTTTGGCGTCTCCAAATTTCAGTGGTCACATTTTGGTTGGTTGGTTGGTTGGTTGGTTGGTTGGTTGGTTGTTTTGCGCAGCACTCTGCATTATTCAAGCTATATGACGGCGGTCTGTAAAGAATCGAGTCTGGACCAGACAACCCAGTGGTTGATATCATGAGCATTGATCCACGCAATTGGGATCGATGACATGCTTCAACCAAGTCAGCGAGCCTGACCACCCGATTCCGTTATTCGCCTCTTACGACAATCAGAGTCGCCTTTAACGGCACGCAGGGGTTGCTGAAGACCCATTCTACCCCGGATCTTCACGGGTGGTCACATTTTGGAGATACCGCTTCATTAATGATGGCGTTTAGCCCACAGTGTCGGACGGCATTTTCTTACGACCAGAATGTACAGATGGTCTAAGTTTGTACATCTGATCTGATCCTGGATCCCAGGACAGAATCACTCACGGGTGACATTTAAGGGGATGGATTTAATCAAGCCACACCGGTAGTGCTAGCATCCCAAAATTGTTGCAAACTCATTGAAATAGATTTCGATAAAACACAGAACTCTCCTGACCAAGCACCATCTGATTTTAAGGTATCCCCTAATCTCAAATCATACTTGCGTGGTACGTATTTATGGACAAACGCATCAACATCATCGAAAATGAATGCATGACATTTTTTTATGGAAACAGCTTCTTTTAGTCTTTATTCGTTGCAGCGCTACTTCTTGCTTCTTCATCAGGTGATTCTCCTTCATCATTCACCTGATGAAGGAGCAAGAAGTAGCTCTGAAATAAATAAAGAATAAAATAAGTTGTTATCCATAAAAAAAGTGTCATGTATTCATGTTCTCCGCACTTCTAAATGCCTGTCAAAGACATAATCGAAAATAAATTTAAAGTTGTGATCCCAATTGGTGGCAGTCAATACACGGTATGTTGGGCCGTATTTTAATAACTGACATTTCCTCGAAGGCTCGGATCCGATTACCAACATAGATCCTAAGGCCACTTTCATTGTAACCCCCTTGATGTTGATGGCATATTCCTTATATCTAGGCACAACCACACTTACCGATCCACAATGGGGATGGAAGATGACAAACTTCACTGTACGTCGGCTACGGAGACGCCGATGAGGATGGGTGGTATTCAAACAAGACGCCATCGGCATGTTAAACGTGTTCTTTGAAATAATGGATTCATAACGTGAAAGGTAGTCCTGCACCATGACCGTGGAATATATTTATTTTATGAAAACAAAATATCTAGAAACGCATACAAAAGCAAGTCAAGCCAGCTCAAGCTAGCTCTATTCCACAGTCTCTAAAATCAGCATAGGGAATATTTTTTTAATTTTTAGAGTCAAGAAGGATATTGTACAGAATTTCGGATTGCAAGTGCTTCCAGTATGATACTTAACACAATTAGTTACAATACTAGTGTGGTTACAAGATAATGGTGTATTATATTTAAATAAAGTAGGATTGGAAGAGTAATAAATAGGTAAATACTTATTTCTTAAATATCTGTAACATGGGCAGAAAAACCTAAAAAGAAACTCATCTTCAATTTCCTGTAAATTACAAAATCTGCACTGCCTATTACAATACTCTGTACCGCATCTTATACCTACATTTACCATCAATGGCATCTCGCCAACTCTTAACAAACAAAACATACGTCTATAATGACGGCTTGTGATTTCACAGAGATACTTTCCAACTGTTAGCAATGACTTATATTCCTTATACATTGATAATTTACGTATTTTTACAAACTTTACAATACCAGTCCTGTTGGTTAAAGTCTTTTAACCTTTGAATAAATGCATTAATAAAGAGGGTCTCATTACCAACTTCCTGCGAAATCAACACGTGGCCAAATCCGTAACTGAATAATAATCTTTTGACACAAGTTACCCATGTATTGCGATTAACTTCATCTAAAGATTTCATTATTAAATAACATTGCTTAGGGTATCTATAACTGGGTAAAGATAACAATTTCAACCAATATTTAATATATTTAATATTTAATCACTTGTGATAATCAATAAATAATCCATATCTACTACATTCGCCAAAGGCAGCAACATTTGAAACATGACTTCCAATTCCAATAGTAAATTCACAGAATTTAATCTAAAAAAATTCAATTGCTGCAATTTTTGAATAGCCCCATATTTCTGAAGTGTATAATAATACAGGCTTAATTTGACTGTCAAATATTTTAAAAAGTATATGTACGGGTATGTTCTTCAAACAATACTTGAATTTCTTAACAACGAACAGAGCCTTATTTGCCTTCTGAACAAGAGAGTTGATACCAGTCGTCCAACACAGCCGATTTGAAAATAACAACATTCTACTGTAAATGCCGTTCACCATCGTGCTTTGAGATTTTTCTTAAGGTTGGGTACATACGCTCCAAATGTTGCTGTTTATGTAGATATGGGATGAATGCCCATCATAGTTAGACAGATGATGTGTATATATTAGACAGTATTGTCGTTTTACTAAAATGTTTATTGGATTAAATAAGTATGTTTTTATGTGGTCTGAACGTATGCTGCTCGACGTGTGAAAAACTGGAGTATAGAATGTTTAAAGATGTGTATTGGTGTGAAAGTTATGTAAGTATGTATATGTCTCGTTCTTACCGCACTGCCTTCTCCAAATTTAAATCAGGTACCGCTCCTCTGAAGTTGGAAACAGGCAGATATACGAATATGAATGTCAATTAAAGGGTGTGTTTTCAGTGTAAGGACAGTACTGGGGTGAATGTCATGTACTGCTGGATTGCCCTGTGTAAGATGATTTGCGTGAAAGTTTATACGAAAAGGCCTAGGGCAATGTAATACTGATAAACTTATTTTACTTTTCAAATATTATGTATATTTTACAGCCAAAACCTGCTATTTAATTGTCCAACGAAGAAAAATATATTTTATATGGCTACTGTCGAGAAGTATATTTTATAAACCCCTTTTAGATTAATATATTTATGCTGTATATACTGTGATGTATTTTAAGTCTCTCGTAATCCTTAACGGGTGGCTCACTTATATGTGCCGTTATATGTATCTATTTAAATATATTTGTGTGGTGAGACTCAAATAAATAATCTGTCAGTCTGTCCAAGAACTGAATTGAGACGGGCGGACATTGCCGCTACGAAATTGGCGTATGTCGGAGTGTCCAATTGTGTTTCCAACCAATTACCGACCTCGTCCATATTCGAATCCTGAAAGGGTTTGCTTGTACCAATGCCGTCAAAGGTAAGGCATCACTACGAAACTGGCGTGTACCGGAGCGTCAATGAGTGTTCTTATCCCATTCCGATCTCGTCCATGTTCGAATCCTCAAATAGTTTGCTTGTACCAACGCTGTCAAAAGTAAGGCCCTTCTTGCAGCATATCGCCGTTACGAAAATTTGGCGGAGTGTCCCATTTTCGACCTTGTCCACATTCGAATCCTTAAAGGGTTTGCTTGTGCCAACGTCGTCAAAAGTAAGGCACGTCTGCAGTTGGCAATTGGGAAACAAAAGACATGCATCAACCAAGTCAGCGAGTCTGACCACCGACCTCATCAGCCTCTTTCGACAAGCACAGTCGCCTCGAGGCAAGCATGGTTTGCTGAAGACCTGTCCTTACCCCGATCTTCAAGAGCAGAATACATAATGCGGAAGACATGTGCGACAAGACTGTGTATTGTTCTTGGGTCTCTGGAGAGCCAGCAGTGAATGTGGGTTAATCGTTTATTTATGAGGCGCTTCCTTCAGTATTTGTACTCAAATCTAGGTAATTCCTAAAATCAAATATAACCTTAATCTGTGTTACTTTTAATATACGACCCGTGAAGATCCAGGGTAGAATAGGTCTTCAACAACAACATATAGCTGGAATATTGCTGAGTGCGGTGTTAAACAACAAACCAACCAAACAACTTTTAACATACCATCAAATGAGGTCCATATGACACCATATTGTCATGCAAACTTTCAATACTTTCTGTGAAAAACCGCTCCAGGCCCTACAAGAAGAATGGCGACGTATCCCACGTGACGTCATCAGACAACTGACGTTTTTTGTTCGCGGGAGAGTTTTTTGCGTCTCTTGGCGCAGGGGGTGATCATACATGCTATCAATTTGTTGTGTCATTGAACTTGGGTGATTTTGGGAAATGTGTGTGCGTGCCCTTTGCCCATTACTTTGAAAGTTTGGTTTTACTATCCCACCTCTATCCCACTATCCCACCTCAAATATCGGTTGATGTACAATTGTCATTTTAAATATTGATTTCGTTGAGATTTCGGTCATTTCAATACATTTTACTTCATGCATCTATCTTTTGTGGTATTTAAACTAGAGTGATTAAATAATATGGTAAAGTTTCTTGTGGTGGTAAGTCTATTAGCATCTGGTCACGACTTCACCAATATTATTAACTCTCTTTTAATTGCATTTAACAAATAGTATATATTTTCAAGGGAAAACGGATGCTATTACTCTTCACAGTTCAATCCAGGCACGAAAAAATTAGAATTCTTTCTCTGAGATAAGTCCGACCTCTTTTAGCTTTAAAATACTTATAATTATATCAATGGATTCCTGTTTTGCTAGTTCAGAAACAAAACGACATTCAACCTACAATCAAGGTCTGAAAGAATATTTTTTATGTGAAACATATATAAATATCATATATTCAAACATACATTTAATGTTTTCGGTTTTCACCTCTCTCACATTTGTGTAAGATGAACTATTACTCTCTGATTCATGTGAACATTTGACGATATTTACCTTTCACACACACAGTTTTGCCAGTTCGAGTCTCCAGGCACAACATGTTTGGGCAAGTCTTCAATTGACATGAGCCAGCTCGGACCTAAAACAGGAGTAAGTAGGACCCATGTTTTGATCATATTATTCCATCTGTTTATTTCTCTGGCCAATATATACTCTGCAAAAAAAGAAACGCAAAAGTGATTGTATATGTATATTTTATATGAACAGACGGTAATCGATTGTTCAAAAATGGCACACATCATTTTCATTGACCCAGGTTCCATACGGCATACATTGAACAGAAGATTTTCACCGTCGTCCCATGGAAGCAATGAGATCCCGAATTGTGGCCTTGGGAATGTTCAACCATTCTACCTGTCTGCAGTTCCTGTGCAAACTGTCGGAGGTTCTGTGGTTGCTGCTTGCGTGCTCGCAGCCGTGGATCCATTGCATCCCATTAATGATTGGGTTGAAATCTGGAGAGCAGGAGGGCCATGACAGGACATGGATGTTGTGATTCCTGAAAGAAGACTGTTTTGCTGTGTGAGGTCGGGCGTTGTCTTGTTGGAAAAGGGCCGTCGCTTTTTGCATAATGGGGAGGACCTGTGGCCCAAGAGACTCATCCGTGAAACATTGTTTCATTAAATTCACCAGAACTTGCACCAAGTCTGTTTCGGCTGTGTAGGAGATGACTGCCCTTAACATCACTCTACCACCACCAAAGCTTCCACTTCCTGTATGCAGTTTTGCACATAACGTTCTCTGCGGCGCCTGTGAACACGACGCCTATCATTCGCACGGCGAAGCATATAACGTCACTCGTCACCAAAGCCAAACTTGTCTCCATCACAGTTGTGGCCGTATTCTGTGACCCTGACCTTGCTGTTGCACATGCATGTGATGTTGGTGTGTTTTAGCGATTTTCCCATCTTTTCACCAAATTTGTGCAGTGCCTCATTCTTTCCACCCAAAAATAAAGCCAATCCATGCAGAAATGACCAATTCATTTGTGGTATTACTTTTGCATGAATGTTGACAACGACCTGCAATATATTTACCAATCTCATGAAAATCAGACCTTAGTTCTTGCTAACGCTTAACAGAATCTGAAGGCATACCTTTTCGGGATAGGATATATACGATTTTACAACTTTTTCATTTCTTTTCTTGCAGAATATATTTATGCTTTGAGATCTCATTAAGTGATACTACTACTACTACTACTACTACTACTACTACTACTACTACGAACGCCAAAAAGAAAGTCATCTTTTAACTCCGCAGACCACTCAGACTCCCTGCGGTATTCAAATCAACCATTCTGGAGATGGGACTCCAAAAATATCTTAGACTCACAAACCTTTGTCCACACTTCCTCACATGATGGCCTGAAATGCCACGTAAAAATCGCAAATTATTGAAGTAGGATTGGGACAAAGCCATGCCAATGTGTGCATACCTGACAGAGCAGAATATTCGCGACCTTTAAGTTGTATATGTGCTGTCAACCTAGTGCGCGAATTGCCAACACGAATCAGGCACCTTTGCATGAATCCTCAGCTCAAACAGTAGAAGACACGAAAACCCCTCTTCTGTCAGTGATCTTTCTGATGATCCATTGTATATTCTGTTCATGTCGTTGTATAATCAAATTTATGATTGAGACACGTGGACCACTAAAGCAATTTTACCAATCATTTCCACAGAATCTACTTGATAAATTAAATGACATTATTGCTTCAATCTCAATTATTACTGTGCTTTGCATGACATTAACTGCTGTACCCTAGGGTAGGTCATCATTGTTGTGTTTCATTTCACCTGATGGCTTGACAAAAGCTAATTAAAACATCCAAATCTATTGGCATGTCAGGGCCTGACGGTATTTGAAACTGTTATTGGAAACTGTTTCCTTGTCTCCAAACACCATCAATTAATGATTAAAATTCTCTTTTGGGATACAGCTGGTTTTCAGTTCCTGCTTGATTGAGCAAAAGTCGAACAATACTTTTCACAATTAAAGGTGATTTGACTGACCCTTAAAACATCCGCCCTACATGTCTGAATAAAAAGTACAAAACATTTACAGGTTGTCTTACAGATCTTGTGTCATCATGCTGCGCTCCCAAATGTATTATTTACATGGAGCAGACAGGAGCCATAGAGGGAAGATCAATTGTTTTTCTAAAAAAATGATCATTGAAGAGACTAAAACTAACGACTCTAGCATCTGAAGGATGAAGGTGCAGTGTCTCTTCGACATAAATTATTCTACGAAGTGTAATTATAATGCCGTATATAACGTGTTTAGATTGACAGGACAGGTGAATGGAAATCAGGATCAGTCCAAGTTTTGTAGTGTTTTGTGTATCATGAAAAGAATATTGCATGGAGAAAGAAACATATTCCTCCAACCTTACTGACTGTTTTGGGGTAATGCTAGTAAAGGAATGTACACGTTTTAAATAGAAGTTGACTTCATGTTGTACAGAAGCGGAGATCATGATAGCCCCAAGGACAACCAGAGGAAAGAAAACGTTTATCACAAAAATTACACAGATACTTACATCTGCTAACTCAGTAGTTCCATGGAAGTAATGTTCCTCATTCGCAAGCGTATCGTTATCCATTTCTGATAGTTGACAGGTAAGAGTTGGAATAGTGTATTCAATAGCTCGGCAGTGGCCGTTTTTTACACATTTGATTTGGCATAACTTGATGCCTATGTTCTTGAAGAATAACGAGCTATACGCCGGCGTATCTGTTGGCAGCTGACAATTAGCCACACCAAATATGAGGGACGTTATTAAACTTAGGAACATGTTCTCAAGATTACCAAAACACAACTCTGTCATCTTGCTGTTCACAGATCTGTATTATTTTACAACTGAAAATACCACGTCTACGTGGTAGAGAGGAAAAAAAAAAGTGTTGCTGACGACAATCAGATAGGCAGCGTTTTCAGGACTATCATCATGTGACATTTTATTGTAGTCTTAATAACAAGATGGTCTATTCTGCTATCGGCAGATCAATCCAAAGGGAATCAAATACCCATAAGAGTGTTTCAGAGTTACAAATTGCTATGTTAAGGAGTAATCCAAGGTATACAGTCTCCTTATCCACCATTCTGCTTTTCCTCTCGTGGGGGATTTCGACTATTACACCAAACAATGCCATATGATAGCAAAGATACACATACATTGACATACATTCAGCTGAACGAATTATTCTGCACCATTGTCATGTATGTTTAATATTTAAAAATATAAGCAAATATGATAATAATATGACTGCTTGATCCTTCCGCCACATACCCACTTACAGCTAATGTTGTCTGTGGCCTGATAGTCTGGTAGATATCAAACTTATACTCAGTAAATATATGCACGCAAGAGTATATATATATATATATCAGCACGTGTTAGTAGGAAACGGGACTCGTCAGTAAACGGTACATTTCTCCACCTTGCACGTGCCCATCTAACCCTCTGTTGGCACCAAAGCAGACGGTCTTCCAGATGACGTGGGGTCAATACATGACGTCGAACAGGTCTTCGTGCAAAAAGTCCAGCCTCCCTCAGTCTGTTGCATACCGTTTGATCTGACATTCTGCGTACCCCAGGGATCTGTGTGGTTGTAGACATGGCTGTTGTTGTGCGGTCTCGGAGGTGTCGCAGCCGGATGTATCGATCCTGTGCTTGGGTTGTCACCCTTGGTCTGTCGTCAACTCTGTTGGTGTTATTGTATCGGGTCCACAGTGCGGAGATTGTCTGTCTGGATACGCCAAAGTGCCTGGCCACTTCTTGCTGAGTTTCTCCAGCTTGTAATCTCCCAATGGCGTTGTTCCGTTGAGCTGCATTCAGTCTTGGCATTCTGTCACCGCCTCTACTGCCGTTATAAGGACTGTATGAACAACCGTTGATGTGGATATATTATATGTATATATATATATATGTGTGTGTGTATATATATATATATATGTGTGTGTGTGTGTGTGTGTGTGTGTGTGTGTGTGTGTGTGTGTGTGTGTGCTGAATCTAGATCTAGTCTACACTTCCATAATTTACTGAAAGTGTAATTAAATATTACAAGTATAAGAAGGGGTTTAGATGCCTATTTTATCATCAGATATCAATTAGAATGGCAGCGACGAGACGTCAAAAACGTCTCAACGACCTGAACGTTTTGAATCTATACAACTCCGTTAAAACCAACCGACAATAAACAAGATAGTATGGTAAAAATATACGACTCTTCAAACACATTTAAGATATAAATAGATTCTATTCTTTTCAAATTAGAGGGCTTAAGAATCAAAATGTGACATTGTTTCATCTATGATATATGTCTCCCTATAGAAATGCTCTTGAACATTCATACTAACATGAATGTGCATAGTGATGGCCTAGAATGTGTATGCTATGACTCAGAGATCCTCATATTTCCATGGCTTGCAACGAAATACATGACCTGCACCAAAATATTTGATATTTTGTCTACACATCCGAAGCAACATCTTGATCACTCATTTAAGAGATCAATGTCTTTTTCATGAATGACAATTGACGTATGACTATTACCATATCAGCTGATTGTAACTTCACAGAAAAGTATTTGATGGAAAAGAGGAAATATTAAGGATTTCCAGATTATCTGCCTATCGGTGATGCACTTGATCTGTTCTTTTTCTCAATGGTGTTTCTAACATGTCACTTGAAAGGATGTATTCAACAACTGAACAAGCAAATGACAGATGGTCTTATCATACGTATCCACACGTGGCAGATCAGTACCTCTCTATGTCCCCAGTATGTTGCACACATCGCTGGTGACCTTGCATCATATCCTCTTGTCATGACCTCTGAAAGGTTCTGTGTCGGAACACGTGTTGCAATCTGAAAACTTCCTCCAACATTAAGGATTATTTTACCGGCACGATTCATTGTTGTCTGATTAAACCTCTCGAAACCTGTATACAAAACACATCCTCCAGTGCTGCACCCATTTCTAGCAATCTCCCGTCCACATCTTTACAATTTCCTTCGTGACGGCAGACCTTGACTGTCTCGATATCTGCTCCTTCACATGGGGAGTGTTCATATTGTCATGGGTACAGATCAGCTTCTTCCTCCTTGAGTACGTCTTTATGTTAATCGTTTCTGGCTGGTTGCTGTTAATTTGTATCGGGTTTTCTTGTCACCATCTAATATGACAAGGAGGTTTAACACTTCAGGATGTATCCTCTTTGCTCAGAATTTGTTGAGGTGTTTCCCATATCACCAATCTCATTAAACTAATATCTTTCATAACCTCGATATGACACCTCTCGGGCCGAAGTTTTTAGCGTCGAGGCTTCTACATTGTAGGTACGAATGAGCGAAGCCTTCATATCTTCTTGTCTGAAATCTGTATCTCGCTAAAATGCCTTTGTGGATATTTATTCACCCTCTCGTATCAGAGCGCCTTTGCATCTACGCCCCAAATGGAGTATCATCGAAGGGATATTTGTGTTGCCTATATTCCATCGTATTATCAAAATATAAGTGTGATTTAACATGAAACATAGACATGTTTTGATTATCCTTTCTTTCAAATCGTGAATATTGAAAAACATATGAGAAATACATACGGTCATGAACAAATCCCTTGATCTAAATGTATCAAGATATGAACCATTACTTTTGAATGAATAACATGTTTTGTTACAATATATGATAGGAAACCTTCACATTTCAAATCAACAATCGGTCAACTATAGTGAACCGATTGGAGTCTGTATGCAGTTTTGTGAATAACTTTCCCCACGAGAAGCATAAAACGTGACTCGTCACGAAACAAAACATGTCTCCATCACAGTTGTGGCCATACTTTTTGACCTTGTGACAGGTTCGCCAAGAAGACCCATCGAACTGGTCGTCTAGCACGAATACCTTCAGCGCTATAAGGTTCCTCACTCTCTCGGCTGATATCCTACGCAATCATGACATTGCCGTAGTTGTAGAGGTCGCCGTGGTGATGCTTTTACGTAAGTGACGTAGCCGTATGAATCTGTCCTGTGCTGTAGAAGTGATGAAGGATCGGATCTGGGAAGGTCGAGTATTGTCCCGCGTGTCTGATAACAGTTCCTCAGTTTGGTGCTTGGTGCTACGTGTTTGCAGTACCCCCGATGATGTTGTTGCGTTGGGCTGCCGTTAGTCGTGGCATGTTTTCTTTGTTCACTTGCTGTAAGATTGTGATGGCATGCAAATGAAAACCAAATCCATGCAGAAATGACCAACTCATTTGTGTTATAATTTTGTATGGATGTCGGCAACTCTGTCGAATTTACTACTTTTATGTTTCTCTTTTTGCAGAGTATATTAATATATTGTTTGTACCTTGTAAAGTTCACGTTCAGGTTGGTGGGTATAGCATTCAGTTAAATCCCATCAATAAGTTATCAAATGATGCAAGTATGTCCTGTATGAAGCAATAATCAGTCATTTTAAGCACTGTATTGATACTACCCAGCTAACACACGACGTTGTCACAACGTTGTGGAAAGGTTGTGGATTGGTAACGTCGTGATAAAACGTTGTCACAACGTTATTATAACGTCAACGTGCAACGTTATTTCACAACGTTATAACAACGTTGCACATTTACGTTGTGAAAACGTTGTGCATCGGACATGACACAACGTTTTGTAACTACGTTTCTGAAACGTCGGTGAAACGTTATAGAGTTTGCTTCTCGATAGTCATAAAGGAATAGAACTGCTTTATCAAAATCAACATGAATTTGTCAGAATACCAAGGCAGTAATGCATTACCTGTCTGTATATTCGGCATTTGAATTTTCATCTCATAATACTAAAATTTCAAGAACGTAATTTCGTATCTCCATGACAACGTTAGTATTATGTTACATTGAAACGTTATTCCACAACGTAACAATAACGTTGCAAATTAACGTTGTGATAACGTTGTGCTTTGGACATTACAACACTTTTTGTAAATGATGGTTAGGAAACCACTTATAGATCTACCTTCTCTTAGTTTTATTTTTTTTAAACATATATATCTATTAACGAAGTTATCTGTCTACTAAATGTTGTCACAAGCAATATTATAGTTAAAAACAATTAGCGCGCATTTTTTGCGACGTGAGGGGGACTAGACTGCTGAAAAGTTTAGCCTGTTGCCTCGTGAAGTGACGTCAGAATGACGTCACATTGTCGCGAAAGATTTGTTGTCACCAGCCATCTTAGTTCAAGCTCACTCCGGACATATTATAACTAAGTGATTGTGCAGCAACTGGAACTGGACAGAGGATCTGTTAATTCGGATGAGGTAAGTTAATTTTTCAAAAGCAGTCTCCGCTTGTTGATATGTTTCTGTACATGCAGACAGTCAAATGATTTAAATGTATCGTATTATTCAGAAGTGGCGGGGTTTAGAATGCAGTTTGCCGGTCACTTTCACTGAGCGTCAGTGTTGATATTAATATTTGATACACAGAACATGAAGTATATATAGAGGTGAAGGAGGCCCAAGATTTTTTTCCATATTATTATTTTATGGATACCAAGGGTAATTACAAAGGGCAAGCAGTATATGTTTGACCAGAATTCAGTCTGGCGGCGTTTTGTGGCCGTCATATTATGTTCGGGTTTCGATCGTAAACGTGTAGGTCTGTAAATAGGCCTAACTTATGCATCGCCTACTGACCACTGACATTTATCGCCATTTCTTCCGTGTTATTTCTGAAATCATTACTATGTAAAGTTTACATGTACTAATCTTCTGACTTTGATTTTTGTGAAACAATGTGGCTCATTCAGGCCATGGGAAAAGTTAAGTAGATTTCTCTTATGCAGCGAAGAGAGGGAATCAAAACAATGGAAGTATTTTCAGATCGACTCTCTGCGGGCTCCAAGTTATAGCCTTAGTCTTAATGCGCTCAATGATGTTATGAAAAATTGTATTTTCGGGAAGAGACAGAAACATACTTCTTGTTTCCGAAAAAGCCTAATTAGCACTGACTGAAGTAGCCTAAATGTGGACCATCAGGTTGTTGGTGCTGTCTATAAAGTTAAGTTTAGCAAGGCGCTTATCATGGTGTATTTTTATTATTTCCAAAAAGCAATCAATCCATCATTTTCCGACAACTAGATCTATGTCCGACTTCCTTCTAATGAAAACGAGCAAAAGTAAAACGAGTCTCTCGTCGCGCGCTATAACGGGGTGTTTGCGGTATTGTCATATTGGTGATGAAAAGCTAGTCGACAGTCAAAAAATAAATATCACCATATATTGTCAGTGAGTTGGTCATCGTTTATTGATTATTAAGGTGAGATAGGTGTAGCCAATGTGCACCAATGAAAAATACAATGGAATTGATAGCAACCATATTCGTTCGGTTTTCGATCTCCATATGTTGCCACGTAGGCTACCATACTAGGTCTACAGAATTATATTTAACGATATTGAACTGTATTATGTTTATAAACGTAGTAACAAATAAATTTCAATAAATATTAACAGAGCTGTTTCAACTTTGTCTGGTATTGTAGATATGGTAAATCCTACTTTCAAATTCCTAACGCCTCTAAATATCCAGAAAAAAAATGATGGCTGATCGGTGGCCGCACAACATTGGCACTGGCACAAGGTAGATAAATTGTGTTGTACTCCTGCTTATTCATTTGACATGTTAAAACGTTCTGTCTTGTCGGCACAGGAACTCGTTATTATTCAGTAAAGAACAATATATACCCCCTATATGAAAGTAGAGAAAAGGAGCGTCACTCGCCATCTTGCCAGTTTGTTTACATTCGATATCCCAGGCTTTTTTTTTTATTATACGCTTATTGACAAGCGCATTTCTGGCCGTAGATTGATCGATAACACATTTCTGCACATGTACAAGTCATCTACATTCGATTAATGTCCCTTACTTACCGAAATATCAACAGTATAATTCGCGAGCTGGGAAAATGTTACCAACCCCGTAAGTAAATTTCAAACGCGGGCAGAATCGAGCGAGCCACCTGATTGGCTGACCTACTTATGTCAAGTCAGCGTGAAAACAACAACACACGTGCAAGCCACGTGGGTTCAAAATGATAGCTTTGACTGAAGAACAAGTGTTTGCATGGAATTTGATCAAAGATGGTCACAACACTCTAATCATTGGCCAGGCTGGCACAGGAAAAAACGTTCTTATCAAGGAAATTACGGAAAGATTGAGGAGAAATGAAAAACAAACCGACAAGATGGCGAGTGACGCTCCTTTTCTCTACTTACCTATAGGGGGTATATATTTTTCTTTACTGAATAATAACGAGTTCCTGTGTTACAACCTCAGACGTGAATTCGAATGGTCAGTCCACGACGACTTCTGTGGAAGTGACCATTTTCCAACTATTCTTCAAACAATAGCTCCTACTGATGTTCCTTCGTCATCAAGATGGAATTTCACAAAAGCTAACTGGTCTTTGTTTGAGTTACTCTGTGCGAACAAATTAAATCCTGATCGTTTTGTTGATTTTCCTGATTCAATAAAAGTGTTCTCTGATGAACTAAACAAAATAGCTGATGAATGTATCCCCAAGTCCTCTGCAAATCCACACATTCGTAAACCATGGTTTAGTGATGCCTGCAAACAAGCTAGAAAGGCACGGAAGAAAGCTGAACATTATATCCGTCGCCATCCTATGGTGCATAATTTAAATAATCTTGTCTTGGCAAGATTACCTTTCAAAAATTAATTCGCGAACGCCTATGTCCAAGGTATGGAACATGATAAAAAAAAAAAGGTAAGGGAACTAAATCTGGCATTCACCATCTTAAAAACGAGAATGAATTATTAACTTGTAAATCTGATATTGCGAATAAACTGGGTGAAACTTGCTAGAAATTCTTCCTCATTAAACTATGTACCTAAATTCCCAAAACACCAAAAGCAGCAGGAAAAGAAAACTATTAATTTTAATTCAGATAATGGGGAAGATTACAATGAAATATTTTCTATTCATGAACTACATACTGCCCTGGGACAAGCACACGATACTGCTACAGGAGCTGATACATTACATTATCAACTCCTGAACCACTAACCAGAACTAGTTTGCAATCACTGTTGGATTTTTTAAAATGAAATTTGGACGTCCGGACGATTTCCTCCTCCTTGGCCTGATGCAATTGTTGTTCCAATACCTAAACCAGGACGTGATCACACCGTTCCATCAAATTATCGACCAATGTCATTGACAAGCTGCGTTTGCAAAACCATGGAGGGCATGATAAATAATCGACTAGTTTGGTACTTAGAAACCAATAATCTTATTACAAATATACAATGTGGTTGCCGTAAGAACCGGAGTACTATCGATTATTTAGTACGTTTAGAATCATTCGTAAAAAAATGCCATAATAAACAAACAACATGCAGTGTCTATCTTTTTTTATCTAGAAAAAGCATTCGACACTGCATGGAAACATGGTATTTTACAAAATTGACATGATTTTGGTTTGCGAGGCCGTTTGCCTCATTTTATATCCAATTTTTTTAACTGACAGACAATTTCAAGTCCGCGTGGGTACTACCCTGTCTGATCATTATAATCCGGATCAGGGCGTCCCACAGGGCAGTATTTTGTCTGTCACATTATTCAACATAAAGATCAATAGTTTATCGAAAGTTTTAAATGATTCCATTGATGGATCACTTTTTGTGGATGATTTCAATATTTCCTGTCGTGGTAAAAACATGAATACTATTGAAAGGCAACTCCAGTTATGTTTAAATAAAATTCATAAATGGTCACTCGTAAATGGTTTTAAGTTTTCTAAATCAAAACGAATTTTTGTAGAAAATATAAGCCACATAAGGACCCCAATTTAGTTTTAATGGAACTCCTATCAAAATAGTAAAAGAAGCCAAGTTCCTTGGTATTATATTTGACCATCATGTCAAATGTCTGTAGGCACTTGATCTCTTGAAAGTCGTTTCAAATACGAAGTGGGGAGGGGATCAGAAAACCCTCCTCCAACTGTACAGAGCGCTCATCCGCTCTAAATTGGATTATGGCGCCATCATATATGGTGGAGCTTGTAAATGCAATTTAAAAAAACTGGATGCTGTTCATCATCAGGGCCTGAGACTTTGCCTTGGAGTTTTTAGCACTTCTCTAATACAGAGTCTGCATGTGGAGGCTGATGAGCCGTCGCTTACGCAACGCCGCATTAAATTGTCTTTACAGTACATTTCTAAATTACATTCTTCAAAATCCAATCCGGCGTACAACTGTGTTTTAATCCACTTTATGAAGAACTTTACAATAGAAAATCATCACTTATTCCACCTCTACGAATAAGAATACAATATTATATTTCTGCTGCTAAAATAAATCTTGAAAATATAACCCCCACTCAGCTTTTCTCTTCTCCACCATGGCAGTTAGTACAGCCAGAGGTGGACCTGACCTTAACTAAACTAAAGATATCTGACACAAATCAACTAATTTATCAACAGCAATATAATGAATTACGAAGCAAATATGACACTTATAAATTTATATTTACAGATGGATCCAAGGATGGTGACACTGTTGCAAGCGCCACTGTCATTGGGTCCAGGACTATCTCATCCAGATTACCTGATAACTGTTCTATCTTCACAGTGGAAGCAAATGCTATTTTAACAGCACTTAAATATATCAACATAAACCAAACTAAACATAAACAGTACATAATTTGTTCAGATTCTCTTTCCTGCCTTCATGTTATTAAAAACTAGTCATGCACACGTCCACTTTTAATTGAAATTGTTGAATTGTTTAATAATCTTGCTAGTGGCCAATACGACATCGTTTTCTGTTGGTTACCCAGGCATGTTGGGATTATAGGTAACACAATGGCCGATGCTGCTGCAAAAACAGCACTCAACAAATCTGTGACACCACTTCTGATCCCGTCACTGATTATAAACCTGTTATAAGATCTTACATTAAAGATCTTATACAAAAGAAGTGAGACACCCAAGAAGGTATCAATAAATTACATGAAATAAAACCAAATATTGGTTTCACCTACTTGGGCTGACAGTCCAGATTTGAAGAGGTCATATTACGACGATGTCGTATTGGCCATAGCAGGTATACTCATGTATATATATTAAAAGGTGAGGATCCTCCATTCTGCATCCCTTGTGATGAACGAATCACGGTCAAGCATGTCCTGTTTGACTGCATTGATTTTTCCAACACACGGGATACGTATTTCAATCTTACATCCATAAAACTGAGATTGTTAGTGGCTGTATATTGACAGGGGGTGGAAGTATCGTAAAACAATTGTCCCCCTGGGAAGGTACGTAAATCCGGTATCATTCAAGGTATCTTTTCATTTCAATGTGATTTTAATCGAAGTATTTGTGTTGATTTTAACTGTTTGGCTAATTTTTCTGATCATCGCCAGTGGCAAGAGGGATGGTGTAAATCCTGCTTGGGTACCATGTAGGTAGCAGAAGTACCGTAAGTCCCAATGGTCCCTAGTATGGTGGCCTAACTTTGTTTGCTGACGATCTACAGCCCGTTTTTATATTGTATCGTCTGTTATAATCTGATCATTTTATTGTTCTAGAACTAGTTTTACAATTATAATCTGTGATATATTGCTAGTTGTACTGTCCTTCGACGACAGGTTTTTATATATTATATAAATGCATAACTTGCTCAAGTCACGATATGGCTGAAATAGTGCCGATGTGACTTTAAATATCAACTCACTCACTCACTCATGCAGTAGTTGTGTAAGGTAAAGAGTAAGAGCATCCTGGAATATGGTCTGCATGCTTCGAATGTATAAACCGTTATATGGCAGTGTATTTATTGTTGAGCAATTATTGTAACTGTGTCACATTGTTTCTGTTCAGGATCGGAAGGAGCTCATTGCATTGTATTTGGTTGGTTGTTGGTTGGTTGTTTTACGCCGCATTCAGCAATATTCCAGCTATATGACGACGGTCTGTAAATAATCGAGTCTGGACCAGACAATACAGTGATTGATATCATGAGCATCGATCCACGCAATTGGGATCGATGACATGCTTCAACCTGGTCAGCGAGTCCGACCACCCGATTCCGTTAGTGTATTTGGACAATGATAAGTCGTCAGGAATGTGTAATCGGCGAGGCTCGTCTATCATTGTATAGAGCCTTACATCACTAGAATGTTTTGGAAGCTAGTTAGGTATGTTAAAGAACTAAACGACTCGTGGTCGTTTTTTATCGTACTATAAAACACTGCAGGGAGACTAAACTATGAAAGGCGCAGCCCCGAGTGGTATATTCTCCCTGCAGTGTTATATCGTACGATAAACAACGACCACGAGTCGTTTATTTCTTATATGAGATATCAACATTATGTACAGCCTCTTTAAGAATGTTACTAAAAAGAACATGCTTTAAAAATATTTACCCGAATTTAAATAATGATGCTTCCCTGAATAAAATCCGACGTCGGAATCTCGGACAAGTCCATTTTATGAATAGCGTTTCCTGCATATTCTCACAATTTTCACGTCAATTATCTGTACCTTTTCTCCCAATACCGATTGTCAAATCTCTCTCAATTTTTAAACGCGTTCGTTCGCCCATTGCGTTTATCTACATCTATGGGGAACAACTCACTTAACACTTCCCCCTCAAAAATAACGTTGTCCAATTTACGACGTCATCATGTTGCGAGAGCATGTTCGAATCACCAGATATGAAGTCATGATAGAACAATGTTTTATCGTGAAATAAAACACACTTCGTTCGCCATTTTTCTTTGCGATTTATCGCCAAGCTATCTTGGATAAATGTGATGAGAGCACGCCTTTCGTATCTCTCTCACACATTTCATTACATCAAGTCAAGTCGTGTGAAGATCATTCATTACACCTGATTCCCTGCCTAGGCACAGACCGCCTCCGTGGTCTAGTGGTAGAGCGTCCGCCCGGAGAGCGGAAGGTCCGGGGTTCGATCCCCGGCCGCGTCATACCAAAAGACGTTAAAAGATGGTACTTGTTGTTACCCTGTCTGGCGCTCGGCATTAAGGGGCTAAAAAAAGGACTGGTCGGCTCGGAGTCAGTATACTGTGTCTGAGTGGGGTATTCGTGTTAAACTGCGGCATGGTATCTCAGTGGGCTAGCACTATAAATCGGCATCAGTCCGGTCTAGTACAAGCAGCCACACACACACACACGTGCATGCACGTCGCTATTTAAGTGCGACGCGACGCACTTGGACGCGACGTTAAACCCAATTTCACCTCACCTCACCTCACCTCACCTCACCTCACCTAGGAACATCTCGGAAGCTTGACCACTGTCGCCGTTGATACTGCCAACTGCCATCATAATATATTCTGTCATTGAATATTGTACTAAAACTCTTTAGTGTGGTGCCATTGTAATTGTTGAGCAGTAATTTGTATTGACTTGTAAGCCTAGTTAATTTTGTAATACTTTTGTTGATTGAATACCACTTGTTGGTTGTTTATTGGTTTCACACTTAAGTTCTTTTACGTACATATTTCTGGGTTTATATATTGTTTCAATTTGGGAATCGACACGCAACAATATAAGCCTGCGAGTGTTAGGCAGATGGAGATGAAAGTTGCGAGCTGAACGTCTTGTTGTGAATAATATTTGTTGTAGACCCTGTGCGGGCTTGTGTTGTCGTTATCCCGTTGAGCACCAACGTCTGCTCGGGAATATTCTTGTAAGTTTCCTTAAAGAGGTAAATATTATCACAAATCAGCATCTTTATGGGCGTTCCTTGCAAATTAAGCTGGTGTGCTTTGATATACCTGAAATACTGTCCACAGCCGTGTTAAACCCAACTCACTCGAGCTCAGCAACTGTCGTATTCACTGAGGCAGTGCTCCGTTTTATTTGAGCTGTCCTACTTTTTTGTATCGGCTGATGTTACACCTGTGGTTGTCCGGTATAAAAGTGCCGAGTAATACACGCTTGGGAGAAGCACGTGTGTTGTGACGTATGTGGAATGTTGAGGTGACGGCTAATGACTGCGCATGAGTAAGCCGCAATGCGCTGGAAGTATAACAGTAACATTAATTAACACACATTAATTAGTGTTTTCCCACTCAATCGCCAGATTGTATCCCACTACGGCCATACTTAGGAAAAGGTTCACCTTGAGTGGACCAGAATCTGATTGTACCAATGATAAAGATTCCGACTACAGCATACGTAACTGTTTCTGAAATACCAGGTGTTCGAGAAAAGGTGAGCATATTCCCCAACGGCGGTACCCGTTACAAACACGTGTGTGAAGAACCGCCGTAGAATAGGTCTTCAGCAACCCATGCTTGCCGTAAAAGGCGACTGTGCTTGTCGTAAGAGACGACTAATCGGATCGGGTTGTCAGGCTCGCTGACTTGGTTGATGCATGTCATCGTATCCCAAATGCGTGGATTGATGCTCATCATGTCAATCACTGGATTGTGGTCCATACCCGATTATTTACAGACCGCCGTCATATATCTGGAATATTGCTGAGTGCGGCGTTAAACAACAAACCAAATGCACAAAAAGTATCTCACTACGGCCATACTGACCAGGGAGTTTGCCTTGAGTGGACCAGAATCCGATTGTACCAACGATAAGGATTCCGACTACAGCATAAGTAACTGTTTCTGAAATGGGGACACTACCAGGTGTTCGAGTAAAGGTTGAGCATATTCCCCAATGCCGGTGGCACCCGTACATACACGAATCATGTCTTTAAATGGATGGACATATAATAGAAGCCAAGCGAAAGCAGGGAATTACATCGGGCTTCCTCTTGGTCCCTGATGTGTTTAGAAATGTCCTGTGTCCCACCATACACCATGCAAAAGCTTCACTGAGTTGTTTCGGAAGCACCACACACAATATTGACATATGTTTCAGTTTTGTTTTTTTGTAAATCCACAGTGTTCATAATTTACTTGATTTCTTTTCAAAATAATGATGGTGGAAAATCTACACAATATAAGAAATTATTTAGGGGTTGTAGGCTCTCATACTTTCCCACGTCTATAATTTATCTTCTTGTTCATGTACACCGAATTGATCTTTCGTTATACGCTATTCTCACGACTGTACGTTTTAGAATCTAGAGGTTAACTGCTGCAAGCTTTATCTTTCAGGTTTAAATGCTTGATGGACCATTATGTGCATGGGTGTGGCGCAGTGTTTCCTATTTGCTTGTTTTTTAAATGTACATTCTTAAAATAAGTAGGGAATCAAGAAACAGTGTAGTTAAATAAAGATAAGTGTTGACGACAATTATCCTTTACAAGAACGTTTATGTCTGTGAAGTGTACCACCAAAACGAAAGTGGCAAAATCTTTTGCATATGCATAAGATGTTTCTGCCAAAAGCAGATTCGATTTTTCGATTCCGACCATATCATCTGTTGTCTACTCACTATCAAATAGTGATGACACCCGGTGTTCTTGATAAGGTAAGTGTTCCCAGTCCCACCGTCGGCACCCGTCACAAACACATGGAAAGGCAAGTTTATTGTTAACTTGACAAAACAACACGGGACCATATGGTGTTAGTCAAAATAATAAATTGCATCGGACATCAGTCTTATCACTGATGCGTCTCAATTACAAATGCCATCCATGTGTCTCTAATAAAACTTTCTGATAGCTTGACTGGGGTCTTGTACCGTGTAACCTTGATCAAACAATATATGTCACTCTTTGAAGTCTTGGTAGAAAGAGCATACTGGATCATCTCAAAAGTTGTGAAATGTAGACACCAAGGACTGGCAACATTTCCAAACATATTTCCAACACAGGAAATGTTTGGAATGACTTGGAATGGTTTGGAATGGTTTGGAAATATGGTGGTGGGGGGGTGGGGGGTGGGGGGTGGGGGGTGGGGGGGGGGGGGGGGGGGGGGCTTTAGGGGTTGCTTATATAGTAATTTTGAAATTTTGAGATATGGAAAGAATGCCAAGAGTGGGCGGGGGACGAAATAAAGGGAGCTGTGTGTGTTGGGTGGTTGTTAGATAAGGTAGTTTTGGTTTTATTGTTTTATTTGGGGTTTAAATGCGACTAATTAGTCCTGTTTTAATTAGGTAAAAACCTAAGGCTTAGAATTTTTCATATTTATTTTGTGGATTTAGGATTGATTCTAGTGTAAGTCCGGTTTTAAGATTTAGGCCATAGCAGGTATATTCATGTATATATATTAAAAGGTGAGGATGCTCCATTCTGCATCCCTTGTGATGAACGAATCACGGTCAAGCATGTCCTGCTTGACTGCATTGATTTTTCCATCACAAGGGATACGTATTTCAATATTACATCCATAAAAGATCTTTTTATTCAAATCAGTACTCATTTAATCATCGTTTTTTTAAAAGAAATAGAGGGATAGATAAATTTTGATTGTAATATGTGTAGTATAAAGTAAGTGATTTTTAATTTGGTGGAATGAATTCATAACTGAGATTGTTAGTGGCTGTATATTGACAGGGGGTTGAAGCATCGTAAAACAATTGTCCCCCTGGGAAGGTACGTAAATCCGGTATCATTCAAGGTATCTTTTCATTTCAATGTGATTTTAATCGAAGTATTTGTGTTGATTTTAACTGTTTGGCTAATTTTTCTGATCATCGCCAGTGGCAAGAGGGATGGTGTAAATCCTGCTTGGGTACCATGTAGGTAGCAGAAGTACCGTAAGTCCCAATGGTCCCTAGTATGGTGGCCTAACTTTGTTTGCTGACGATCTACAGCCCGTTTTTATATTGTATCGTCTGTTATAATCTGATCATTTTATTGTTCTAGAACTAGTTTTACAATTATAATCTGTGATATATTGCTAGTTGTACTGTCCTTCGACGACAGGTTTTTATATATTATATAAATGCATAACTTGCTCAAGTCACGATATGGCTGAAATAGTGCCGATGTGAATTTGAATATTAACTCACTCACTCACTCATGCAGTAGTTGTGTAAGGTAAAGAGTAAGAGCATCCTGGAATATGGTCTGCATGCTTCGAATGTATAAACTGTTATATGGCAGTGTATTTATTGTTGAGCAATTATTGTAACTGTGTCACATTGTTTCTGTTCAGGATCGGAAGAAGCTCATTGCATTGTATTTGGTTGGTTGTTGGTTGGTTGTTTTACGCCGCATTCAGCAATATTCCAGCTATATGACGACGGTCTGTAAATAATCGAGTCTGGACCAGACAATACAGTGATTGGTATCATGAGCATCGATCAACGCAATTGGGATCGATGACATGCTTCAACCAGGTCAGCGAGTCTGACCACCCGATTCCGTTAGTGTATTTGGACAATGATAAGTCGTCAGGAATGTGTAATCGGAGAGGCTCGTCTATCATTGTATAGAGCCTTACATCACTAGAATGTTTTGGAAGCTAGTTAGGTATGTTAAAGAACTAAACGACTCGTGGTCGTTGTTTATCGTACTATAAAACACTGCAGGGAGACTAAACTATGAAAGGCGCAGCCCCGAGTGGTTTATTCTCCCTGCAGTGTTATATCGTACGATAAACAACGACCACGAGTCGTTTATTTCTTATATGAGATATCAACATTATGTACAGCCTCTTTAAGAATATTACTAAAAAGAACATGCTTTTAAAATATTTACCCGTATTTAAATAATGATGCTTCCCTGAATAAAATCCGACGTCGGAATCTCGGACAAGTCCATTTTATGAATAGCGTTTCCTGCATATTCTCACAATTTTCACGTCAATTATCTGTACCTTTTCTCCCAATACCGATTGTCAAATCTCTCTCAATTTTAAAACGCGTTCGTTCGCCAATTGCGTTTATCTACATCTATGGGGAACAACTCACTTAACACTTCCCTCTCAAAAATAACGTTGTCCAATTTACGACGTCATCATGTTGCGAGAGCATGTTCGAATCACCAGATATGAAGTCATGATAGAACAATGTTTTATCGTGAAATAAAACACACTTCGTTCGCTATTTTTCTTTGCGATTTATCGCCAAGCTATCTTGTATAAATGTGATGAGAGCACGCCTTTCGTATCTCTCTCACACATTTCATTACATCAAGTCTAGTCGTGTGAAGATCATTCATTACACCTGATTCCCTGCCTAGGCACAGACCTCCTCCGTGGTCTAGTGGTAGAGCGTCCGCCCGGAGAGCGGAAGGTCCAGGGTTCGATCCCCGGCCGCGTCATACCAAAAGACGTTAAAAAGATGGTACTTGTTGTTACCCTGTCTGGCGCTCGGCATTAAGGGGCTAAAACAAGGACTGGTCGGCTCGGAGTCAGTATCCTGTGTCTGAGTGGGGTATTCATGTTAAACTGCGGCATGGTATCTCAGTGAGCTAGCACTATAAATCGGCATCAGTCCGGACTAGTACAAGCAGCCACACACACACACACGTGCATGCACGTCGCTATATAAGTGCAATAATCTTGGACGCGACGTTAAACCCAATTTCACCTCACTTCACCTCACCTCACCTCACCTAGGAACATCTCGGAAGCTTGACGACTGTCGCCGTTGATACTGCCAACTGCCATCATAATATATTCTGTCATTGAATATTGTACTAAAACTCTTTAGTGTGGTGCCATTGTAATTGTTGAGCAGTAATTTGTATTGACTTGTAAGCCTAGTTAATTTTGTAATACTTTTGTTGATTGAATACCACTTGTTGGTTGTTTATTGGTTTCACACTTAAGTTCTTTTACGTACATATTTCTGGGTTTATATATTGTTTCAATTTGGGAATCGACACGCAACAACATAAGCCTGCGAGTGTTGGGCAGATGGAGATAAAAGTTGCGAGCTGAACGTCTTGTTGTGAATAATATTTGTTGTAGACCCTGTGCGGGCTTGTGTTGTCGTTATCCCGTTGAGCACCAACGTCTGCTCGGGAATATTCTTGTAAGTTTCCTTAAAGAGATAAATATTATCACATATCAGCATCTTTATGGGCGTTCCTTGCAAATTAAGCTGGTGTGCTTTGATATACCTACAGCATACGTAACTGTTTCTGAAATACCAGGTGTTCGAGAAAAGGTGAGCATATTCCCCAACGCCGGCGGTACCCGTTACAAACACGTGTGTGAAGAACCGCCGTAGAATAGGTCTTCAGCAACCCATGCTTGCCGTAAAAGGCGACTGTGCTTGTCGTAAGAGACGACTAATCGGATCGGGTTGTCAGGCTCGCTGACTTGGTTGATGCATGTCATCGTATCCCAAATGCGTGGATTGATGCTCATCATGTCAATCACTGGATTGTGGTCCATACCCGATTATTTACAGACCGCCGTCATATATCTGGAATATTGCTGAGTGCGGCGTTAAACAACAAACCAAATGCACAAAAAGTATCTCACTACGGCCATACTGACCAGGGAGTTTGCCTTGAGTGGACCAGAATCCGATTGTACCAACGATAAGGATTCCGACTACAGCATAAGTAACTGTTTCTGAAATGGGGACACTACCAGGTGTTCGAGTAAAGGTTGAGCATATTCCCCAATGCCGGTGGCACCCGTTACATACACGAATCGTGTCTTTAAATGGATGGACATATAATAGAAGCCAAGCGAAAGCAGGGAATTACATCGGGCTTCTTCTTGGTCCCTGATGTGTTTAGAAATGTCCTGTGTCCCACCATACACCATGCAAAAGCTTCACTGAGTTGTTTCGGAAGCACCACACACAATATTGACATATGTTTCAGTTTTGTTTTTTTGTAAATCTACAGTGTTCATAATTTACTTGATTTCTTTTCAAAATAATGATGGTGGAAAATCTACACAAAATAAGAAATTATTTAGGGGTTGTAGGCTCTCATACTTTCCCACGTCTATAATTTATCTTCTTGTTCATGTACACCGAACTGATCTTTCGTTATACGCTATTCTCACGACTGTACGTTTTAGAATCTAGAGGTTAACTGCTGCAAGCTTTATCTTTCAGGTTTAAATGCTTGATGGACCATTATGTGCATGGGTGTGGCGCAGTGTTTCCTATTTGCTTGTTTTTTAAATGTACATTCTTAAAATAAGTAGGGAATCAAGAAACAGTGTAGTTAAATAAAGATAAGTGTTGACGACAATTATCCTTTACAAGAACGTTTATGTCTGTGAAGTGTACCACCAAAACGAAAGTGGCAAAATCTTTTGTATATGCATAAGATGTTTCTGCCAAAAGCAGATTCGATTTTTCGATTCCGACCATATCATCTGTTGTCTACTCACTATCAAATAGTGATGACACCCGGTGTTCTTGATAAGGTAAGAGTACCCTGTCCCACCGTCGGCACCCGTCACAAACACATGGAAAGGCAAGTTTATTGTTAACTTGACAAAACAACACGGGACCATATGGTGTTAGTCAAAATAATAAATTGCATCGGACATCAGTCTTATCACTGATGCGTCTCAATTACAAATGCCATCCATGTGTCTCTAATAAAACTTTCTGATAGCTTGACTGGGGTCTTGTACCGTGTAACCTTGATCAAACAATATATGTCACTCTTTGAAGTCTTGGTAGAAAGAGCATACTGGATCATCTCAAAAGTTGTGAAATGTAGACACCAAGGACTGCAGCTACAGGAATATTTCTCAACATAAATGGAACCGATCCTATTGTTTGCACGTGTCTCACACAGTAGAGCGAAGGCTGTCATTCCTGATCTTGACACGTTTTGTACCGACATACCAGTATACCCGAGCACATGTCAAGTTTGTAATATTTGTAAAAGTCATCCGTACTAACACAAGACGAAATAGCGTCCATTCCAATTTGGAATGAACGTTGGAATGCTTTGGAAAGATCGCTCATTCCAAACTTTCCAAAGCTTGGAAGGATCGATCTTTCCAGAAAATCCAAAATTCATTTCCAAACATATTTCCAACACAGGAAATGTTTGGATTGACTTGGAATGGTTTGGAATGGTTTGGAAATATGGTTAGAAGGAACAAGTTAAAATATGTTTTATCAGTAATTTGAACAATAAAAAGACTATGAATTATTTATTGAGTTTAAACTATATATAATAAATAATAAATTTATCTCAAACATTCACTACTTGTCTGTCTAGCAAGGGGCTTTTACAGTCGCATTCTCCCTAAGGTGAGAGAGAGACCCGCACTTGACTCGAAAAGACACTTACTTACTTACTTATATTGGAGATTTAACGTGCGCTTTCCGACTGCAAGCGTATGTCGCACACGGGCCCGGCCAGTCAATTTAATGTGTTTCCAAAAAGGGGAAAAGTGAGTTTGGGCAACCCAGGAGGGGGGGCTTTAGGGGTTGCTTATATAGTAATTTTGAAATTTTGAGATTTGGAAAGAATGCCAAGAGTGGGTGGGGGACGAAATAAAGGGAGCTGTGTGTGTTGGGTGGTTGTTAGATAAGGTAGTTTTGGTTTTATTATTTTATTGGGGGTTTAAATGCGACTAATTAGTCCTGTTTTAATTAGGTATAAACCTAAGGCTTTGAATTTTTCTAATTTATTCTGTGGATTTAGGATTGATTCTAGTGCAAGTCCGGTTTTAAGATTTAGGGTGGTCTGTAGTGTTGTTCGGTGTGTTTGGTAGTGTGTGCAGTGAATGAGTACGTGTTCTGGTGTTTCTTGTTGTTTGCAATGTGGGCAGTTTCCTGTTGTGTGTAGATTAGCTATTTTACGTTGATTATTTAGTTTGGTGTGGCCTGTTAGTAATTATTCTGTCGATTTTTTTGGATGGGTGTAGTATTTTTGGTTTATTTAGGTGTTTTTTTAGTACTTTCCTGATTTGGCTATTTAAGTTTTGGTATATATTTGGCCATTTTTTGTTGATTTTTTGTTGAGTGAGACTTTTGATTTCTGATTTTGAGCTGGGTAATGTTCAAGCTTATTTATGGGAGTTTAAGGGATAGTTTGGCTGCTTTATCTGCCTTTTCATTTCCAAAGATTCCTACGTGGGCGGGGGTCCAATTGAACTCTATTTGTTTACCTGCCCTAGTTAAGTTGTTTGAGCTATTGAGTATTTGATTTATTAGTTTGGGGTGGTTTTTAGTGTTTTTTATTTTTGAGGGCTTGTAGTCCACTGAGAGAGTCGGTTAGGATGAGGATCTTTTGTTGTTTTTTAGATTGCTGATTGTGTAGTGCTGAGACAACTAATAGGTCTCAAGATTAAGTATTCGGCTGGATGGCAGCTGCCATTTAATTACAAAACAGACAGTCGTCTAGACGGCTCACATGTTAGTGCGCCAACATGTGCCTAAGATCATAAAATGGACAATCTTTGGTAACATCTAATTTATTGTTGTCTCACGCCAGAGCTGTGAATAATTCTGTTCATTGAACAATTGGAATTCAGGAAGTTATCAATAATTGTTTTACTTAACATAAGATAAGATAAGTTGTTTACAACATAATATTATGATGTCAGGACGTACTACAGTCAAAACCATATATTTTAAAATCAATTTAATGACAGACTATGATTTCCAAGTCCCGATTAGCAAATCAATGAGGTATCAGTTTCACCACATGTGCACAGACCGCCTAAACTTATATATATATTTTTCATAACTATTCTCCAGTTAAAGTCCTATCCTCTTATCAAAAATCTGTGAGAGTGATCATCATTAACGAAACTCATTCTCGTCAAAGAATACAGAACAAATGAAGAATCAGATGCATACATTTATTGCCATGCTTCATTCATCACGAAGTAGATTTACATACATTTGTGAGTAGCACTTAAACTGTGATAATGAATTTTACCATTGTCTATATTATATTATAAATATTAACCTTAATATGGATTTGCGAATATATAAACGACTACAACGTTGATATTTCAGGCAAAAACAAAGTCTCCTGTCTTTTAACGTTCAGGGGAAAAGGGTTTGCTTTCACAATTGTACTTTGTTTTCACCAAAGGACAATCAAATCAAAACAAGAAAAATACATATATATTGTTAGCGACCGTCATTATACAGCTGGGGGGGGGGGGGGCAAGAATTCGTCTGCTCTAACTGCCTTCACAAAAACATTCCAGCCCTTAATTACCGAGGCAGCTGTGACTTAGTAACATTACATTTGCAGCATATAAGATGTGTAATCTGTGGAGTGACTAAAGTAATATTACGACTGAAATCTTACTTGCATGGTTGTTTTAATAGAAAACTTACGGTTTAAAAACACAATTGTTCTTATATAATGTTTTTAGGTTTGGTTTATAAATACAAGAGAAGATTTTTTACACATATAAAACTGGTCGAAAATACAGCTGAACAATAGAAAAATAAAAATATGAGTTGTGAATAGTGACAAACTTTACTTACATCACCGTGTCAATAATTATTTTTCATTCCGTCGAACAACTGTCAAACCATTCATTGCCATGTACGTACATGTACACAGGAAGTCGGCGCTGTCGGAGGCTCCAGGTAAATAAACATCGTGGTTTTTTAACGGGAGATCAGACGAACCGTGAACCAGGGGCATGCGACGTAATTACACCTAAAGGTGGTAGAACCAGGGTATTGTCTCTTGGACTGGCTAATTGACCGTACGTATAATTGGTAAATATATTCCTTTTTACACCCGTGTTTCATGCGCATCCCAGCTCATAAGCAGAATACAGACAAATGAGGCCCCGTGATCAGCGGAGCGTGAACAACATGGATGCCGCCTTTCGGCCGTACCGAACAGTCAAGCTGCGATCTCGGAACTGAATCCAATTGCAAGCGGAGACATGATTACTTCCCTTACCCAAACACGATCGTTGCTCAGCAATGTTCAAATCTATCTTCAGTAAATCATGAAATTAATGCGAGCATGACATTTATGCGAAAAATGCGATCGTCAGTCCCTCTGATTATTTTAATATGTTTCATTTCATCATGATAAAAAAGTTAGTCCCTTATAAGGTTACCACGTTGAAAATGGAAACGATCGTTAACAAAAACAACAAAATGTATTCTCTCATCACTCAGCCTAACAGTGATATAACTGCAACTTAAACAATCAAGTGCGCTAAAATATTACACATGGTGGGTGGAGGACCAGGGGCACTTTGAGTTTGACAGGTGTCATCAACTGGTCAAGTAACATCACGGTTTGTATATTCACGTTGATTGGACAGTCTAGACTGGCGCCAACTAATCATGACGGCGTCTTCAGAACAGAACAGAACTTTATTTCTCCCAGGTTTAGGCTAACCTGGATAACGGAAAATTTTGTTTAAGTGATAGCACATTTGTAATTCAATCTAATATACTTTCCTTGATTGATTATATGGCTGCGGTCGTAGATCCGGATGTATCTAAATATGCTCAGTATATACACAGGGTTTATTGTTATACTATTAGGATTAATAGGTACAATTGAGTATTTATACCCTTGATCATAAAGTAAGTCACTACTTTCACATTTTGATTTGTATGATTTGGGTTATGATTAAATTGCCAAAATAAGCAATCATTCCGTGTATATGTGTATTATATATGTACCCCAATACGTAATTAAATTGTGTATAAATAAGGACACTAGGTTAATTACTGTAATTGGTTATTTGATAAACATATTTATTACCCACGTGGTGAAGATACAGGTGGTAAGATACTAAATCCGTACGTCACACGTGTGTCGTACAAGGTTGACCTTGTTTTATTCGTTTTGATTGGATAACTGTGACCTCTGTCACACCGGGACTACTTTTTTCATTCATAAAAAATCGCGAGACGTCATTCATTTTGCGATTACAAGGCAGAACGAGAGATATTTACAAACACTTTATTAAACCAAACAAGATAGTCACACGCATCAAATTCGGTTTGCATTCTATATAAGTTATGCATAGAGCTCCTACAGACATATAATCGAGCTAGATCTATAAATCGATTTACAATGTACGACTGCCGATCGAGCGCGTCCCTTGAGCGTGACGCACCCGGCCATTTTCGCAACTTTCAATTTGATTTAACGTAAAAGGATAAGCGTGGTGAAATGAAGTCTGTTGTGATGATCCTTTTGTGCCATCGGTGTCCCCTTTGAAGCGTATTTTGTGGCGCTGTTTCGGGAGGTGTTGTTCATGAATGAACGAACACGACAGCACGACCAGATCACTTAAAGTTCACAGTTCCGATACAAATCATTCGAAAACTCCGTGGAAGTGTGCTTGACTTCTGATTTTGTGGCCCCAAACATCCCAAATGTGAACAGTAACATTCCCTATCTCTAGCGTAAAACGCTGTCAGTGGATCGCGGCTGTCTTTTCTTATTCCGGTGGCGACCTTGCCCTTCGATCGTTCGAAGGTGTCACTGACATGCAAGCAGATTTGAGTTTGTTGATTTTCACGTCTTCAGTATATAGGGTGGTACAGTTAACATGAATGTCTTTGGCGAACAGTCTGATTTCCCTCTTCCAAAATGGTACGGACATGATAGATCAAGGAAACCGAACCATTTTGATTGCCCAGACGGGACCCCGGCAGTGCGATGCGTGTGACTGTTGGTCCGATATTCAAAGCGCGGCGCTAATGTGACATTTCAAATTTTCTTATCGTGTCCTGCGTACTAACAACATGGCGCTTGAAGTTGAAGACTTTCTTCCAAAAGGATCTTGAGCGTCGGTGCTGGTTTGTTTGCAAACAGAACAGCAGGCGCATGTTGTTAATGCGTATGCATAAACATGTCAACAATGCCCATATTTGGTCATAAATCAATATTCATGCACAACCAGATTTTGCAACCGGTTTCAGTTTGGTCTGTCAACGAACGAAAGTATGTATTTACACTTAAATATATATTTAACGTGGGTAATAAATAAAATACCACACTCATTCTCGTTAGATACCATTTTTAGGAAACTCGTGAACTTTCTATGGTATGGCAGTACAATTACAATTGAACCGTAGGTGAGTGAGTATGGTTTTTCGCCTCGTTTACCAATATTCCAGCAATATCACGGCTGGGGACACCAGAAATGGGCTTCACACATTATACCCATTCTGGGAATCGATCACGGGTCTTCGGCGTAACGAGCGAACGCTTTAACCACTAGCTTTCGCTCGGTCAGAGACCATAGAAAGTCCACTCGTTTCCTAAAAATGGTATCTAACGAGAATGAGTGTAGTATTCTCTATTCTCATTTAGTTGCGTGATATGTCAAAGAGGTAAAGCGAATTCATAACAACTAATTGTCCCATTTATTTGGCTTCTATCTTTTATATGAAACAAATGCTATAACATGGGGTGATAAACTTCATTGGCAATAGACGTAGCATATAATTGTCCGCATGAACAGTCTACTCTGTTCCATATATGTTTATTCATTTTGTCAGCATTTAAATCGTTGCATTCCTGGCTCAATGATTCATTTGACGAAATCTTGTTCCCTGTTTTGAATTGCTGTCATATAGTTCCAGAACAACTATAAAATGTCCACCCTATGTGTTGCGCATAATTCCGAGATAATTCGAAGTTCATATTCTTGTACGAACACTTATCAAAATTCATTTATACCTAGTACTATTATGTACATATGTATATTAGTTCAAATTATAATAATGAGGCCCTCTATATTCTCGAAACGGTCTTTGTTCTACGACAACCGTAAGTCGGTATGGGAAAACAAAATATTTGTTTAATTGTTCAAAGTTCATAGTCAATGTCATATGATTATAGACAAGGAAGATAAGAAATTAAATATAAAGAGTAGCCACTTTAAATGACAGAAATTCTTTTAGTTAAATTTGCTCATGATTTGGTCTTTTCGTGGTACATAGTGCCAAAATACTCTTAATTATTTACTTTCATGTCATTACTAATCTCACATAAGGTCAAAAGTTGTACAACGTTTAACAGATATGATTATGACATGTTGTATCCAAACATTTCCAAACAAATCCAAACAAATCCAAGCTTTCGAAATATGACCTTGCCAAATATTTGAATGGTCATATTTCCAATTGGAATGGTGGTATTTCCAAGTTTTGGATTTTCTGGAATGGATGATATTTTGTCCAGTGTAAGCTCAATTGTGATTGTTGGACTCAAACAATCTAAAACAATAAAATGACAATCCAAATATTTTTACATAGAATTTTGTGATATGTTAAATTTCTATCCCCAAACTTCCTTTACATGTCGCTTTGCAAATTGAAACAATAAGTTAAACCAGAAATCAAAACGTAAATAAAATCAGTGTGAAGCCAACAAACAGCAAAGAAATAGTGTACAATTAATTATTGTATCATCATAATATGAGCTAGGTTAACAAATCAACACAAATTACTGCAGAGCAATTACCGTGGTAGTACACACCAGAGTGTAAGTACAAAACGTAATGGCAGTACAATTACAATTGAACCGTAGGTGAGTGAGTATGGTTTTTCGCCTCGTTTACCAATATTCCAGCAATATCACGGCTGGGGACACCAGAAATGGGCTTCACACATTATACCCATTCTGGGAATCGATCACGGGTCTTCGGCGTAACGAGCGAACGCTTTAACCACTAGGCTACCCGACCGCCTCCAATTGAACCATAATGTATATAACCGCAGTGGTAATAATATTCACATAGCACTGGCCAAGTTACCCAGATAGACGGACGCCAAACATCCAGGGTGAAAAAAAAGATTTTCACACAAAAGCTGGTCTTGATGTGATGTGAGACATAATGTGAGATGAGAGAGGCATATGTCTGGACACTTATAGTGTCTAAATACCTTCTACAAATTCCCATACCAATCTGGTCTACAGTTGTTCTGGAAGATTATTACAGACCATGCTAGATTAATCTACAGCAGTTCTAGAAGATTATTGCAGACCATGCTGGATTAATCTGCAGCTGTTGTAGAAGATTATTCCAGACCATGCTGGATTAATCTACAGTTGTTCTAGAAGATTATTACAGACCATGCTTGATTAATCTACAGCAGTTGTAGAAGATTATTACAGACCAGGCTGGATTAATCTGCAGCTGTTGTAGAAGATTATTACAGACCATGCTGGATTAATCTACAGTTGTTCTAGAAGATTATTACAGACCATGCTTGATTAATCTACAGCAGTTGTAGAAGATTATTACAGACCAGGCTGGATTAATCTGCAGCTGTTGTAGAAGATTATTACAGACCATGCTGGATTAATCTACAGTTGTTCTAGAAGATTATTACAGACCATGCTTGATTAATCTACAGCAGTTGTAGAAGATTATTACAGACCAGGCTGGATTAATCTGCAGCTGTTGTAGAAGATTATTCCAGACCATGCTGGATTAGTCTACAGCTGTTCTAGAAGATTATTACAGGCCACACTGGATTAATCTACAGCTGTTCTAGAAGATTATAACAGACCACACTGGATTAATCTGCAGCTGTTGTAGAAGATTATTACAGACCACACTGGATTAATCTACAGCTGTTGTAGAAGATTATTACAGACCATGCTGGATTAATCTACAGTTGTTCTAGAAGATTATAACAGACCACACTGGATTAATCTACAGCTGTTGTAGAAGATTATTACAGACCATGCTGGATTAATCTGTAGCTGTTCTAGAAGATTTGAGACTTCAAAAGCATCTAAATATAGTAACTTCCACACCACTGCTTACATTAGAAGTAGTATAGGTAATGGGGGTTCTGGACCACTTCCACTGTAGCTGGATTTATATACCTATACTGCTACTACAGATGGAATTTTTTATGTCAAAATGAATTATGTGATTTAATGATAGTCATGAGATTAAGTTAAATTGGCCCCAGTTCACCACCACCTGGGGCCAATGATATAAATTTTTATAGGTAATAAGGGTTCTGGCTCACTTCCACTGGAGCCAGATTTGTATTAAACGAAATATCAATATTAATTAATAATGGATAAAATTTACTATAGCCCACGAGGATATTGGAAAGGTGTAGGAGCAATAAAAAAATTAGCCACCGCGGCTAAGGTATCTAAAGATGTGACCAAGGATTGGTTAAAGAAACAAGCGATGTGGCAAATATATTTACCGGCACCGCGTTATATACCGAGGAAGAAGTTTGATATTTTTACAACGAATGAAGTTCATCAGGCTGACCTCTTGTTTCTTCCCCACGATAAGGTAAAACGCAAAACGTATAAATACGCTTTAACAGTAGTGGATGTGGCTAGTCGATACAAAGAGGCTGAGCCATTAACATCGAAAGAATCAACAGAGGTAGCTAATGCACTGAGTCGCATATATAAACGCGGACCGCTAAAATGGCCTAAGCTATTTCAAGTAGATCCCGGTCGCGAGTTTATGGGATCGGTAACTAAACTGTCAACAAAGAACGATGTCAAAATCGTCCGTGGTGAAAGAGAGGCCCACCGCAGTCAAGCTATTGTCGAAAGATTTAACAGGACATTAGCGGAACGTTTGTTTGGCTATCAGTATGGGATCGAAATGAAATCCGAGCGATTGAGATCAACCGAATGGGTGACACGATTATCAGCCGTTGTATCAGCGCTGAATAATGAAGTAACGAGATTAATAGGGAAGAAACCATCCGATGCTATTAAAATGAAATCCGTGACTTCCAAATCTTCAGCACCGAGGAGAGGTAAAGAACGAAAACTTCCGGATAGAGTAAGGGTAAGATATTTATACCAGGCCGGTGAACTCGAAGGAGGCCTACGTCGCGCAACCGATCCCATATGGTCCCTTAAGATGTATAACATTAGTCGATTGGTTATGAAAGAAGGAGAGCCTATTCTTTATTATCTTCAAGATGGACCGGGTAGGGCATTTGTACGAGAAGAGTTGTTCATAGTTCCCGATGGTACAGTATTACCACCATAACCATAAGCATAGGTATTTACACCATCATTATCAATCCATCTCTTTGTATCTAAGAGGGATAATGATGTCTTGTTCATTCTTAATCCATATATCCTATGATTGTAACTTCTTAAAGAGTTCATCTCATGTTTGAACTTTCTACCGTTAAATAATGATTCTTTATACTGTTCGTGTTTGATATGCTTTTTTACAACATACTTCTTAACACCCTTAGCTTTTCTTATCTCTCCATTATCAGACTTCTTTATAGAATACATCTTAGGTCTTAATCCCACATACTCCACTATAGGGGTCCCAGCACATTCATCCTTCATCTTCCCTAACACCTTTTTATTTACAACGCTGTGCAGTGGATTATCTTTTGGGTAATCGCTCGTGTCGTACATATCTATTTTTTCTGCCATATCTTTATACACATCCTCGGTTTGTATTTCCATCAACAAAGAATCTGTGTCGGTATATAAAACCTCGCATCTATCGCCATATTGCTTCTTAAGTTCGTTGTAATAAAAGTCATACATTAAGTGTTTTGACAAGTCGAGAATACTCATACCGACGTACACCGGTCTGTTGAATTTTATATTACTCTTCTGCATATGCAACGCGGCTAAGTCGTTATCGAATATCTTGCTTCTGTTAAAAGCCGGACTGGCTATAAGTTTCCTGAGTCTTTCTTCCTCATTAGATCTGACTAATTTAACATCAACACGCTTCCTTAGATTCTCCATAGTTTTACCAAATACCGAGTTATTCATGAGCTTATACAGATCCTTTTCGAAATCGCTGGTAGCTATCTTTCTTAAATCTGTGTTCAACCTTATATAGGGCTCCATCCAAGGGCTTTGATCAAACTTTAGAACTCTGTGTATTTTCTTAAGTTTCATACCTAACGATAGATACAACTGGAGATTTCTGTAGTGAACTATATATTTTGTTTTATCCATCAAATTTGGTATGAGTTTTTCTACGTTAGCTAACCTACTATTACCCATCAAGGAGCGTTGATATTCCGACATCCAATCTTTATTAACCATTAATCTTTCGGGAGCTAGCGGATAACTGTTATGATCTTTATGTAACGAACTTGGATATTCCAAGTCAACTTCTAGTATGTACCCTTTATTCACATCATTATTATTGATATTATTCATATTGATATCATCGACCCATTCAAAACCACCCGTGGGTAAAGGTTGACTCATAGCCCATCCGTACAAATTGTTGGCGTCGAGATATAATGTGTGTGTGTTGGGTTTACTGGGATCGTATCCTTCCACTAATTTATTATTAGCCTTAGAATACCTTTTAGCTGTCATCGATATACCACCTCTTAATCCTTTCTCAATAAACAAGTGCATATCGTAATCTGTGAGTAGTTTTAGTTCTACGCCGGTCTTCTTCAACAATGCATCCCACGATAGTCCTGGACTGGAATAGTACCATGCCGGGTCCAAGCCGTATTGTTTGAAACATGTCTTTCTAAATATCTCGAATATATCGGCTAGTAACAGTACATCAGTTTTTAAGTACAGATCGTGATAATCGCCTAAATTCTTACAACCTAATTTATCCCAGACCGTCAGAGCGTGTTCATAATCAGCATCTGTTATTCTAGATTCTGTTAAGTTACTATAGAATGATTCGAGGGGTGGTAATTCAGTTTCTTCGAATCTAGACCAATCATCCATATATTCGTAAGGATATACACCTTTTCTCAGCAACAAATGACGAGTTATCTTATCGGTATATTTATTTGTTATCGTGAAGTCATCGGGATTGTTCGCATTAGCTAAATTGTCCAAGGAAGATAACAGAAATTGTACGGAGTCTATGAATCTAAGCCCATTACACGAGAACGATATGTATTTTTCCATATTATTAGGAATGCATGTTAAACCGCCGTCGGTCTTCGAGATAGCTTGCATAATGAGATGTGAATCGTATCCCCTAAGGTTATGAAACACAACGGGGATGGGTATTGTTTGAGAGTTCATTTTTAGTTTCAAGTTACACTCGTTATGAGCGGCTCCCCGATAATTACCCGTGACGTGACAATGATCTCTTACGGAATCCCCATCCAGGGGTTTATTACAAACGTGACAACTCGTTGACTTCTTATGGGTACTCCAATCATCCCTCGTCATACGTATGGGTATCTTACACGATAATTTTTCCCTGATTATTCTCTCTTCATTTTGTAGATATTCTAGGAACTTTCCCGCTGCATCGGGACCTCTGTAAATCACAGGAGTGTTTGTTTTCCCATCATACCTTACAACTATATATCCAAACCCACAAGGAATATGTTCTTGAGTTTTGTACGTAAAACTACTATCTTGATTATTGTGTTCAGTATTTTCTATGGGTTTGATAAGCGCTTCGAAGTCGGCGTAAATTACGTACGGTACTGGCATTTGATTACAATAATGTTCAAATTTTAATATATTTTTTCCCTCTTTAGGCATATCGATCCTGATAGCATTCTGTCCAACACCTCTACAGTCTTCTTTATGCGCTTCTAATAGATCTTGTCTGCTGTACCCATGTAGGCATCTTTCACAGAAATATTTCTTTTCTTTATGTTTTGTTTGATCGTATAGTAGCCTGTTTAAACTCTTTATCCACGTATAATGATATTTACCATCTTTTTCGATCAGAAATGAATTGATTCTGGGAATATTTTCCAGAGCGGAGCTTATCCTGTGTACAACAATTCCTTCAGAAGAATGTCCGAAAACATTTATAGCTAAATTATTTTGCTTTTCCACCTTATCAATTTGTGATATTGGTGTAGGTTCGTCTATACCATCGAAGTTGAGTCCATCGTTTTTGGGATAGCTAGAAGGTCTATCTGGATGTTTGTCTACGGGGAACAATGCAGATCTTATCATCATTCTTAAACAGTCATCGGATTTATTTTTTACGTTAATTATGGCTTTTTTCTTCTTATAATACGGGGGTAAATCTATATAAGATCCACCTTTGAAGGGCATATAATTTGCTATATCTAAATATAAACTATCGATTTTATCCACTCCCCAAACCGAACCTCTATTAGTCCAGCGTTCTAAAGTTTCCTGTATTCTCTGAATTGATGTATCTAATGATGTGTTTATAGCATCGGATTCGGTTAAAACTTCTTGATTGCTACGGAAATATGGTTCGGTATATTCGGTGCTATCGTCTGTGTTACTTTTACTCAATGTCATTTTAATCGTCAGCTGGTATTTTATACTATGTAAATCATCTAATTCCTCGTTAATTTTACTCGATATGATGGGCTTAATATCGTTAACATCCATGTTGGAATTAATATCCATCTTCCAACCTCTTAGATATTTACCAACGCCGGTGGATGTGGGTACAAATATTAATTCTTTTTGTTCCAGTAAAGCGATCAATTCATCTCTCCTCATTCGAGAATAACCTCTCAACCCACTGTTTCTCGCTCGAACTTTGAGTTCTCTAACAGTCTGAGGTTTGTTGTATTCCAAACCGAGTAAGGTAAACAATTCAGCTTTTCTCATTCGAGAATATCCACGTAGACCACGTTGCTTTGCCATAGCCTTCAACTTTCTGACAAAAACCATTGTGGTTGAATATACAAAATGATTCATTTGTCTAAATGGTTATACGTATTCTCCCCAACCTATTCCTCTCATTGATGTAATCTCTCTTCCTAGCATAAATAATCTGCTTCCTGACCTTATCAGCACCGTGACTATTACATAAACTGTAACTACATTTGACTCCAATCCCACATACAGAACAAACGTAATTTTTAAACCCCTTTCTGATGTTATAAGCGTGAGTGCCACAGTAAACACCCACCGATGGCTTCTGACATTGAATCGATTTCCCCATGAGTGTATATTTGCATAGATTCATGATTATACACATATCATATCATTTGTCTAAATGCATGGTATAGCTGAAAATCAATACAGCAGTCAACCCCATAATCACAAATGTGACCTCGCGGTCTTTCTGAGCCTCTGACGGTGTATAAAACTGACTCATTGTTGGTCTAGGTATTGGGTCTAGTTTTTTCCCATAAACGAGGAAGTATTCGTGCATGGCAGATTCAACATCCTTAAACGTTTGAATTGAATGTCCTTCCTTTATCAGTTGTTCATGAATAAAGTCTAATCTCTTCATTCTCTGCTGTGTATATTGTAACTGAGCTGCTTGGTATTGCTCTAAAGCTTCGTTATGTCGTTTACGCTCCTCTTCAACTTCTTTAGCGTTTGATTCCCTCATACTAGAAAATAAAAAATTACTCCCTGAAAAAGCTAGAGCATTAACAACAGCTCCACCGACCATCATCGCAATTGATGCCATATGTATAATAATATAAAATATTCAAATGTTTAATTACTTCATTATGTCTTCCGGGATAAGTCCTTGTTTGATTAGCATATCCTTTGTTGCCATAGCTAATCCAATATCCAGAATGGCCATACCAATGTCATATCCATTAAAATCTAGCTTGGGAGGTGTGGCTTTAGTAATCATTTTAGCCATACGGGCATATCCAATGGCCAAGCCGGTGACCACCACTGAATGATACGTCGCGTTTACCAACATTTTACCGTCTGTAGCTGGAGTAGTCATGCTTCTTATAGCATTATATGAGGACTAACCTCTAATTGTTGCGGCGGGGGTGACGTTTTCTCTTCTCCGGACTTATAAAAGAACCATACAACCGCTATACCAGCAACTCCTACTAGTGCCCATGTTTTAATCGGATTAATATTTGAATTATTTATTAATTTCGCTTTGCGCGCAAGCCCTCCCTTTCTTCCTGCGGCTATTTTCAAAGGATTCTTTGTCACTCTGGGTTGTTTTTTTGTATTCACATGTTGTGGTTCCTCATTCACTTGTTGTTGCGTTTCCACAATCTGTTGTTCCTCGTTCACAATCTGTGGTGTCACCTGTTGTGATTGTGTCTCCATTATTATTAAGTGGGCACGTATGTTTAAATTGACAATACCTAGCTGTTATTAAAGCTGTGGTGAATGGAGCTAAGAACATTCCATATCTATGATAAAACTCACAGCTCACTGCGCTTATAGCGTGTTCGATGAATGGGTCTTTCTCTAGAGATTCGCATAAATACATGCGATGTTCTGCTGGGATGGGGAGAAATGTACTAGCTATGGTCGTGTATAGTTGTAATATAGAAGACCCTATCGATTTAGTCATGGTAGCTCCCAATCTAGACTCGTAACGAGCGTACAGTTTTTTAATTTCTTCGTCTGTCATGTTATCAATTTTTTCGATGGTATAATTTTCTCCCAAATATTGGGAACATTTTCCACCGGCTACCAAAGCCGCGAGTCTTTCTCTATGTTTATCTGTAACTACTTCAGCATGTTGATGTGCATCAGATTCTTTGAGCATTTGTTCGATGAGTTCGTCGCATTCCATAATGTAATACCTAAGGAGATATTTAAGTTTAACATAATGTAATATGACATATCCAATACAACCCGTAATAATGAACTGTTGCGAAAGAATGAGGATTTCGAACCACATTTTATGTAATATTAACCGCTAATGTTCAATTTGCTACATTTGCTATAATTTTGCTACATTTTGCTACATTTTGCTAAGCAATTGTATAAGCAGCTGGTTGATCGGTTTTTAATACGAGTTTACAGTGCTTCGTTGCCGCTAACACTTTTCTGACTTTATCTCGTTCGCCCTTGGTATAAATGACATCATTTTCGCGTAGACATTCCTCGAATGAATCTCGGTCTTTGCAATGAAAAAGCGCTACCCATTTGGTCTGCTCTCTGAGATCTTTCAGTACAGAGTTGTATTTTTGAGTAAGTACCCAAACGCTATGTTGAGTATGCCGACCGGAGAATGCTAAATACGAAAGCATATCTTTCTTTTTTGTGAGTTCTTTACTCGCGCTGCAGTCATCTATTACGAAAAGGGTCGATTCTCCTTTGTATTTTTCGTGACATACTCGGAGGCAGTCTTGTAAACGATCGCCTGGATCGACTCTGTGTACCCCATTGTCATTCATTACCCAATCTCTCGATAGGTATGTTTTATTAACGCTTATAGTCGGGCATAGAATAATGATATGATCGAAAACGTCCTGATAATGACTTTCTAAAATATCTAGAATAAAGGCTGTTTTTCCACAGCCCGTTTGCCCACATATGATAGCGCAGTGTGGATCTTTAGGTAAAAGATTATCAATAGATTGCTTGCACGAATCTCCCATTCTGTATATTAAGTTGCGCATCCATAATCACGTACAAATATATGTTTAATTTACCAGCTGATTCCTGAAGCTTTGTTATCTGTATGGTGGCACCCTCGCTAGCATTTTCTATTCTCCTCCCACTACCGTGTAGTTGGTCATCATCCGTTGTTCGCATGTCTAGCCATAGCGCGTACTTCGTGGTGAGGTATTCACCCATCGATACACTCCCGAGAGACAGATCTTTCACGACCGCGTTAACTTCGGGAGAACGTTTTATAGAAGGAAGTTTTTTAATATCAATTCACTGGTGATACGCTAGCATTCCTTGGCTATATAGTTGATTAGGAACTCCCTCGATAGTCAATTCTACTTTTGTAATCTTAGGATTGTAGAACTTCTCGGTATTTCTTTTAAACACATCGGAGGGGTCCTCGAACAACATTAAAATACCCTTCAACGACCTCGTGGGGACGTTTAGATTGATATTCCACATCGTATCTTTTTTATCCCTCGTGATCTTTCGGTGTCGCAGCACGCGATCGTACAAAATAGCTAAACTTCCCGAATACTGATTACGAATTTGTCTAGCTAATTCGGGATCCGTTATCATATCGTACTCCAGAGAGATATTATCAATGGAATATCTAGCATCTTCATTAACAGATCTGATTACTCTACCATAATCATTAAAAGTGAGTTCGTATTCTAACCTATCACCTAAGGATGCTTGATAAAAGGGCATGTGGGAATCTAGTAATTCAAAGTCTAGGGGAACATAGAATCTGTTACCTAATGCGTCGGCAACAGCCTTATCTTTTTCGTTGGTATCAACACCATTTTCAGCACCCACGCGCAGTCTCAATGTGTTCTTATTACAAATACCTTGGTACTGTAAGTTTTCCCGCTCTTTATCCGTTCTCCAGAGATCCATGTAGCAATAGTATACATCACTATCGTCGATACTCAAAACCTCATTACCACTAATTTTAATGGCGATTTTCTTAACGATAGCACGACCTATGTTCTGAACGGGCTCCCTGTTAACGTCTGTAGAAGTCAAACTAATCGTAAATGCTAGTCGGACAGTTCCCGGAACTAACACATCGTGTGCGCCGAGATTAGGAAAGCGAACCAGAAGGGTTTGATTCTGATCTATGGTACAAGGGTTATTAGTTATAGTTACAGACTGACGAATTGCTTTGACCCCTAATGGATCTCGAAGTCTACGTTGTGGGTTTAACTTGCGTCCATATTGCGAAGACATTGTTTATATTGAAATTATGTACCTTATGTTTAATATAAAAATGGATAATTTTGAACATAATGACTTTGATCTAAGTACCTTTGATGACTTTGATAACCCAATCGAAGAGGGTACTGATGAAACCAACTTTGGTGCCACGAATCTTAACGATGAACTTTTACAATCGTCCGTCAATGATTATTATGATGCCTTAAAAGAAGATACCCCAATAGGTCGTGACTATTCAAAGTTTGAGATAGATAGTAAAGGAATATTGCGACTGCGTGGCGCTCTGGATATTGATCTTATGCATTCTCGTACTCGTAAGCCCCTAGCCTTGTCTACGATAGCTGCTAAACACGGCATCAGCACTGTTCGTGATAAATTAGGTTTTGTGGACTACCGACGACTTTCCGCGAAGACTACTAAGGTTCTTCGAACCGTGCGTACTGAACTCGTTAATACAGATGATTTGGAAGCTGCTTCGATGGTGGCCTCGGACGGACTCGGAGAAATCTTAGATACCTATTACGATAATTCCACGTTACAGGTACCATCCTCTGAGTTCAGTATTAGGGAATTACGAGGTCTTGACAAGGCAATGCGAACAATGCGGGGAGAACTCATCAATAATATAGCCAAGATATCCGAAATCGACAAGCATATAGCTCAAGAGAAAACAAAACTCGAACAGGCGGGCGATGAGTTCAGTAGACGCCGCGTAGCGGAAAGATTGCGTAACTTAGAAGACGAAAGATCGGCCCGCCTCGAAGCTGCTTCCAGTAATAGAAAGGCACTTCGTTCGCAAATCAGTCGTATTCGAGAAACTATCGATCAAGTCCTCAACGATGACACTACACTGGCCGATAAAATTAAAACATTGTTCAGAGAACAGGGAATAACAATTGCCAGTATTTTAACCGCGTTGGGATTTATTATATCGACTTTGACTCTCTCGTTAAGAGGTGGTGGTACAGGTGGAGGTACACCACCCAGCGATAAAAACGGTATAAAAGAGTGGATAAAAAAACATTTAAAAGCATTAGGTTCAGCACTGGGAAAGCTCGCTGAGAAAGCCGCGGCCGCACTTCCTGGTATAATAGGGAGTATAGTTTCCTGGCTATTGAATTTATTAGCTAAGACCACCACTTGGCTTAGTCAAAACTTGTGGGGGCTGATCGTGGCAATTGCAGGGCTGTTGTACGTATTCGCTAAGAACTATTTAACCAAATCATGAGTAAACCAACCGAGACTCCACCCACTACAAGCGCTGTTTTTTCATCGATATGTTGTTGATTTTTAGCCTCAATATGTGGTGGTACTTGTGCGTGTGCGTTAGTAGATGGTTGTGCGATAGTTGGTGTTTGTGGCTTGACTATTCCCTTTTCGCCCGTGATCGTTTGCGTTATTAATTCGACGTTAATATCTGAATTAATACCTGGTTTTTGTTGATCGGTAGCGATAACAATTTTATTATTATAGCCTATCACTTGACCGATCTTAAGTTCCATATTACTCGGAGACATGTATAGTCCCGGTGCATAAACAAAGTCCACTTTGGATTGAGCGTACTGTAATGCATCTTGAAAACGTTTTATAGACGATGGTATGTCAACTGGTGAACTAATGGCGTCCTCCACGTTTGCGACAAACTGTTTTTGCGCATCGAGCGCCGTCCCAGAACCGAAAATGGATGTTCGTGTTTGCGATTGTGCACCGAGAATTGCCCATACATAAGTTCTTATCGATTCATTAAATCTTACAAATCCTGGGTTAGTAAAATTATTTTCCGTTTTATCATTAAGAAATTCATTCCAAGCGTCTCCAGGTGGTTGCTCAACCTTTTGGATGGTGAAAGCAACACCACCCTTAAAGTTAATACGATCATCTCTCCACTCGTTACTTGAGAGAGCAAAGCTCGGAAGGAGCCGACCCCTTTTCAGTAAATCATCGCTGACTTCTTTAACAGAGTGTGCACCAGCGTACGGAATACCTAGACCATGGTTTGCTCCTTTAATACGCCAATCTTTACTCGTAGAAACATTAAATTCATTACAAATACATTCATACACCCCCCTATTATACGGATTATTTGATACATTCCACGCTCGATCTTGTGGTAATGGAGCATTAATTTCTTTAAGTATACGTCTAATCTGATAATACACATGAAATAATAAAACAGACTTATTTAGCATATATCCTGGAGCATTAACAGATACACCACATCCCGTTGTGGCACACCATATGGCAAAGTTTAACTGATTCTGCCAAAATTGCATCGGATTGTGAAACCAATCGTGCACCATTTTATCGCTAGTTGCCGTGACCCTGTACTTTTCAAAGATATCTGGGAATTTAACGAAAAATTCAGAACCGGAGGCAGTTACTATAATCGATTGATTAGTAATATATCTCGATTTCATATTTAAATTATGATATAGTATCATTGTATATTTAATATGTATGTTACACTCCCAGGAATAACAAATGGTCAGTCTATTGAACTGCTTCATACTATCGATAACTCGGATGGACAACTCGAAGTAGCTCTATGCGATGTAACGTATTACCCACGGTGGACCAATATAAATGCTGCGAAAGAAAATAATGAATTATTAATAGTTGAAAATGATATTCCTAAATTCATTACTATACCTGATGGGTATTACAGCGTATGCTCACTCAATGATGAATTTTTTAAACCTAATGGATCTAGTCTCACACAAAATGAGGCGAATGGGAGACTGAAATTATACCCTGGAGAAAAAAAAAGTGTATTTCCTTACAATAACTTAACAAACACACTTGGATTTACACAAATATTAAAAATATCCAATACATTAAAAGATGGAGAGACATTACCCGATTTAGTTCCCTATAAAGAGTTGTGCATCCATCTTGATCAAATCAGTACAACAAATAATATTCAACTAGAAAGTCCTTCAACTCTGCTTAGAAGTGTTCCAGTGAAAGATGAAAAATATAATAGCGGTAGAACGGAATCTTTCTCATCATTACAATATAAAAAATTGAAGCGGGGTATTATTTCAGACTTCAAAATTTCTGTATTAGATGTAAAACATCAACCTGTACATATAGGATACTTAAGCGTAACACTCCATATTATAAATAATGGTTGATGCATCAGGCCCTGGAACAGTAAGACAATGTAATACAATTGCGCTTTCCGATCTCGGAGACACGGAAGGATTTGGTAAACCCGGTACCAATGGTAAGTTATACGCTTTACACTTACACGATAATGTATACAAGCGGAAAGAAGTCACATTCACGGGTAATCTAGAAGATTTAAGCGATGTCGATGTCAGTAGACTCCTTAAAAACACTTCGTACAATATTACTCGCAACGATGATAATAAATGGACTATGATCGAAGCAAACATCGAGTGGCTACTGAATATCGTCATTACCCCACCTTATGTGATGATGGGTAAGGAACATAATTTAACTAAGATAATAAATAGTGGCATCGTACTCGCGGCTTATATCCCATCAAAACGAAAAAGTGTGTTGGTCACTCCCCTGTCAGAAAACCCAGGTCATATGTTATATAGTCGTCCGTCCTTAAAAAATGTTACTTTAAATTTGGTTACTGAATTCGAAGAAATTAAAGTTAACCTGAGTGCAATACCTAATCTTTCTACGCTTATTATTGAAGTCTTGTTCGGAGATGTACCGGTAGATGCCTTCGAAATATTACCAGGTCTATCAATTAAATGGCTTAAGAAACACCAACGTCAACGTTGCAGTATTATTCATATCGGAGCATCACCCGTTGCAACCCTCGAGGGGGTCCAAATTATTAAAAGTGGTAGTATTTCTCTTACTAAGATATTCTTGCCGTATAATATACATTTGATAAGATTGATGTATACTATCAAAACATTTAAGCAAGACCAATTAAAGACTATTATATGATCATAATATACACTATGAGTTTATATCCAGCGCTCGGTGAAGCATTTGAAAAGATGGAAACTGTTGATGGATTTCGATTACATCAAATAAAAGACATAAAACATCGAATAGGGAAGGATAGGGAGTTGAGACTTGGATTGTATAAAAAGTATCGCAAAGTCGTGAATGCTCTGGACGGAGTTGACACCGCGCTTGTAGTATCTGGTATGGGACTCGGTGTAGCGGGTATCGGTTTACTATCAACTATAATCGCCGCACCTATCGTGCTCGGCATGGAAATAACCGCTGGAGTCTCGGGACTGGCAGGAATAGCGATAAGATTCATTTCTCGTAGGTTACAAAAGAAAGCATTAAAACACGATAGTATTCGGATACTCGCCGAAGCAAAGTTGAACAGCATTGAGGATCATATTTCAACAGCAATGGCCGATTGTAAGATATCCGAGGATGAGTTTCGTTTAGTGCTGTCGGAACTCACCAAATACAATGCAATGAAGCAGGAGATTCGATCAAAATCTCGTAAGACCAGTGGTATTAGCGAAGACGAGAAAAAAAGGTTCATAGAACAGGGGAGGCAACAAGCGCGTCAGTTATTCCGTGTCAAAACCAAAGAACTGGTTGGAGATTAAAAATAGATTGCTTACTATCGTTTGATCACATTTAGACTCATCGTTGAATCACATTATCATTTTCACATAAAAAATTCCTCCTATAGTAGCAGTATAGGTAATAAATCCAGCTCCAGTGGAAGTGAGCCAGAACCCTTATTACCTATAAAAATTTATATCATTGGCCCCAGGTGGTGGTGAACTGGGGCCAATTTAACTTAATCTCATGACTATCATTAAATCACATAATTCATTTTGACATAAAAAATTCCATCTGTAGTAGCAGTATAGGTATATAAATCCAGCTACAGTGGAAGTGGTCCAGAACCCCCATTACCTATACTACTTTAGATGCTACTACAGTAGAACACGGATATAACGAACACGGATATAGCGAACAAACGGATACAACGAACTGTTAAAAAATCCCCGATTTATCTCCTATTTAATATCATATAAAATTTACGTATATAACGAACTCTCTATAGCGAACTAACGGATACAGCGAACTGATACCTGATCACCGACAAGCCCATTTATCACTTATTAGCGACGTGTATAGCGAACTGAGAAATCTCACTCAGTGTCAAGTGTCACTGACAATTGGCTGTATGCAATCAGCGGCGAATCAAAACAATGGCGGCGAATCAATACAATCAGTGGTGACGGATCAACCTTGTTAAATTTGCATTGTGTTAATCTTACCTGTAGATGTAATCTTGTCTGTAAAACAAACAGTTTTTGGCAGTTTGGCGGATCTGAACGATGCCGTTTCAAGAATGCAGTCAGCGAAATGAGGCCAGTTGCAGTTTGTACTCCAAGCGAGCAACACCTCCCAAGCCAGCACAGAGCATTGCCTGATAGCCAGCCAAGGAGAAATCCATCATCGGTAATTATCACGTTATCCTTTCAGCCTTATTCACATACTCTTAAAATCACTCTCATCGTTTGTTTGTTTGTTGTTTAACGCCGAACCTAGCAATATTCCAGCTATAGGACAGCGGTCTGTAAATAATCGAGTCTTGGCCAAGCGAGCAACACTTCCCAAGCCAGCACAGAGCATTGCCTGATAGCCAGCCAAGGAAACTCCATCATCGGTAATTATCACGTTATCCTTTCATCCTTATTCACATACATCACTCTCACCGAATTAATCACAAAACCCCTAAATCCTTAAAACCAACAACAACACTCAACTCTTATAAATAACCAACACCTTATCCTCCCCCATCTCCCTAACACAGCTCGCACTCATTTCTACTCGCTACCCACGCCCACCACTCAAACACACCCTTTGACCCAACTCCTAAAAACAAAAAAACACCTAATCCCCCCTTCTCCTTAACACAACGCACGCTCTTTCCTACTCACCACCCACGCCCACCACTCACATACCTCCACTCCTTCGACTAAATATCTCCTAATCCCCGCTTTCCACTTGTCTCACCTAATCCCAGCCTTCCAGCAACAAAATAAATCTTTAATAATTAATCCATTTCACAAACCCTCCTACTAAAACCAACAACAAATAACCACCGCAACCTCCTCCGCCTCCTAAACACAACTCACCAAGTAAAAACAACAAACCAACTCACCTCCCCAAAACACCACTCCCACTCCACCACCACTCACCACAACACACGCTCTCCAACTCTCCAAACAACATGACTGACACCCGCAACGCCACACTCGCAGACATGCCAGCTCCTAACTCACCCACGCCTGCGGAAGCGCACAACACTTCCGGGAGGTCACTCGAAAACATCGTCCCGACCGAGTATGGCGAAAACACGACACACACCACCCCCACCAAACCAGCTAACTCGCCACCTCAAAACACCAAAAAACGCAAACTCGACACATCCACTCCACCTCCATCGCCCACACCCTCCCCGGCCGCCTTCCTCACGACCTTCGCCCTCTACTTCTTCTCAGCAGGCTCAGGCACCACTCTCTCACTAGAACTTTCGGCAGATAAAATAGGACTTTGGTTTAAAAGAGAAAAAATAAATTACAACAATATTAAAAAAGCCAACAAAGGATACCAGATAATCTTCCCTAACCGAGAATCTTACAACGCAGCAAATAAAATAACTCAAATATTCCACGTCACAGTAATCAAACAAACACCTAATTGGCAACAATATACACGAGGCGTAATTAGGGTTAACCCAAGGGAAACAACTGAGGACTTACAATTATACTCTCTAGAAGCTAACATAAACCAAGACCAAAACCCTCAACCCCTAATCACCAGCACGCGTAGAATAACCTCAACTAGAAACGGAAAAACGGTCCCAACCTCCATTGTCATAATCAACTTCAAAAAGACCGCTAAATTCCCTGAAGCCCCCAAACACATATCCTTCGGAGCCCACACCAACTTAGAAGTCAAACCCTATATAAAGCAGGTTAAGCAATGTACAAAGTGCCTCAAATACAACCACACTGCCTCCCAATGCACATACCGTAAAACTAAATGTAAAAAATGCGCACAAACAGACTGCCCAGGCACATGCACACCCTGGTGCATCCACTGCAAATCCACCCAACACACTTCACTCTCAAACCAATGCCCATACAGACACACACTCACCCAGCAGGCCAACAAACACATAAACATAGACACGGCTAAAATCCAAACACGAAAATTTGCTACACCTGCATCTAAACCACTCCTCCCTACACCACACCCAAACACCATCCCACAAACAAACACCACACCCATAACCGACAGCTCTGTCTGGGGCCCCTACCGAGAAACCGCACCCACCTCACACATACAAGCAGCCACTCAACCAACCACGAACCCTCCCACATCTCACATAGCCAAAACATCAACCCCCGCATGCAAAACAAACCTCAAAATGACCACCACAACACGACCCTCATCCAAGCACCCTACAGCCAATATGGTAACAACGCTCTCCCACAAGCAAGCACAACAACAAAACACAAACACTATGAAATCATCAGCTACACCCATCCCACAAACACCTTCACAATCCTCCACATCACATGCCTCCCCCATGGAAACTCAATCAGCTAAACCTAATCTAACCGATGACGAAGATTTCTCCACTACTGAGGAAACAATAGACACTACTCCAACTAAAACAAACCAAACTCCCCAACCAGCCAACACCCAAAACCTAAACAACCTCACCTTACTCCTAGCATACATGCATAGTCAAAACTCACCAAAAGCTAGCATGAAATCCTTCTACAAAGTAGCTTTCAATCTAAAATTAACCGATCTTCCCTTCTTCCTCTTTAACCTCCATCTAAAAGAACTCACCGAATAAAATAAAAAATAAAAAATAAATCACCAATCACCCGAACCCAATATTCGAAGGACTAAATATTTTTCAGTGGAACGCCAACGGACTCACCTCCCACGGCCATGAACTAAAAACTAAATTTAAACTAAATAAAGGCCCTCACATTGCTTGTATACAGGAAACCAAATTCTCAAAAAAATCCAAATTCACACTACCTAACTACAACTCAGTTAGAACTGACAGAGCTAAACCGAAAACAAGAAGAGCCGCAGGAGGACTAATCATATTTATCAGGGAAGATATAAATTACGAAGAAATAAAAATAGACACGCCAAACCTAGAAGCCAACGGCATTAAAATCACATTAAATAACCGAAACATAAACATCATAAATATTTACCACTGGGCGGAACAAAAAGTCCAACCTGAGGATCTAAACAAACTACTCCAAATAAGCGATAAATCTACTATATTCCTAGGAGACTTTAACGCTCACCATCCTACATGGAGCATAGATGATAAAATAGATAATCATGGCAAATTAATCTCCGAATGGATAGAAACAAACGACCTAGTACTCCTTAATAGCAACCAACCCACGAGGTACGATAAGATAAACCAAAAAATGTCGGCTATCGACCTAACCATATGCACCGCAGATCTAGCCCAAAGTACTCAATGGGAAGTGCACGACGTCCCGCTAGGTAGTGACCACTTCCCCATAAACATAACCATAGGAAATACAAACGTACCAATCCAAACAGAAAACCAAGAACCAAAATTCCATTACAATAAAGCTAACTGGGACCAATTCCAAGATATCTGCAACGAAGCTAACCTAAACGAAATAGATAATAATGATCCAGAAACCTATTGTAAAAACCTAACAGACTATATAATAAACGCAGCCAAAACCTCCATCCCCTTCAAAACATCTAAGACAGGCAAACCGACGGTACCATGGTGGAATGAGGAAATAGAACAGACTAGACGGAAACGTAAATCAGCCTTCAATAAAGCAAAACGCGACTACAAATATTTAAACATAGCCCACGAACTAAACCACCAGGTTCAAAAACTAGTCCAAATAGCCAAAAGTAGAGACTGGAAAAAATTCTGCGAAGGTATAAATAACCGTACAGATGCCAGAACGGTCTGGCGCAAAATCCACGCCATCAGAGGCTTAAAACGACATAAAAAAAACCCTAACATTGACAACTCAACCAACCCCGCCCAAAAAGCAAATAATCTCGCCAACCACTTTTCGGCCGTTAGCAGTAACACCAACTTCAGTAAAAAATTCCAAGATAAACTTAAAACAGAAAACAAACCCACAAAAGAACCAAACAATAACAATCTAGAAATAAATCAACCCTACACAATGGAGGAGCTCCTCTACGTAATCCAAAACAGGAAAAAGGGCACAGCCCCAGGATTAGACCTAACTTCTTACCAAATAATTAAAAAACTCCCCCTAAAACTACTCCAGGCACTACTCAAACTATACAATCTCATCTACCTAAACGGACAGGTTCCTACTCCCTGGAAACAGGCCCTAGTCATACCAATCCCTAAACCTAATAAACCAGCTAATCAAGCTAACTCATATAGACCAATATCCCTAACTTCAAACTTATGTAAAGTAATGGAATCAATGGCTAAAAATAGATTACAACATTACTTAACCCAAAATAACATCATAAACCCAGATCAAAGCGGTTTCACTCCTGGCCGCTCAACCCTAGATAACCTCACCCGACTAGAACAAGATATTAAGACAGGACAGCTAAATAAACAATATACCACAGGCATCTTCTTAGACTTCTCTAAAGCTTTCGACATGGTATGGCACGATGGGCTAATACAAAAACTTAAAAAAATAGGACTCAAAGGTCAGATAATAAACTACATCCAGGACTTCCTAAACAATCGTAAAATAACCGTGGGTATAGACCAAACTCTATCGGACCAATGTCCCCTAGAAAATGGTACTCCACAGGGCAGTATCCTCAGCCCCACCCTCTTCAATATAATGATAAACGATCTATTCGAGGGCCTATCTCCTAAAGTAAACACATCAAAATTCGCGGATGATGGAGCCATCTGGATCCGCACTAAAAGCATGAACATGGTCCAAAATTTACTCCAAAAATCTCTTAATAAAATACAACAGTGGGCTGACAAATGGGGCTTCTCCCTTAACTCAGAAAAAACAACAGGAATAGTATTCAAACATAAAAACATGAAACCCGCCTCCCCAATCCTCCAGCTAAACAATCAAACAATCAAATTTCAAAAACAAACCAAATTCTTAGGACTTATTTTCGATGAACATCTCACCTGGGATGCTCACATCCAAAACCTAACAACTAAATGCAGTAAAGACCTAAACACCCTAAGATGCCTAACTGGTTCTAACTGGGGAGCATCCAAAGATACCCTCCTCTCTCTCTACATATCACTAATTAGATCAAAACTAGACTACGGCTGCGCCATATACAACACCCTAAACAACTCTCTATCTAAAAAACTTGATTCAATACAATATCAGGCTCTCAAACTAATTACACGCACCCAACATGGCACCTCCTACACCTCACTTCAGGCCTTAACAGGAGAAATGCCACTAAGTCTACGCAGGGAACAGCTAAGCTTAAATTTCTGGGCCGCGTCCCAATCAAACCCTCTCATCCAAAACTTAATAAACCAAAACATCAGCCCCAAAAACCAAGCTCTAGCTCGTAAACACCCCTTACTTACCCCAATATCCCAAAGAATAACAAACTACCTAAATGAACACCAAATTAAAAATCTTAAACAAAACTGCAAACAATCAAATATCTTCACCCCTAAACTTAAAATACCCAAAATAGACACAACACTAGCTAGCCAAATAAATAAACAAACCGACCCAAACATAGCTAAAACTACCACACTAGCATACATACACGAAAATTGGCCAAATTGGTGTCACATTTACACGGACGGATCCTCAGATCCGACCTCCAAACACACAGGTTTCGGAGTCCATACCACACAACCAACTAAAACCACACAATCCTTCCAACTCCCTAACAACCAATCAATATTCACGGCAGAACTAATGGGCATGGCCTCAGCCCTCCATAATCAAGAATCCAAAAACCACAAAAAAATCCTAATACTTACCGACTCCCTAAGTGGACTGCAAGCCCTCCAAAACAAAAATACCAAAAACCGACCTAAATTAATAAATCGAATACTTAAAAGCTCCAACGACCTAACTAGGCAGGCAAACAAATAACCTTCTTGTGGATACCCGCCCACGTAGGAATATACGGTAATGAAAACGCCGATAAAGCAGCTAAACTATCCCTCAAAATCCCAGAAATAAGCTTAAACTTACCCATCTCAAAATCAGAAATTAAAAGTGTAAACAAGCAAAAAATCACCAAAAAATGGCATAACCTATATCTAAACTCAAATAGCCAAATCAAAAAAGTGCTCAGCAAACCACTAACCAAACCAAAAATTCTCCATCCATCCAAAAAAATCGACAGAGTAATCACTAAACTCCAAACAGGACACACCAACCTAAATAACCACCTAAAAAAATTTAAAAAACACACTACAGGTAACTGCCCACACTGCAAACAACCAGAAACCCCAGAACACGCACTCATCCACTGCACACACTACCTAACACATCGAACCGCATTACAAACCACCCTCAATCTAAACAAGGCTCTAACTCTAGAAGCAATACTAAACCCACAAAATAAACTAGAAAACTTCAAGGCCTTAGGCGTATTCTTAATCAAAACGGAACTAATAAAACGCATCTAAAAACACAATAACTCACCAAATCAAAATCACATAAACAAACAAACATCCACCATACCCAGCTCCCTTAGTTCTCCTCCCCAATCCCATCGGCATCTATTCCAAATCTCAAAATTCCCAAATTCTATATAAGCAACCCCTAAAACCCCCCTCTTGGGTTGCACAGACCACCTTCGCCCCTTTCGGAAACACATTAAATGGCCTGGCCGGGCCCGTGTGCGAAATACGCATCAGTCGGAAAGCGCACGTTAAATCTCCAAAGTAAGTAAGTAAGTAAGAAATGAGGCCAAAGTAAAATCACAGACTAGAATTACTCGTATGTAAATCGAAAAATGATAAATATGTTTAAATTTTGTACATGTATTTGATAACAATCTTCAGAAAATGTTATGAATTTAATGTTATTAAATGAATGTTGTAAATTGATATCAGTTGAATGATCACTGCTAATACAAATCAATGCTGCAGTTACGTGTGTATTGTGTTTCGTCTTATCCAAGATGGCGGACTTTTCCGAGCGAAAACGTGTATAACGAACAACGGATATAACGAACTGATTTCTCTGGTCCCTAGTAGTTCGTTATATCCGTGTTCTACTGTATATTCCTGACAACTAACCATTGTGGAATCTGCAACACATTTAGCGTCAACGGTCTATTGGCATGCAGGAAACTGGTAGAAGTCAGTATGCAGTGGCCAATACGTCCAATGTTCCACACTCTTTGACTACGGGACAGTTACCAACAAAACCCAAAATATTGACGATTGACCCGGGTCACGGCAAGAGTACAGGATCGATTGATCCGAAATCAGGCTCTATGATATCGAGTCAAACGGCGAATGGAATTGCTGCAATCTTTCATCCGGCAACCGGAGAAGGAGTAACGGTCAGAGACGATAAGCAATCGCTTATGTGCATCTCATCTCAATGCTCGACGTTTCTAAGGCAATAATACTAGTAAGTCATAAGGGTTTCATTTTACGTGCCAAAACCAATAGTGTCATTCATTTAGTGATAAACCTTGCAGACATATCAGGTACAGTGCACCACACAACCCAGTTGTGAGTTACAACAGTTCCACAGCTAAATGGATGAGGTGGTCAGGCTTGGTGACTTGGTTGGTTTTGTGACATGGTGACCAAAGTGGGACGTTGCTTATATATATGACAAACGATTTGTGAATTTATGCAGATAATAAAGGCAGTTGATATCAACATCTTTGTCTGAGAAAGACTATGCAACTGTATGCAAATGAGACACTTGGGATAGATGTTATCTGAGATCGTGCTATTTGTGTTTATTATTTACAGATCAAAATAAATAATGCAGCAAAGAGGATATTGGTGATCCAGACTGGTTAGGCGCATCATCAGCTCAGGGTCCTTCTCCCTCTACACAGCAAACCCGGGGACTCTATCAATGTCTGTCAACAGATTGGGAGGTACCAACCCTAAGGCACCGAGGACAAGGGGGAGTCGGACAACTTGGTACTTGGGATGAAAGCCTGACATTGCCATGTTTGTCCTGAATATAGATAATCACACTAGTGTCAAAAGGGAAAGAAAATTCAATGATATAAATGATTTTGTTGGATTTATCAAAAAAGACAAGAGCAGGTTTTTTGGCCAGGATAGGTCTGATGCAATGGTATCCACTGACAATGTGTTGGACATTCTCAATGTAAATTCATTACATAATCTACATTTCATATTTACATTTTGATGCAAAATCACACATTAACGGTTCCGATTTGGGGCTGACAGATCCTGAGCAGCAAACTGAAAGCCTTTTGTTTCACATTTCAAGACAGTCGACTTCATCCAAGTGAAGGACCCTGCTTGGTTGCTGATCTTCTCAACACACTGCACACAAACCCGATACAGTGGACGTTCAGATAGCCTGACAATGTATTGGACAATTTCATTAAATTCATTGCCTAATCTACATTTCATATTTACATTTTGATGCAAAATCACACCTTACCGGTTTCGAGTGGGGTGACTAATAATCTGGTGCAGGGCCGGTTTTATCGTTTTGTGTTGTTCCACTGATTCTCTCAACACACGTGATTAGTCTTGTGACGTGTGGATCTAGTTGGACAGGATACACTTACCTTTACCCCAACACCTGATATCATCAATATTTGTTATTTATTAAGAAGCACATGCTTGTGTTTGTTTCTTTGTTGTTTAACGCCGCACTCAGCAATATTCCAGCTATATGCAATGGTCTGTAAATAATCGAGTCTGGACCAGACAATCCAATGATTGACATCATGAACATAGAACCACGCAATTGGGATTGATGACATGCATCATCCAAGTCAGCGAGCCTGACCATCCGATACCGTTAGTCGCCTCTTACGACAAGCATAGTCGCCTATTACGGCAAGCATAGTCGCCTTTTACGACAAGCATAGTCGCCTTTTACGGCAGGTATAGGCAGTTTTGTAACATGCTTGTGATTAAGTTAGAGCCATACAATGTAGAGTTGTTGTATACTTAGGGAAATGTTCTTGTTATTGATGTGTTATTGTCATGTATTTGTACTGTGCATTCTGATTCCATCAACTATAGCATATTGGTCGTTCACTTATCTGGATTCATAAAGTGAAACATCATTATGAATATATCAGTAATGTTTTGCCGAGCAAAACAAAGAATACACTCTTGTTTGATGGTGGCCAAAAATGGTACAAACAAGAAATGTCTATTTTATGGTGAAGTGAAACGGGTATCATAGTTGTGTTTTGGACAAGACGTTTGCAGAGATGCGGAGACTCTTTTAGCCTAGTAACGTTTTGATAATGTTCGTGATTTGTTGGTCAAATCCTAATTTCAGGTTTATACATTCTTTTTTACCGGCAGTTTATATAATTAGTCTGGCATCGACAATTCCTCCATTATGAAGCATAAGCACACGCTACATTACAAAAAGAGACAGCACATATTTACACACTCATGTCCAGTATGCATTCAAATTGTACACAAAAGAGAGACATGTCTTGACAACTATATATTAGCAACTAGTTTTAAAGATAAAAAATCTTTCTTGATTACTACTGAATTGCAGAGTGAAAAAGAATTCAGTCACCCAGTGGTGTGTGTGATTACACTTCGTGATAGAACAGTTGAAAGGACAGGTACAAAGAAATATGCAATGGTGGGTTTTAGATACATTGATTAGCTTTGTTTATCAATCGGTTTGTAATTTATATTTCACTATTGGCGCAGATTGACAGTATATTTGACTACCATAATTGAAAAATCAAGACTTCTATCAGGGTAAGAAATAGGAGAGTGGAGATATTAGATGCGACAGACTAACAGAAGGAAACATAGTTGGTTGGTTTATTGTTTAACGCCGAACTCAGCAATATTCCAGCTATGTGACGCCTATTACTACACGCATAGTCGCCTTTTAGAGCATGCATGGGTTGCTGAAGACCTGTTCTACCCCGGATCTTCACGGGTCTAGGAAATATAGAACATTTGTAAAGATATTTGACACAATCACACTGAAGGCTATCATATTCCTCATGGGCTGGAATGGTACGTAATGCATATGAAACTTAATGGCAGTGTACGGCAATTATTAAGTTAGAACAACCACCATTTTCAAACGGCTTTTTGGCTGCTTCATAGAGAAGGAACAAAACTGACAAACAATTGGCAGGACAGTTTAGAAACATACAAACACAACACAAAAGTGGCAATTCTATCAGCTAAAAAAAATGTCTGTGTAACCAACGACAATGGAACATACACAAAAAATGAGCTATAATGTAAGTATCATGTTCAGATTATTTTGCGCAATGGTGTGTGAGTGAGATGGGTTTAACGCCGCTTTTAACAGTATTACAGTTATATCGCGGCGTGTCAGCTTAATGTGGGAGGAAAGCCCGAAGTGATGCAGGTCTTAGACGTTTACCACTTGGGTGAAACTCACGAGCACGGGTATGGTGCTGACAAACCTAGAAACATAATCGGGGCGAACCGGGATTCGAACCCACAATCATAGGTTTCTGGCGTGTTCAAGGGACGCAACTCTGCACAGCGAATCGCGGCGCCTTAGACGACTGGGCCACCCGTGCCCCCTTTACGCAATGGAGATATACGAGTAATACACATGATAACATGTTCAATCGAAATGGACGAAGATATGGTGGTTATGCTACGAATACCTATGCATGATTAACCTCTAAGCGTTTGCGTCAATAAGGGAGGCTTTTAGACCCGCTAAGCCCATGATAAACGTTTATCTCGAATTACGTTAAAGATCAGTCAGGATACCACCATCGGCTTACCAAGATGACATGGCTTTTCAGATTGTTGACAGTCATACATAACTTTTCGACGTCCTTCATCTTTAGGATGAAGGTTGTACCCTAAGCCTACACAGCATAACCGACCACAGACTGAAAACAAGGGATTTTTTTGTTTTTTGTTTAACGCTGCACTCAGCAATATACCAGCTGTATGACGCCGGTTTGTAAATAATCGAGTCTGGATCAGGGATTGGGATCGATGACATGCTTCAACCAAGTCAGTGAGCCTGACAACCAGATCCCGTTTGTCGCCTTTTACAACAAGCATAGTCACCTTTTACGGCGAGCATGGGTTGCTGAAGACCTATTCTACCCCAGAATCCTCGAAATTTGTTGTGCATATGGTTCTAAAGTTTCTTTCAAGCTTACTTGTATACATTACTTTTTGTAAAGGAGATATATTTTTGCATGATTTTACCTCATGATTTATCCATTATAATTGTGATTAAACATATTTAATGACGCAGGACAAATAGAATTGATATTTCACAGTGATAATATTTACAGAAATGATATCTTTCAACTCAAAACTACTGTTAATTCATTTAAGGAATACACAATTTCAAGTACTTCACTTAAAGGTTCCAATTTAACGAAGTTTTTGCTTTGTCGTTGTATTGACTGAACCCTAATGATCTACTTGCTCTTTCAGTGACGTGATAGAGTCTGGAACAGAACTGATAATACTCACGACGACTACTTTCATTGTGAGCAGATAACACCATAATATATTTCAATGGTACATTGATGTGTTTTTTATATGAACTAAATGTGAGCTTCACTTCAATATCATAAAGGTAGCATATACAAAAATGATGCTTGACTGCTCAACAAACTTGAATACTGACTGTCTGCGTTCCTTGGGTAAAGGCATGATCGGGAACAGTCGAGAAGAGTGTTTTTTCTTAACGTTGTTTAGCGGTATGTTTCGTAAAAGCCCGTGATAACATTCCTGAATTGTACATCCAATACACAGACGTGTATTTTCGAGAAGGTTAAGGAAGCAAAACATTTTACATTGTACTAGTAGCAGTGTTGGTATAAAAAAATCCAAGCTGTTAAGAATGATATGCCACGTGTTTTGGACTTGTCTTACCTTGCTGTGGGCCGTCATGTACATGGCAGATGCGCTCAAGGATATGACTGTATTCAGGAAATGTGCACAAGAAGAGCTATGTGACGCCCCCCTTGCTGAACTGGCGCCATACGGTAGTTTACTGTGCTTCACTAAATGTTTGCAGCTTGCTAGTTGTAGTCATGTAGGATTCAGTTCCAAGACGCTGGTTTGCAGGATCTGCATGGCATCAATTAATGTGGCAGATGGTAAACCAAAGACGTCAGAGAGTGATGGAGACTGGATGTGTCGGAAGAAAGTAACATTGGTAAGGCCAAACATTTGTCACTTTTAAACTTAGACAAACTGCAGGATGTTTTAGATATTATTATCTGAACCTCAAACTGGAGGGCATCTGGCCTACTGGTAGTAGCCGTGCCCCCCAAAAAACCATGGTCACTGATTAGACCCCCCCCCCCCCCCCCCCCCCCCCCCGATTATGTTTCCAGAGTTTGTCGGCACCGCAACCCTGCTCGTTGGTCTATGTCCTTGGATTGAGTGTTACTTCGGTTTTAGTAAAAGCAATGTTACGATTGTAGACCCCGGAAATAAGCTTTAGACAAGGCCTTCAGGGTTTCCAGGGTTTGTCAGCACCACAGTCATGCTCGTGGGTTTATGTCATTGGATTGAGTTTTACTTCATTTTTAGTAACATCACTGTTATGCTGGTGGATCCCGTCAGAATGACGAGCGAACACCTGACTGGTCAAGTTACACCCCTAATTTCTAGATTGTTTTTATTGAATTTTATTATTTAACGGTATTGGTGTTTACTGAATATTGTTTTCTTTAATCCATGTCAGCATATCTGACGAATATGCATAACAACAATTGGTTAATATATTTTCCTTCACATAAACTTTCGAGTAGGCGCCACAGTCCCCCAAGACATCCTTAAATTACTTTTTATAGGTGAGGTGGAATGGGGTTTAACGTTGCATCCAAGATTATTGCACTTATATAGAGATGTGCATGCACGTGTATGTGTGTGTGTCTGGCTGCTTGTACTAGTCCGGACTGATGCCGATTTATAGTGCTAGCACACTGAGATACCATGCCGCAGTTTACGGCAAGCATAGTCGCTTTTTACGGCAAGCACGGATTGCTGAAGACCTATTCTACACCGGATCTTCACGGGTCAATATAGTATTGACATAAATTTCCCCGTTAGTTTGCCTTTTGCATCAAAATGAAGCTATTTCGTCGAATAGTCAAGAAAGTTGGGGTTTTTTTAGCGTTGAAGTTTTGTATGTCACGAAGACGCCCCCTGCTTGCACCACTTTTAGCATTGCCCCCACATGTATCTGACACTGGATTTAATAACTATGTTGCTACAAGCGGACTATGGTTGTTACATCCAATACAATGGTCAATGCAAGTAAATAACCAGTCAGGATTATCCATTGAAACATATTATTCTTTCATTTCACAGGCTCCTTGTTCCGAGTGTCAGCCAGGAAGCACATGTGTAAAGTCTCGAAGTGGTGAAACAAAGTGTGTCCCTTATGGTGAGTGCATAATATGAATTAATCTACACGTAACAATCGTCTACATATGTTTCGTGCTAATGTTTTACAAAAGGTATACTTTACTGAGCCTGAATATTTCCTGATGGGGTACAAAATCAGAAGATATATCACCATTAAATATGGTATGGATAGTTCTTCACTTAAATAGAATTAACTGTAAAATGTAATATTTTAGGAATAAATCAATGTATTATACGAGCTTTTGGCGAGCATAATTTCATGTTATTTATTCCTAATATACGATATTTACTGTGCAAAACAGAGACTCGATTATTTACAGACCGCCGTCATAAAGCTGGAATATTGCTGTGTGCGGCGTAAAACAACCAACCAACCATCTATTGTGACATTCTTGAAATAATCGACGTTTATGATAGGTTTATTATTACTCAATACAGTTAACTTTGGTTGGTGACCCGTGAAGATTCCGGGGTAGAATAGGTCTTCAGCAACCCATACTTGCCGTAAAAGGTGACTATGCTTGGAATCGATGACATGCATCAACCAAGTCAGCGAGCCTGACCACCCGATCCCGTTAGTCGCTTTTTACGAAAGCACAGTCGCCTTTTACGTTGCAGAATGTAGCGTTAAACAACAAACATAAGTCCATGTTCCTTACCAGTAAGCTCTCTGTATCAACTATACTACATTTTCAAACAATTACCTGACACTGATGATTAATGTTAAAATGATAAAACTTGTTCTGTACTCCGCAGTACTGTTTTAAATCGGTACTCGAATTTTCTTTGCAGACCTACAAGAACATTTAGAGGGGAAAGGTAGAATGTCGAATCAACAACGAAATGCTAAATTATTGAAGATGACAAAGCAAGGTAATTTGTTTCACTTTTTCGAGAGCAGATGGTTTTCGAGAGCATAAAACAAGAGTGAAAATACTCTGGTGACTAAGGACATTTAAGTGTTGTGATAAGTTTCACGTTTGAATGCTGCAAACTCCAAAGATAAGAAAGTCCTTGAAGTAATTAGGATGCAGCTGTCTCTCTGAGAAAGAATTTGGAAGCAATGCTAGGTACAAAGTTAACGTCCAAAAAGACTCTGACACTGCAAACACGGAACTGTCATTTTTTTTTGTCTGTACATTCGCATGGGAGAGAAAAAGAATGAAAATTAATGAAAATTTATTAATTGGTGGACACTAAGAAATTATCCAAAATACGTTCGATATTTTGAAAAATAAAAATTTGCTCAACCTTTTATAAATGTTAATGACTAATCACATGGCCTTGCTCCCCCGATGCACATAATACCCTCAGCTTCATTTAGGATACTATCGATCTTTAACTGTAGTAGTTCTATTTCTGGCTGTGGGACATGCCTTACTCTTATATCTCTGTGATCCGCCCTGCGATGTGCTGCTAGATTTGCTATAAGGGCGTTGTGGGATATGTAACAAGTCAGTTGCATTTATAAACGCGCCAGGAAGTCTCTAGAAACCTTGTTACCAAGTTCATTGATATTAATGAAAGATAATTTATTCTTCAGTAACAAGGTATGGAAATGTACACTAATTATGTTCCAATTTCAATTCCTTCGGGTAATGTATGACACACATTTGGCAAACTGTATGGACTCGGACCATTATTATAAGTTAGAACATTTCAGACTCTTACCTCGGCATGTATGTGAACACCTTATCCTTTCCCCACACTTCTAAAATGTATGAAAGCAAAACCCGTAGCAGTGTGTTTTAACTTAATATCTTCTGAAGGAAAAGTATGCTTTTTTTTTCCTTTCGATTTTATAAGAAGGACCTAAATGATAAATGTCTTTGAGGTTTACCACTTCGTTGAATCCCACGAATGCAGGTATGGTGCTGATAAACCTAGAAATAGAATCATAGGGGATCTGGGATGATTCGAACCAACGGTCACAGGTTTCTAGCATACTAAACAGAAACAGTTAAGCACAACAAGGTGAGGTGAAATGGGCTTTAACGTCGCGTCCAATATTATTGCACTTATATAGCGACTTAAGCACAACAAATTACAGTAGCTTTTGCGACTTGGCCAATTTGGTTTGGTTCTTGGGATCAAGGGCCCAAATCATGCCACTGAGTGAATAGGAGTCTGTCCAAACTGACAAGTAACACACACGCACACACGCACGCACGCACGCACGCGTTTTTCTTGAGAAACATATAGCTTTAATAATTGGGTCCCCTCTGCAGGGCATTCGTAATGTCAAAAACAGAAAACCAGAAGTACAATATTGGTCCGGATCGCACAAAGGATGATATGTCATATTGTATTCTGCTTTTCCTGGGAAACACTAAACTGACCGTACGATTCCTACTATATCATAAGCATGCGTTTGTGAATCAAATAGTGATAATAACAGGCGTTCGCAATAAGGTGAGTCTATCCTGCCCAACCGGTGACACTCGTCACAAACACATGCAAAGACAAGTCGATTGTTCACCGGAAAAAATCCACGGCAACATATGGTACAATCAAATTAGGGAATTGCATTGGACATCATTTTTGTCACTCATGCGTCAAATTTTCAAATGTCTTCCACATGTCAACCCAAAAAACTGTTTGAAAGCTTACTAAGGCCTTGAATCTTGCAACCTTTATTGTAAACTTTCATATATTATCGAGGCATTGAAAAAGTGGAATTAACAAAATTAAAATGATCAAAGTAGTACTTCTATAGCTGAACCTAAAACAAAAATATTTCAAAATGTTATTATATCTCAACATTATTTCACTTATGGAAAGCGTGAAATTAATATTCTACCATTAATTTGGAATTTAATCGATTCTGATTAGTCAGTTTTGAAGACAACAGAGAGCTTGGAATTTTGGCGCTGTTCTATATACGACTGTGACGTCATATATTTTGCGTCACAATGAGCGATATGACGTCATAATGGTGACGCGCGATGTACAGCGAAAGCCTTGCAAAGTTTGCTTTGTTTCCTTAAGGGATGCCCAACTCATGTTAGCTTACCAAGTTGCCGTGCTTATATGCTTTCAATGCCTGTCATATGTTCGAGTGAAGTATTACGGTGTAAACAAACTGCTTGAGTATATACAGCGCCATATTTTGTTCGGTGATTCCGTAATTCAGATCGATAACCCACTCAAAAAACTGGACTCAACCCATGCCGCTTCACTCAGTATATTTGTTAACACCAAAGAGTTCGCGTTTTATTTAGTCATGGCTCGGTTGCGCGTTCGGTTCCAAATTCAATTTAGGGGGGTTAAATCTACAGGTGACCTAGAAAACACAGTATGTTTATCTCCTAATTATTCACAGTAGACGAAGATATAGATGTAGCAATCAGAATAATGATTTATTCAGGTTAATTTGTCGACAATATTTCTTGCTCTTGCGGTTCCCCATGCGAAAATACTTTTCACTATTTCCTCGAATGTAATAATTATGCTTTAATAAGACTTAATCTTTGTTCATCGGTATTATGAACAAAGGGGCTCAGCCCAAATTAGAAACCATTCTAAGTGGTAACAATAATATTTTCGAGGAATAAAATAATTCAGTTTTCAAATATGTGTGCTTGTGTACATGTGTGTAATACTTTATATATGTACGTCCCTTGTACCTAATCCATTTGAATAATCCGCAATACAATTTGTTTAAATCAAATCAAACTATAACTGGCAGCAAGTGCCGAACCTATAACGTTCACTTAATATCAGCGTGAGAATGACCGTATGTATATTCTTCAATTAATGAATCTGTTTATACTCAATACAGACCAGATTTTAAATTGAAGCATTACATACAATCCTTGCACCTCCCCGTGAAGCGGTTTCTGTGAAAACCACCAACGGCGGTACAAGAGTTTGTATATACAACGTATAATATTCAGTTTAGATCAAGATGGTAACATGCCTTAATAAGTGATGTAGACACTTTAACGTAATAATGTGTTCAAATGTACAATGATTCTGGACAGCTGTTTCAAAAAGGATATCGTTTAGGTAATAACGTCTTACGCAGTTTACATTTAGTTGGCCAGGTATAACAATTCATTGGAATATAAAGAAGTCGTTGTTGGATGAGAGCTTTACACCCAAAAAGATTGTGAAACTCGTCTCCAACAGCCGATGGATTTCATAGTGTACAGACACGGTCTTCTCTCATTCACCCCCGCCATCGGCCGTTTTCAATGGGTAATTGATGATTCGATGTAAGTAATTGTGAAATTGGCAAGTAGATAGTGTTGGGAAGTAATAGAAAAGTTTAGAATTTTGGTAATTCTTCAGACCAGTTGCTATTTTAAAAAATATATTGCATGCTCCCTCTCATTTTCAAAACTCCATATATCGGAAGAGTAAACAAGGATTGGCACTACCATCACGGCAAACCCCTTTAATAAACAATCTTAAGGTAGGTTAACATTTCGTGCTCTTTTTATTAGGCAGTACATTCCTTTTGTCGCGTTTGCTGTCAGTGATTTCATTAAAAACACAAATTTTCTATTCCTGTGAAGATTTATACATAAATATGTATAATTATCGACAATTTCCAGTGTCTTTCCTTCAAACTAAAATATTGATTTGGTTGATCTTGCTGGGCCCCCCCCCCCCCCCCCCCCCCCCCCCTCCAAAGATTATTATTTTTGTTTTTCAGATATTTACATTTACCTTCCATTTTAAGCAATATCGATTCAAGGAATCTCATGATTTGTGCAATCCAATCCAGATGGGGCATCGCTCAAAAGGGACTGTGTCGACTGCTTAGAGTAATACTTAAACTTGAAGCCACAATGTGGTGTTATTCCCTGATATACAATCCAATTTAAATCCATTCGCATCCTTGTTTTGTTAAATACGGTTCAAGATCATTTGAAAATATTGAAAACAGGAGTGGCAATAGATTTTCGAACTGTCTGACACCCAATTGACAAGAGAAATACTCCTATTCTAAATTATTTGATTGTACCATTGATTTAAAATTACAGTTCACATTTTCAACTTAAGTCTGAAATTGGTCCTCAATACCAATGTTTTGCATTTTAGACCACAGTCCTACTCTCCAGACAGTATCTAATGCTTTTGTAAAATCTTTGTACGCACAAGTTTATAGCTGGAATATTGCTGAGTGCGGCGTTAAACAACTAACAAACAAACAAAACATTTCAGAGGATAAGATTGAAAATTCGGAAGATAGTGGGGCAAGTACCCCAATGACATCAATAATATGATCATTCTCGATAATATCTTGCCCGGAACCCTTATTTCTTATAAGTTTCTTTGCAGCTTTTATAATTGCTTCAGTTGTTACGTCATCGTTTAAGATTTTACAATCATATAGTAATGTTGCAGTTGCACATTCTTCTAATTCTGAATCATCGAATTTGTTTTCATTTATTTTTTTATACGGAAATAAAGAAGGAATTAATATCAGGAGCTTTCGAATTTGTTTCTTTCTTACATTGTGTTAGGATCTTCCAAAATTCTTTTGGTGAGTGTTAAAGGTTTTGACGAAAAGTCAAAGTTTAATAAATTGGCATATAACCAAGAAACAAAAGCTTACAAGACATGTATGGAAAAGAAATTACGTATATTACAGTTTAATGTAATATACGTAATTTCTTTTCCATACATGTCTTGTAAGCTTTTGTTTCTTGGTTATATGCCAATTTATTAAATTCTGTTTTTAAATTTTTCAGACGCCGTTTTGCTTTATTAAATATGTTACAGGATCGTCTGCATTCTATTCCGATCCAAGGTTTATCTTTTTCAAGTTGTCTGTATTTAACACTGGTGTCTCTGACTCCGAATGTTACTCGTTCAGCGTTAACAAGCACTCGACGAGTCACGTATTACTTGTCATAACACAAAACGGGGCTTTTGCCATCAAGGGCGGCGATACCTGCCCCGATTGGCAGAAAGGCTAATCTAGTGCTCAAGTATCTTGTAATCCGACACACATGCGCTGCTCATTAGTTCCGTTGAATGTATGTGGGGACATGGGGCTTTAGGGGTAAATGTACAGGAAATTTATAATTTTGTCTACAAGGGTCTGTGACAATTCATTTTGGGTAAATGTGTTTTACACATTCCCGTTATGCTGTTAGTTGTTCGGTTGTATTTTTAAGGAAACCCCTAAATTCATAAAAAAGTGTCTACTGCGCTTTACATGAGACGTTTTACATTTACATGTTACAAAGGTGAGTGAGTGAGTTAGTTGGGTTTAACGCCGCTTTTAACGGTATTCCAGTTATATCACGGCGTGTCAGCTTAATGTGGAAGGAAAGCCCGAAGTGATGCAGGTCTCAGACGTTTACCATTTCGGTGAAACCCACGAGCACGGGTATGATGCTGACAAACCTAGAAACATAATCGGGGCGAACCGGGATTCGAACCCACAATCATAGGTTTCTGGCGTTCCCAAGGGACGCAACTCTGCACACTGAATCGCGGCGCCTTAGACGACTGCAAAACATGAATCCCACGTGCTACAAGTTCCTACAAACTGCTATCAAACAGCATGACCCCTCACATTTGGAAAAAAATGGAGAAGACCGAATGTAGAGTCGTTATTAAGTATCTACATTTAAAAATGTTAACGCCGAAGCAAATTTATGATGACATGGTACAAACATTAGGTGACAATGCTCCTTCATATAGTACGGTCAAACAGTGGTGTGCTGAATTTACAAGTGGCAGACGCAGCACTGAAGACGAACCACGGTCTGGTCGCCCTTGTGAAGTGACTACCCAAGATGAAGTTGCAGCTGTTCTTGATACAATAATGCAGGACAGACGAGTAACTGTTAGACAGTTAGCTACTGCACATGACATGAGTAAAACATCATTTGAACGAATAATCCATGAACATTTACACATGAACAAGGTGTCTGCCCGTTGGGTGCCCAGAATGTTGACTGAAGAACAAAAACGTCAGAGGGCCATGATTAGTCAACAGCTTCTGGAAGATTTTTGGAGAGATCCACATGCTTTCATGGCTCATATTGTTACTCAGGATGAAACCTGGGTTTATCATTTTGACCCAGAGACAAAAAGTCAGAGCATGCAATGGAAGCATGTGACGTCACCAACACCCAAAAGTTCAAAAGCACATCGTCCAGTGGCAAGGTCATGGCCTCCGTTCTCTGGGACTCCGCAGGCGTAATCATGATAGATTATCTACAGAAGGGTTCCACCATTAACGGTGCATATTATGCAGATGAATTGCGCAGACTGCGTTATGAAATCAAAGCAAAGCGCAGAGGTAAACTAAGCCGAGGTGTCTGGCTCCTCCAGGACAACGCACCAGTTCACACCGCCCAAGTAGCAGTGAGCGCTGCACATGAATGTGGCTTCACGATCCTGCCTCACCCAGTCTGTTCTCCAGATCTGGCCCCCTCTGACTTCTTCCTCTTTCCTCAACTCAAATCTGTACTCAGGGGCCGAAGATTTGGGACAAATGAGGAGGTCATCACTGCTGTAGAGGTTTGCTGACGGGTTAAATATGCTGGAGAAACGGTGGAACAAGTACATTGAGGTCAAGGGAGATTATGTTGAAAAATAAGTAAAACAGTTTTTATATAAATCGCAAATTACTTATGGAGGCCGGAAACTTAAGGGACAGCCCTCGTAGCTAGAATATAGCTGAATGCGGCGTTTAACAACAAACAAACAAATAAACACAACATTTCAGGGATAAAAAAACATGAGAGGATAAGATTGAAAATTCCGAAGATAGTGGGGCAAGTACCCCAATGATATCTATAATATGATCATTCTCGATAGTTCTTTTAATTTTCTTCGCAGCTTTTATAATTGCTTTCGGATTTGTTTCTTTCTTACATTTAGTTAGGATCTTCCAAAATTCTTTTGGTGAGTGGTAAAGGTTTTGACGAAAAGTCCTGTTTAAACTGTAATATACGTAATTTCTTTTCCATACATGTCTTGTAAGCCTTTCTTCTTGATGATATGCCAATTTATTAAATTCTGTTCTTGAATTTTTAAGACGCCGTTTTGCTTTTTTAAATATGTTACGGGATCGTCTGCATTCTATTCCGACCCGAGTCACGTATTACTTGTCATAACGGGGCTTTTGCCATCAAGGGCGGTGATACCTGCCCCGATTGGCAGGAATACGAATCTACTGCTCAAGTATCTTGTAATCCGACACACATACACTGCTCATTAGTTCCGTTGAATGTATGTAGGGACATGGGGGTTGATGGGTAAATGTATAAATATATAATTTTGTCTACAAGGGTCTGTGACAATTCATTTTTGGTAAATGTGTTATACCCGTTATGCTGTTAGTTGTTCGGTATTTTTAAGGAAAGCCCTAAATTAAAAAAAAAGTGTCTACTGCGCTTTACATGAGACATTTTACATTTACATGTTACCAAAGTGAGTGAGTGAGTTAGTTGGGTTTAACGTCGCTTTTAACAGTATTCCATTTATATCACGGCGTGTCAGCTTAATGTGGGAGGAAAGCCGGAAGTGATGAAGGTCTCAATAAGAAGAGGGATGACTTTTACTTCCCAATAGTCAACTTTCACTAAAGGTCGAGCAATATTCCAGCACCTCCAGCCTTTGGCGTTTAATTTCACTATTTTTGAGGAACAAACAAACATGCTCTGTCCACGAAGGGAAACAGTCATACAACTCTCACTCAAAATTTGTAATATTTTAATGTCTTTGCCCGAAAGTTGACTCAGCATATTTGATAAATGCTGCTGAGCTCATGAATTCGGGGACTTTGTCTAAGTAAATATAAAATGTCCATGCCAGGGACCCCTCTCATTTATCTGCCGAAACAGAAACCAATGGGTGTAAACGGCCAATAGTTGTACAAATTATGTGAATGGATAAATGAAAGTAAATGGGGACACAAGGAGTTTGCGAAGAGAGAAGGTTGGGTTTTTTTATCTTCGAAACAGACACAGTCGATCTAATCAATCTGATTCTAGATTTAACACTGTTGATACAGTCGGCAATATAGGCACGATGTTAGCTAACTTTCATTTCATGATACTCCAGACGACAGTTTTTTCATGTGCCTGGTTAAAAGGCATAGAAGCATAAACGTCAGGACGTCAGCTAGACTTCTTTAAAAGTAAAATAATACAAGACATATATTTCAAACATGATAGAAGTGTGACTTAGCTAAATACATCTAGATTTGCTTTACTATGTCATAGGGTTGAATACAGGTTTTCTTTTATCGTTTTGTTTCAGGATCTGAATGACAGAGTGTTCAGGTCTGGTCAGTTGATACTGCTTAATGTCAACACAGTTTTATTAACATAAGGGGTATTCTTGATGTGTGTTACCAATAACCGGGTATAAGTGATATTTCTTTACTGAAGAGGTCATGAATATTTGGAATATATTCATGTGCTTCACTTCAGTGCGTACATTCGAGCAAGTGGCATTTGTGACTGCCATATTGTCTACTTTCTCACAGTGTTTAAGCGTAACTTTATCAGTGCATCTGCAATACACCGTGCGGAATACAATGCAGTATACTGTTACACTACCATATGACTATACAGTATGCATGTGCAGTTAGCTTTAACCTCTTTTGACACACAAAAGCAAAATGTCAATGAATTAAAGAAGAAGTTTGATAACATCTTTTTTGCGCAATAATTCTTACTATAAAATGTCGACGGTTATTCGGAGTTCAACCGTCGCTTAGAAAGCATCCAATACTCATATACGTTCGAAAGCAACGGTGCCGTGTTTGCAGTGTGAGTCAGGTTAATAAGAAATCAGCTAAGAACTGTATTTCATTTAGTCCACGATGTGTCAGCTCAATCTTGAAGGGAACATCAAAGCGATACAGGTCCAGGTATTTACCACTTTGGTAAAACCCAAGAAAACAGGTGTGGCGCTGACAAACCTAGAAAACCTAGAAATCTGATCAGGGCGAATCTGGGATGTTAACAAACAGCCATAGGTTTCTGCATAGCGAAATGGGAATTCGGAACATCCCGTGCAGCTATTCCCTACCCTTAGGCTAACCCTACCCCACCCAAACCCTCATATGCCCGTCTGTTCCAAGCACGTTACATTATGTAATATTTTATATTACAGATTTTATAGAAAACTGGACCACAACTAAGATTCTAGGATCCGACAAAATAATAGCGTTGACTTATAGCCCTTCATTTGCTAATGAGCTGTACTGTTTGAGTGAGAAGGGGTCTCACTTCCTCATTGCGCTTTTCATGCTCAAAGGTAATTCCCTGGAGAAAAAGGTCAGATGGGATAATGTCCGTCTTCCCAGTAAAAACAGAGTTGATTTATGGAAATCAATAGACACAGGACCTTGTCTGACAAGTGATAATATGTCCTGCATATATGCATTCAGAAAAATGAACTCGTTTCATGAACTTGTGATGCATTTGCGTTCTTACCGGGAAGTCAAGAGTCCACGTAACCTGGAGTTGGAAAAGGAAGGGGACATAACACAGTATGTATAACTATCTTCTTGTTTATTGTAGCTGTTGTCGACTCAAGTACACAAGTATACACCCGTGTCTGTTAATGTTCCATTATCAGGTGATGGGGTCGGTGTTGAAGCCTGTGGTTAAAGCGTACGCTCATCACGCTGAAGACCTTGGTTCGAATCCCCACATGGGAATAATGTGTGAAGCCCAATTCCGTGACTCCCGCCATGATATAGCTGGAATATTGCTGAAAGCGGTGTAAAACCATACTCACTCACTCACCAGATGATGCCACTTATTTCCCCGTCGTCAGGTGATGTTTTCCAATGTTTCGGCAGATAATCTAAACTTGCTTTTCTCTTACATTGACAATTTTTATTCACTTATTGCTTCTTCATCGTGTGATATTACTTACTGCCCCTTTCATGACTCGTGCTTGCAAACTGTACGGTAATCTGTATAGAAACGTCGCATCACAAGAGATAAGAGAAGATATAATCTATAAAATATCTCGTCTTTACAGTCGTAAGACAACCCTGGTACAGACCGCACCCTCCCTTTTCATTGGAGCGTAAATGTCGTATATGTCCTCTAGTGTAGGATCATGGTCATGTGAAATATTAGATTACCAATAAGTACAAATAACGATGTTGAGACCCGTGAAGATCCGGGTTAGAATCGTTCTTCAGCAACTCAAGCTTGCCGTAAAAGGCGACCATGCTTGTCATTAGAGGCGACTAACGGGATTGGATGGTCAGTATCGCTTGGTTGACTTGGTTGATGCATATCATCGATCCAAATTGCGTGGATCGATGCTCATGATATTAATCACTGGATTGTCTCGTCCAGACTCGATTATTTACAGACCGCCGTCATATAGCTGGCATATCCTTTGGTAAAGTACTGACAGCACAAGGCACACAATCCCTTGAGTGGATGAACTTAGAATAACTAGTCACCAATAATAAAGCATGAATGACCATCAATACCAATAAAATGGTTCAGAAGGTAGCTGATACAAAAGGACATTACATGTATCGGACAGTAGGCACTACATATAAGATCAAGGGAACATTTCCATGGACACTACAATTGTAGCGCTAAAACGTGTACAGTACATCTGGGGTGTTTAAAAAGCAGATATTGACAGTGAAGATCACATCCTGAGTACGTCAAGAAAGCAGCAACTGCCAGTGGAATTACTATCCTGATTGCATAAGAAATACAGTTAGTAACCGCAAGTGGACATCAGATCCCGGGTGATTAGGAAAGCAACAACTTAAAGTGTTCATGACATTCCCATCAGTGTTCCCAAACATTTAGTAACACATTTATCACTATAAAAAAAATACACTGTGAGATGAACTCATACAGGTTGCAACATCAACTACGATTATCTTTATTGATGACATATTTACAGACTGTGTTTCTACCTAGAAACTTTACACTGAATTATCATTTATTGTGCGTTCTCTTGACTCTGGAAGACAAAGATACAAACAAAATCAACAACTGGCAGTTAAGTTGGGAGGTGTAAAAGGCTGTGCTTGAGAGAAAGTTATTGTTCTCATGTACTCCAAAACATTCTTACCATTATAGAAATCACTTATCTACATAAGGCATGTATGTCTAATTTGAATACTACACACAGACCACTCACCCAGTCGCTCACTCACTCAATCACATGCTTATATATATATATATATATATATATATATATATATATACACTTTTTCTTTACAGAAGTCTTCCCACCTCTTTGGTTGTATATATGTTTGCCAGCCGTGGGAAGTTCGGAATGGTGATATACGGCAATAATATGATGGGTTCAAGAGTAGAAAAGTACCTCATTCAGACCGGAGAAGCGGAATTTACGTTGAAGGAATCTGGAACTGTAAGCGGACTGTGGATGGCTCGGCACATTAAATGGAATAATGATGCTTCATTTGCCATTGCCACGGATAGTAATACAATATATTTTATCAAGCGTTTTGATGATAAGGAGCAAGTAGAATTCTCAGTCCAGGTGAAATGGTATGGGCATCTTTTACCTGTATGGACCAAGACATCAATTTTGGTTCTTGAAACAGGAGGGTTCAATCTGTTGCACATTCGTAAATGTTAATGAATTTGGTAGAACGACTGTAGCTGACATCTTTTGCAATTCTTTCTTTGAAATAAAGTAAGTGTGTGAGTGAAAACGTAACGTCTCATCGGCAATATTTCGGCAATATCGTGACGAGAACAATTTATACATGAATAATAAATACATTCAAACAATATAGAAACCTGTAAGGAAAGGACATGAAAACAACTATAGTATCACAGATTATTATCTAGCATATAACCATAAAAATATATACATGACAATACATAACCAAGACATACAACACTATGGACCATGGGGACTTACACTGCCTCTGCTTGCTGCATGGTACCCAAGCAGGATTTACACCATCCCTTGAGTCACTGGTGGTTATTAATAAGTTTCAGCCAGAGATGAAAAGAAACAAATATTCGCAGATCAAAACACTGGAAGACATAAAATTACTTTGAATGACGTGGCTTTCATATCCTCCTTGAAGGACAATAATTGACGCTACTTCAACCCCAATCAAGGGCATAGCCACTACCAATCTCAGTTAATAATCATGTACTACCATTTGATAAAATCCACATGTATCAATTTAATTCAATTTCTTTATAAAATAAAAATCTGAAGTAGCACCTACTTGATTTAAATCCTTAATGGATGAAACTTTGAAAATGTATCCCTTGCGATGGAAAATCAATACGTTCAATGCAAGCAGTACATGCTTGACCATGATTCTTTCTTCAATAGGTATACAAAATGGAGGATCCTCACCTTTAAAACAACACCCATGAGTATATATGTTATGGCCAATACAACATAGTCAGAAAATGACCTCTTCTTAGAAGATATAGCAGGTATTTCGTTTAATTGTTTTATCCTATATTGTGTAACATGTCGAATGTAGCATTAATTCATAGGTTTGTAATCACTGTATGGGGTAACAAGTGGTGTCACAGTGGAGAGCTGCAGCATAAGCTATTGTGTTACCTTTTCTGCCCACAGGACTAGGCAACCAACAAAACACAATGTTGGACCAGTTAAAATATCATGTTAAGTTCTAAACTATCTGAAATAATTAGATGAGACGAAGATAAAATTTTTAGTGCCTGGGGACAAGATAGAGTATCAGAAATGATGAGAAAATGTTCAGACGCAGACTGTCGTTGAAGGTATACAAAGGTTGTGAGGACAGTGTTAGCTATAATATTTCATTTGCGTCAGCTTTTTTTTAACTCAGTGAGAGAAAGGTTTACTTCAGGCCTGACTAATTGCCAAGGAGTAGACAGAGGCCAGAATGGAGACATTACACCAAAGTCAATATCAGCATCGGCAACATGAGGCTTGATCCAAATCCCACGTTGGATGATACAAGCTTTGGATTGTTTTGAATCAGGCTGATCAGCCTCATACAAACTATCAACAGAAGATGTTCTAAAAGTTCCAAGACAGAGCCTCAGTCCTTGATGGTCTATGCTATCTAATGTCTCTAAATTACTTGAAGAAGTCTTTGAAAGGCATTTAAGAGTAGTGCACATAAGGAAGAGAATTTATGGATGTCAACAATTTATTATGAGGAACATTACGTTTCGGAGAATATGCTTACACCTTCATCAGGTGAATAAATGTTATGAGGCAGAGAACATGTATATGTACCTGAAAGAACAACAAAAGTAATAAGATAACAAAGGTTGAAACTTAACATGGGAAGCAAACAGATAACAGGCAGCTGATAAGTGATTAGCAAGAGACAAATCGAAGCCACCACTTAACAGTAAATTGTGCTGAAAGTTGATTTAAATGGACAATTGGAAGGCAGGCCTAATTGGTAATAGACAATGGGCAAACGGGAGGCCGGGGGTAATTAGCTATGATTGGTAATAGAGTGGAGACAGCGATGGTCAAATCGAAGCCAGCTAGATAATTGGCACTGATCATAAACAAAGCAATAAATCCCAAATTGACATTTAAAAATTCTCTTCTTTACTATAGAAGCTCCGCCATATACAATTGAACCATAGTCTAGTTAAATTTGTCTGAATAACTCCCCACTGAGAATTAGCAACAACTTTTTAGTAGATCAAGAGCATTCAAACAGTCTGTTTTAATGTATTTAATCAGAGGTAAAAAGGACCATGCAATCCAAAATCATAAAGATCTCTTAAAATGCCATGCTTCCAAGCTGATCATAAGCTTTTCCGAAATACGATGATACGATTAAATACACTTTATTGCCTGTTTGCAATTATCGCTAAATCACTGTATTTGGGCTTTGAATGTTAAACTTTGTATGAACACGTTTGCCTAGAGTCCTATGCCAGAAGCAGTTATTTGGGAGACATATATAACTACACATGCCGTATTTACTGGAGTATATAAACCCTGTATCCTTTGTGTTTGCATACTAGAGAACCTGAATGAGTTGCTGAACTTCAAGATCAACATGTTTCTTCTGTAAAGCAATTTACTGTCAAGAAACAGGATGGTACGATTAAACCCAACAATACCTACCCGTTTACTTTTGAATTATCATCTGTGCCAACATAATTAAAAGCTAGTTATTTTAATACCGAAGTGGAGGTGTACATCCCCTCTCCACTTCAATGATATACATGTCAATATTTTGCACATGGATCCGAATCCTGCCGTTACTCTTCTCGCTGCCATCGCAGTTGTTCAACCAGCTGTTGATGTTGATTCACATGTTGACTTGCCAAAGCAACAGCAAAAAATGAAATCGCAAACAAACATCCAAGATCTCCTCACCTGTAGAAGTACCCTTAACTGCTGAGGTTCATAACTCCTTTAAACCTCTTGAGATGGAGATGACTCAATCATCAGAACTCAAGAATAGGAGTCAGTCCTCCTCTCATACACGTGAAAGGTCCAACACAGAGCCTCCATGAGGCAATCTCCAAATTTAATTCAGTGGAATTACAGAGGACTTAGGAACAATTTTAATTAAGTACAGTTATTAGCACAAGATTAAAAACCATCAGAATTTAGTTTGCAAGAAACGTACTGATAAATTTGAAATGCGTCAGAACAATTCTTATCATTCTTTTTCACCACCAGGTGATAAAACCACTGGTGGTGCTTCAATTATGGTGAGGCAGGGCATTATTCAAAGCCCTGTTCCTCTTAACTGCCATCTTCAGTCTGTTGCTCTCCGTCTTACTCTACAAATAACCTTCAAAATGTTTTCCTTATACATTTCTCCATCTTCAAATCGTCAGCAGTCCGATCTTCAGGATTTATTTGACCAGCTCTCTAAGCCCTGTATCATCATGGGCGATCTTTATTGACATAACCCTCTTTGGGGAAGTTCCGATACTAATAATATAGGGAAATTTCTTGAAGATTTTATTTCAAATAATAATTAATGCATATTCAACGATGGCTCGAACACATATTTGCATCCTGCAACTGTAACGTACTCTGCTTTAGATCTGTCAATCACAGATTCAAACATATATAATGAATTTGAATGGTCGGTCCATTTTCCAAAAGTACTTACAGCTGTAAATCCAAATGATACTCTACGGTCAACACGATGGCATTACTCCAATGCCGATTGGCCTTTATTTCAGACAATGTACTGACAAATTGAAACCAAACCTTTTTATGGATGTTCCGGAACCAATTCAAATTTTCTCTGACAAACTGAAGCACATAGCTGATAAAACTATTCCTAAGTCCTCTGTGAAAGCACTTATTTCGGAAACCGTGGTTTAATAACGAATGCAAACAGGCTAGGAAGCGCAGAAGGCAGCTAATTTTTCCAATTAATTAATTCTGCAAAGCCTCGACGAACTTTTAAACACAATAAACGTCTGTCTTGGAAGAATTATGTTTCCAAAATAAATTCACGCACGCCTATGTCAAACATATGGAACATAATTAAAAAAATCAAAGGGAAAGGTTCCAGAACTAGTATTCATCATCAAAGATGACAATAATTTATTGACTGAAAAATCTGATATTGTAAATATTTTGGGCAAAAGTTTAGTTAAACATACTTCTTCGTCAGCTCTTCTTCCGTTATAAAGATAATTAATCTGCCGCACTGAATTGGACTCTGGTTCCATTGTGTATGCTGGTGCTTGAAGGAGTAATTTAAAAAGGCAAGATTCAATCCACCATCAATGACTAAGACTGTGCATTGGTGTTTTTAGAACTTCTCCTGTTGACAGCCTCTATGTTCATGCTGTCGAACCTTCTTTGAAACAACGCCGTATTAAATTGTCTCTTTAGTATATCACTCAATTATGCTCCGATCCTTCTCATCCTGCCTATGACTCCGTTTTTCATCTCATATATGAAGAACTGTTTCAGAGGAAACAAAAGCAAGTTCCCCCACTTGGAATTCGGGTCAAATCAAATATTATTGCTTCTAATATAAATCTGACACAAATCAACTAGTATTTCAACAGGAATATGTAAAATTAAGAAATAAATACGACACTCACCGTTCAATCTATACAGATGAATCCAAGGACAGTGGCAAAATAGCTTGTGCCATTGGATCAAAGCATTTACCCTCTAGAATACCAGACTATAGCTCTATTTTCACTGCTAAAGCCAATGCTATCCTTACAGCTTTGGTATACATTCGACTGTCTACACGTAAAAAAATTTCATCTTTTCTGATTCTCTATCTTGTTTTCAGGCACTGGAAAATGTATATTCTAATCATCTAATTATCTTAAATATTTTAGAACTTTATAATGATCTTTCTAGTGGCCAATACGACATCGTCTTTTGTTGATTGCCTAGTCATGTGGGCTTAAAAGGTAACACAATGGCTGATGCTTCAGCAAATGCTGAACTCAACAAATCTGGGACACCACTTCTCATCCCAAACAGTGATTACAACACTGTGATCAGATATAACATCCGAGATCTGATGCAAAAAAGTTGGACATCCAAGTAGGTATTACAAAATAAACAAAACACCAGCTACATCCTCGTCGGCTGTCAGTCCAGATCAGAAGAGGTCATTTTCTGACATGTCGTTTTGGCCATAGCAGATATACTCATGGGTATTATTTTAAAGGTGTGGATCCTCCATTTTGTATCCCTTGTGCAGAAAGAATCACGGTCAAGCATGTCCTGCTTGATTGTGTTGATGTTTCCATCACAAGGGGTCAATATTTCAATGTTTCATCACAAAAGGATCTTTTTAACAATATTAGCTCTCATTTAATTAGGGGGCGCGGGGGCCCAGTCGTCAAAGGCACCCCAATTCGCTGTGCAGAGTTGCGTCCCTTTGACACACCAGAAAGCTGTGATTGTGGGTTCGAATCCCGGTTCACCCCGATTATGTTTCTAGGTTTGTCAGCACCATACTCGTGGGTTTCATCGAAGTGGTAAAGGTTTAAGACCTGCATCAGTTTCGGCTTTCCTCCCACATAAAGCTGACTCGCCCTGTTATAACTGGAATACTATTAAAGCGGTGTTAAACCCAACACACTCACTTACTCATTTAATTTTGTTTTGTTTTTGAAGAGATATAAGTTATTAATAAATGTTTATGTAAATAAGTGTTTCTTATAAATTGGTAGTGTATAAATATTAACTGAGATTGTTTATGGCTGTGCCCTGAGAGGGTATTGTAAGACCATGTCTTTCAAAGTATGTTATTCCTACCTTAATTTTAATTGCAGCATATTTGTAATTTTAATTGATGGCTAGAATTGCATATCATAGCCAGCAGCTGAAGGGATGGTGTAAATCCTGCTGGGGAACCGTGCATGAAGCAGAAGTATTGAAAGTCTCCACGGTCCCTAGCAGGGTGTAACTTTGGTTAGTGGCCATCTGTAGCTTTTATTATTGTGTTGTTTAATGATAGCTTATTCTTTTACATGTTGCATGTTACATGTTTTACAAACTTGTTTTACCTCAAAACTAGGCAAATCTGTCTAGTTATTGTACTGTCCTTCGGAGACAGTTTTTTTTTATTCTAAATATATTTGTTGTCAATGTTTAGCTTAATCTCGACACCGATCTGACGTTAAATCCTAATTCACTCACTCACTCACATCCCCACTCACTCACTCACTCACTCACAGAGGACTTAGGGATGATTTTAAAACCTATGTGTTTCCGTTGTTCTGATAACACCTTAATAGGGTCTGAAATATAGCTAAAAGTATCAGGTTTCAGTGTTTCAAAACAACAGCTCTTATATCATTCCACCTTGTTGAAGGCTGCTCATCAGTTAGAATAGCTTTAAGTACTGCGGAGAAATGGTAACGTCCACGCAGGTCATCATGGTCGGACCAGTCAAATGCTTTTAGTAAATTAGCATCTTTAAGTGACAGATCCAATGCTGAATAGGTTCCTGCTGCAGGATGTAAATACGTGTTTGAGACATAATTTATTGTCAGTTATAACCTTTGTTGACCGTGTCTTTAGCTTTAGTATCAACACTTCCCCGTAGAGGTTAATGTCCGTTTAGGTCACCCATGATGACACGGGTTTTATGGAGTTGGTTAAATATAGACTGAAGATCAGATTGCTGAAGAGGAGAAGATGGTGGAATATACACACACTGTAAAGTGTGAAGGCAATATGAAATATCAGTTGGACTGCAAGGGCTTGAAGATTGGTGGTAAGAGGTATAAACACTGAATTATGTCATGTCTCACAAGACAGAAGAACCTCCAGCGGCTTTTGCTTCTGGAGGTGAGATAAGCCTATACAAATTATATTTCCTGATGTCTCATTTGTCTTGAGTTTTTCACATATGTTTCCTGCAAACACATTGCTGATGGTTGAAAATTTTGAACTAAAGTTGTAAATCGTTAATATTATTCCTAGGTTCGAAGTCCACAATTCCATTGAATGATGTTTGACGATTGAGTCATAGAGGCTAACCAGGTGATCGCTCACGTACATGTGAGGACTCCTGGTCGATGGGTTACATCCATGTCCAGACTATCAAAGGATTAGTGGATAAGTACCTCTGAAGATGAGGATTTCCTGGTTGTCTGTTTGCCAAACAGTTTTTTTTTCCGTTCTTTTCTGGTCAGAGAATTAATGACAGATTCAATAGTTGCTGGCTCTACAGCTTCTGGCTCTTTAGTAACAGACAGGCTCTACAGCATCACGTTCACCACTCATAGGTTCAGAGTGGCTTATAGTTTGATTTTGAAGACTTTTTTGGATTATGCTGACAGGTTGATCTGATGTGACCCACTTCAATTCTGTCTAAATGGAAATGAATGGTGGTGGTGGGTTGAAGTAGCTGAGACAACAGCAGCATAGGTTCTGGTTAGTGGAGTTGGTGGAGACTGAGTTTCAATTAGCTTCTTAGCCTCGTTAAACGAGATATTGTTTTTATGTTTGAGCTTCAGGAGTCTGTATTGTTTTTGCCACACTGGACATAACCCACGTGAAGCCAATGTTGCTCTTTGCAGTTTGAACATTTGATTTCGGTTGTGCATTCGGTGTTGTCATGGCCGTCACCAAAGACCACAGACTAATCACATAATTTAGAGACATGTCCAAACCTTTGGCACTTCAAACACCAGAGTGGATTGGGGACATACAACTCCACTCCTATGTTAAGATAACCAGGTTTTATTGACTTAGGAATGGACGAAAGTGTAATGCTGAGCAGATAAGTGTTTGACGGGATGATGTCACCATCTCAAGTTTTCATAGGAAAATGTTTAACTGCTGGTACTCCTTCAATTTTTCATTCAACTTTAATTTGTTGCTCTGACATGTCGGACAGGCAAGAATGACTCAAGGTAAAAAGTTCAAGGTTTTGTGCATGACACAGGAACCTCAATATTTTCCACTGTAGTTCATGACTAAAGAGTGAGAGATTGTCGTCTCACTATGACGACATGTCACATTTTCACTTCTCCAATAATTCCAGAAAATGCTTTGGAGATGGCGATTGGATTAAGCTTTATATTTTGTTTATCAGCTGCCTCGATCTCAACAAATCGGGCTCAGGAATACAATCCACGAGAATTGTTCATTTTGATCCGTTTCAACCACGTCAAGATGTCTTCGTTTGGAACCAGAGTATTGTTGGGTCATGGTGAACAAAAGTGATTTATCACCCCTGGTCCCTACCAACCACGTCAAGATGTCTTTTTTTTAAACCAGAGTATTGTTTGGTCATGGTGAACAAAAGTGATTTATCACCCCTGGTCCCTACCAACCACGTCAAGATGTCTTTGTTTTGAACCAGAGTGTGTTTTGGTGCACCGGATATCCAAGATGCAATCACTGGACATACAGGGGTGTTATACTCCAGCAAATAGGACACAAATAACAATATTTGTATGATAAATAAAATGCCAGGATGGCAGGGGCTATTGGAAATTGGATACACACTGACTTTTGGAGATCAGCATCACCAGACTGGCCCATGAGCAACCGCCTTCTGGCATACGACTCGAGGCAGTTGTTACACAAATAATTTGAGAATTCAAACATGTTATATACATGGCCAAGACCAAGCAATAAATGCATGTAAATTACGAGTGTAGTGTGGTAAGCAAAGGAACCAGTGCCCTCAACTACCAGGCTCCCGTCCTCCACCGACAAAGGGACGCAACCCACTGCAAACAGGTTTCCCAATTTGGTCGCCTCTTATCACCAGCAATGGGGTGATGTGGACACTTTCTACCCCGGGTCCAAACGGGAAGCTCCACTGTCAACATCCGGATCTTCAGCAACTCAAACAGGTGGTAAGAGGTGGTATCTAGATCCGGGACTACTCTTATAGCCACTGCAAACTAGAGGCATGTGCAATTGTAGAAAGTGGTCTGCTCATATAATACTATTAGTTGATTGGTTTGTTGTTTAACGCCACACTCAGCAATATTCCAGCTATATGACGGCGGTCTGTTAATAATCGAGTCTGGACCGACAATCCAGTGATTAATATCATTAGCATCGATCCACGCAATTGGGATGCATTAACCAAGTCAGCGGGCCTGACCACCCGATCCCGTTAGTCGCCTCTTACGACAAGCATAGTCGCCTTTTACGGCAAGCATGAGTTGCTAAAGACCGATTTTGCCCGGATCTTCAGTATTATTGTCAGCAAGAATATATACATGTAAACCTGTGAGAACTGTGCAGTTGGAGATGAGATTTGAGAGTGAAGATCTTGTTGTGAAACGTCCTGCACCTGCGTTGACTTTATCGAAGTATTCGGTAGAGTACCAACTTCCACTCAGGATATAATGGCCCAAGCAAGAACAGAAAGCGGTAGTTCAGTTCAACGCGAGTTTCTTTTTCGTCTTGGTCAATGTTCAGTCGTGTCAAATTCTTTTTTAGAATAATGACAGTGTTAACAGTGCCGTTTCAAGATACTGTCCCAATTTTAGCCTTTGACATTCGTTCCTGCTGTGCATATTTGCGGTAGAAACAATCATTAGTGTAGCGATATGTTTTAGTATAAAAGACCACTTTGTCATTTAACGCATTACAACAGTGTTTGATAATAACTATGATCTTTTACCATTTGTGTATCGAACAAAAATGTGAATAAATGTTCTTTGCGATTCGTTGGGCATTCAATTGAGCCTGGTCGTATATCTTTCTCCTTGTCATCTCCTCCTCTTCAACACTAACCTCCCAGACCTCAACTGACATTATTTACCCACGGTTTCACTGTCATATTCACCTTGCCTTGTATATTGTATATATTCCTTCTTCACAGTATCCACACGCAATTAAACAACCCATGCATTGACGTACCATACACCACACCCGCACATCCACCATAAATTACCCCGTGTCAGTTCCCCCGGTTGAAAGTGCATCGTTACCTCAATCAGATTCTTAGTGTACAGCCAGCATGATATGAAATACATGTCTAGTAGTTGTAGTTGTGGGTTCTAGACACAGCCTCAATCTTATCAAAGGTATACCCCTTAAATGTTCATTCAACCTAGATAAGCAATATTTGGATCACATCTGTCTTGAGGACTCGTAAGTATGTGTATAAGTTATGTGAATGAGAACGAAAGAAAGTTATAGGAATGTTCTCATGTATGTAAGATATGTTGTCCGTTTGTTTTGTAAAGTTTTCATGTCAAACATTCATGATATCGATATGGCCATGCTCTTTTACTATAATGGTATTGCGTGTAATGCATGGCAAAGATATGTATTGTATTTATGATGGCGATGGAAGTTATGATTGAACTAAACCGATATAAGATATGTTGGAAGTATATCAGAAGAGGAGGGTGAGGGGGGCGTAAGGTAAAAGAATGAAGTTTGGGAACAAAGGAGATACATTTAGCTGTTATCAAATTACACATTTTGTCTTTATAATGTTTTCCTGATTGTGACACTGTTCCACATTGATCTGCAGCACTTTTTGCTTAATCTAAATATATATCTAATGTGTTTGTAATATTTTTAGATGCAACATGCACAACGTTATATGTAACCACTAGTTATTGTGTGATTCCTTATTTCTAATGTTTGCGGTATAAAAATCTTAATTTCCCTTGTATTTTGAGTTACATTTTCTGCCGTAACAATAAAACGGGCCTTGGGTGCATGTAACACTTCTTCTTAAAGGATCAACGCTGCACATTATCAGGATGGTCATATTAATTACGTTCATTAATATACTAATCTGCTACATCAAATTAAAGAGTTTTGAGAAATATACTCGATAGCCGCAGAGGTAAGAGAATCACTCGGATATAAGAGCAGAATCTAACATACACTCTGAGACACACCCGACCGTCGGTGCCCCGACTTAAACTTCAAAGACCAGAGTTGCTGTCCGGCTATGCCTACAAAGAACAAGTTACACACCAGGTGGTTTGATCTGAAGCCTGTTTTAACTACATAGATTGGCGTCTTTGCAATTTATATCCCGGTAGAATATAATACCCTCTGTATTTAGATCTGGTGTATCTGTGTATTAGAACTGAGAATTGTTCTTTATTGCTGCTTGATTATTTTATATTGACATGTTGGACTGATTCAGTTTGTGTGAATCTAGACGATGATTGCTTACACTAATCCTTAAGACTTGTTATAGGATTTGTCTCTGGGTATTTTCAGTTGTATGATCTAAGTCACCTTAATTGTGTATTAACCAAATACAATCTGAGGATGTTATAACCAAACACCTTAACCTTCATATAAACAAATCGCATGGTATTTGAAACACTGTTAACATATATGTATGGTAGTCCTAAATTTGTGATTACATATATGTTTGTATGTCAAGGTTATATATTTTTAAAATGATTAAACATGTATAATAATGCATGCCAACTACCAACTACCATCTGAGATGAAATTGAATCTTCTACACGAAAATTGCTTTTAGTTAGGTCATCAACGTTGTATGTCAAACATATGCATGCAATAAAGGCTCGAAGTGTGGAAGGTCTCGACAATGTGTTTCTTGTATATATGACTATTTAAACATGTAAGTACTGGACAACCAACAGACAAAAGAACCATCTCATTACTGTCAGAGGCCAGTCGAAGACATAGCCGTGCAGTGATTGAGAGAAAGACAGGTGTCAATTGTAGATGAACAAGTACAGGTCAACCAACAGACAAATGAACCACCTCGTTACTGTCAGAGGCAAGTCGAAGACATAGCCGTGCAGTGATTGAGAGAAAGACAGGTGTCAATTGTAGATGAACAAGTACAAGACAACCAACAGAAAAAAAAGACCATCTCGTTACGTCAGAGGCCAGTCGTGCAGTGATTGAAAGAAAGACAGGTGTCAATTGTAGATGAACAAGTACAGGACAACCAGCAGGCTCCCTGGATGTGGATGATGGATTCCACCTGTATCTGTCCCTTGATCACGGATAGATACATTGGCATGTTGGGGATGCAAGATCATCCTCTTTCCTACGAGTTCAGGTAGTTGTGGAAGGGCCAGCCATCCTGAGTGGAATGTGTGTTCATAGTTATTGCCATGGTTACAATGGGACAATGATGGTTACAGTGGACAATGGTGGTTACAGTGGGACAATGGTGGTTACAGTGGGACAATGGTGGTTACAGTGGGACAATGGTGGTTACAGTGGGACAATGGTGGTTAGGTGGACAATTGTGGTTACAGTGGACAATGATGGTTACAGTGGACAATGGTGGTTATAGTGGGACAATGGTGGTTACAATGGGACAATGGTGGTTCGTGGCATAATGTCGGTTACAATGGGACTATGATGATTACAATGGGACTTTGATGGTTACAATGGGACAATGGTGGTTACAGTGGACAATGGTGGTTACAGCGGACCAATGACGGTTACAATGGGATAATGTGGGTTACAGTGGGCCAATGATGGTTACAATGGGATAATGGTGGTTTACAGTTGACAATGGTGGTTACAGTGGACAATGATGGTTACAGTGGACAATGGTGGTTATAGTGGGACAATGGTGGTTACAATGGAACAATGGTGGTTCGTGGCATAATGTCGGTAACAATGGGACTATGATGATTACAATGGGACTTTGATGGTTACAATGGGACAATGGTGGTTACAGTGGACAATGGTGGTTTCAGTGAACAATGGTAGTTACAGTGGACAATGGTGGTTACAGCGGACCAATGACGGTTACAATGGGATAATGTGGGTTACAGTGGGCCAATGATGGTTACAATGGGATAATGGTGGTTTACAGTTGACAATGGTGGTTACAATGGGACAATGGTGGTTACAGTGGACATTGGTGGTTACAATGGGATAATGTCGGTTACAATGGGACTATGATGATTACAATGGGACAATGGTGGTTACAATGGGATAATGGTGGTTACAGTTGACAATGGTGGTTACAATGGGACAATGGAGGTTACAGTGGACAATGGTGGTTACAATGGACAATGCATTTCAAGTCCACGTAAGGACCATATACAGGCTCCAGCAACGGTACCAGACCACCAATACTACAGATGATCGACCACGTAGTGGAAGACCAAGGGTCACCACCCGACGTCAGCATCGTCAGATTATGCGACAGCATCTTCAAGATTGCTTTGTTACTGCTGCGGAAACTGCTCGACAGACCATGGGGACACACCAGCGACACATTAGTTCGGATACCGTGCGTCGACAATTGACGAGCAGACACCTCCACTGTCACAGGCCACACCTGACACCACGTCATTGCCGGGACGGTCTTCAGTGGGCAACACAGCACCAGCAATGGCGCCACCAGCAGTGGAGAAGAGTCCTCTTCTCAGACGAGAGCCGTTACAGTATCTCAACAGCAGATGGTAGAGAGAGAGTCTGGCGACGCGTTATTCAGATGCATGTGTTGTTGAGAGAGACTCGTGGGATGGTCCGAGCATCATGGTTTGGGGTGGAATTGGTCTTGCTCTGTGGGTCGGCCCTGTGGTCTTCCAGAACATCGGTCCAGGGAGAGGCAATGGTGTCACAGCAGCTCGGCACAATGCTCAAGTCAAGTCAACGATGACTGACAACACTGAGAAAAAAGTCAAGTGAATTCTACTTACTTTATTTATAACAATAATTAAAATGAGGTTAGTAAAAAATCTAATTTATTACCGTGTCTGGTAGATGCTTGTCGTCGTATCCCAATTGCGCAGATAGATGCTCATGATGTCAATCACTGGATTGTCTGGTCCAGACCCGATTATTTACAGACTGCCGTCACATAGCTGGAATATTGGCTGGAGTGTGGCGTAAACAACAAACAAACAAACAATTATCCGGACAATGCGCTAAACTAGACTTGGAGGTGAGTTACAACAGATCGGGTCAGAATGACTCGTTTCCGAACGAATACGTGTCATGGTAGTGTCTGTTTGATTGCCAAACACATCACTTCTGTAGTGATTTGAAACGCAGCTGTAACAGCTGCAGTATATGAGGCTGCTATTGATCTGTGGAGCTCAGCGTCTGAAGCCAAGCTGTTCGATATTTAACACACCTGCTACAAAATATCAAAATCTCAGATGATGATACTGCCTACAATATACAACATTTTATATATATATATTTTTTGGTTTTTTTAAGTGTGGGACGCCCTTTATTCCCCCCCCCCACACACACACACACACACACACGCCAACACACGTCCGGCCCACCCCTACATCTTCACCCTCACAACCACAGATAATCAAGTTTACTTATATAGGTGTCTAAACTTTTATACATACCTGGTACCTATCGTGTCATACATACCCGGTACCTGTTGTGACAAACATACCCGATGCCTGTTGTGTCATACATACATGGTACCTGTTGTGTCATACATACCTGGTACCAATTGTGTCATATATGCCCGGTACATATTTTGTCATACATACCTGGCACCTATTGTGTCATATATACCCGCGACCTATTGTGTCATATATACCCGTTACCTATTGTGTCATATATACCCGGCACCTATTGTGTTATATATACCCAGTACCTATTGTGTCATACATACCTGGCACCTATTGTGTCATATATACCTGGCACCTATTGTGTCATATATACCCAGTACCTATTGTGTCATATATACCCGGCACCTATTGTGTCATATATACCCGTTACATATTGTGTCATACATACCCGACACCTATTGTGTCATATATACCCGTTACCTATTGTGTCATATATACCCGGTACCTACTGTGTTACGTTGGGGGTTTCAGATAAGTATGTAGTCAGCACAAAGCTGCCGTCACCATATTACTTCTCGAATGTCCAATGCACACAACAGTCTCGCTGTCATATATACCAAGCTTGCAATAACAATATATTTATCCAAAATGTTTCTACCTTATTGAATTTACAGCTGTTCAGAGTCAATGCTTCTGGCATGGTTATATTGCATCTTGAATAAACTGATCTACTCTGCTGCTGTAGTTTCAGTGCCAGGTGTGTAAGGTGAGCTTTTGAGTGAGCTTGCTTTGTTGTTGGTTTATTTCCTAATTTCTAAATTAAGTGAGTATAGTTTTGTAATATAGGTAATGACAAGTTTTCCGCCCCAATGAAAAGAACTTAATTGTCAGCTAAAACAACTGAAACAAATATAGCCAATACAGCCAATGCAATTCTATAATGTTTGGCAAGTCTAGATTACTGAAGTATCTGGGCTCCTTTTAATATATTTTAAAACTATAATTTAACCAAATCTTTTTATAAAATATGTTCATTTCAGAGACTAGATGTTAGACTAGTGTTATCCCTATTATAATATTTGTTCATAAAATAAGTTGTTTACATCATACAATGAAATTTGGAAAAACACATTATTTAGATGCTGGTGATTAAATGAGGTATCTTCTCCGTGTTCCAGATACCGGACAGTACTCTACTGGTGATGGACAACACAAATCCCCGCATCCTGGACAAATGTAGAAGGGAGATAACTCTGTGTCTACTCCGACTGCTGACAGTTATTGTTGGGATTCTTACAGTGTTGATTCTGTTGGACATCCTGCTGACGCAGAAGTACGCCTTGGATATATTCGCCATGGAAGTAGACAACAGTCCTGCTCTCCAAGATGTCCGACCACCGTTAATGTTTCCCACCTTGAGGATAGTCAGAGCTTATATCTGGAATAAGTTATAATTCGCCTGGTTGACATGTGAAACCTGGAACATAACTCATTTCCACACCCGTGAATCAGGTCTGGGTGACAGGTGAAATGTGGAATTTATAACTCATTTCCACACCTGTGAATCACAGCTGCGTGACAGGTGAAATGTGAGATATATAACTCATTTCCACACCTGTGAATCACAGCTGCGTGACAGGTGAAATGTGAGATATATAACTCATTTCCACACCTGTGAATCACATCTGGGTGACAGGTGAAATGTGGAATACATAACTCATTTCAACACCTGTGAATCACGTCTGGGTGACAGGTGAAATGTGGAATACATCACACATTTCAACACCTGTGAATCACGTCTGGGTGGCAGGTGAAATGTGGAATACATAACTTATTTCCACACACGTGAAACACGTCTGGGTGACAGGTGAAATGTGGAATACATAACACATTTCCACGCACGTGGATCACGTCTGGGTGACAGGTGAAACATGGAATACATAACACATTTCCACACACGTGGATCACGTCTGGGTGACAGGTGAAACATGGAATACATAACACATTTCCACGCACGTGGATCACGTCTGGGTGACAGGTGAAACATGGAATACATAACACATTTCCACGCACGTAGATCACGCCTGGGTGACAGGTGAAACATGGAATACATAACACATTTCCACACACGTGGAGCACGTCTGGGTGACAGGTGAAACATGGAATACATAACACATTTCCACACACGTGGATCACGTCTGGGTGACAGGTGAAACATGGAATACATAACACATTTCCACACACGTGGATCACGTCTGGGTGACAGGTGAAACATGGAATACGTGACACATTTCCACACCTGTGAATCACGTCTGGGTGACAGGTGAAACATGGAATACATAACACATTTCCACACCTGTGAATCAAGGCAGGGTGACAGGTGAAACATGGAATACATAACTCATTTCCACACACGTGGATCACGTCTGGGTGACAGGTGAAACATGGAATACATAACACATTTCCACACCTGTGAATCAAGGCTGGGTGACAGGTGAAACATGGAATACATAACACATTTCCACACCTGTGAATCACGTCTGGGTGACAGGTGAAACATGGAATACATAACACATTTCCACACCTGTGAATCAAGGCTGGGTGACAGGTGAAACATGGAATACATAACACTTTTCTACACACGTGGAGCACGTCTGCGTGACAGGCGAAACGTGGGAAATATAATTCATTTCCACACCCGTGAATCACGTCTAGGTGGCAAGTGAAACATTGACTTTTAAGCCTGCGGTTTTTATTTCAGTTACAGATACACGTGTGTTTAATGATTCCTGCACACGTAGTGTTAATACGGAGGCGCTGGCAAGGTGTGGATGCTGCTGATGACGTAGTTGTTGCTGTTGGTGCCGTTATGAATACTAGATGTGGTTGACGTGATGGCGTGTGTGTGTGTGTGTGTGTGTGTGTGTGTGTGTGTGTGTGTGTGTGTGTGTGTGTGTGTGTGTGTGTGTGTGTGTGTGTGTGTGTGTGTGTGTGTGTGTGTACCACCACTAGTCCAGTGGGTGAAATAAGTTTAACCTCGTGTTCAATATTGTCCCACTTATAAGGCGACGTGCATGCACGTGTGTGTGGCTGCTTGTACTAGTCTGATTGGTACTAGTCTGATTAGTACTAGTCCGAATAGTACCTAGACCAATGCCGATTTTATAATGCTAACCCACTGAGCTGCCATGTCACAGCTTAACTTGAATACCCCTCTCAGATACAGTATACTGACTCCGAACCGAACAGTACTTGATTTAGCCCCTTAATGCCGAGCGCCAAGAGTGAGTGAGTGAGTTGGGGTTTACGCTGCTTTTAGCAATATTCCAGCAATATCACGGCGGGTGACACCTGAAATGGGCTTCACACATTGTACCCATGTCGGGAATCGAACCCGGGTCTTCGGCGTGGCGTGCGAACGCTTTAACCACTAGGCTACCCGATCGCCCCCCGAGCGTCAGGAAGGGCAGCAACAAATACCATTTTTAACGTCTTTTGGTATGACGGGCCGCTCTGCGGGCGGACGCTCTACCACTAGACCACAGAGGCGGTCCACTAGTCCAATGAACTGCACTCCCCTGTTGACCGTAGTCCCAACAACATTGGTTTCTTCATATATTAATAACATGGCTTACGGAAGCGCCGTACACCTCTTGAAAGTGGAAAAACATATGTCCACTTTTAAGCTCTTTCTTATTAACGCCGACAACGATAGTTACCCATAACAAATGGTTTCCATGCCAGAAACAAAATACCCGTAATTGTTTCACCGGCTCTGTGCTTTATTCCAATAGTACAACATGTGTCAACATTCCTGTCACATGTCAAGAAATAGGAAATTTCCCATCTTACTGACCCGTAATGCATACAAAAGAAAGAAAAAAATAATTGTGTGTCTATTTATATTTTGGTTTACATTTGGACCGCTCGTGGAAGGTTTGGAATGAAAATTCAGTGTACCCACTACTGTGTGCTGTTCCTTTTGTGTTCGGACCCCCCCTCCCCATCTACACCCAAAGCCTAACCCACCCACACCCCTTCCCACCCCACCCACCTACCCTTCCCCAACCCACACCCTCCCAACACCGCATACAACCAATCACCTCGAACATACTTGCTCAAGACGCTTGTCGAATGTTTCATGATGTTATATTTTATTTTTGTTAAAAAAATATTTGTTCGGATTGATGATAATTTGTTTTTGCATATTTTGTGGAATGGTTGTCAACCACTGAGTATATTGGTGACTCAATACCTGGTAAATAAAATGAATTCCTTGGATACTTGTCATGGTTGTCCAACGGTTGTCCAAACACTGAGGGGAAAAAGAAAGTATACCGAGTTGGTTTTTTTGTGTACCTGAACATTGAAAGAACGGTTGTTCACGTTGGCTGTCTCCATTTAACCATCACTCATTCCTGAGACAGTAACAATCTGTGGTTGGATATTTTTTGGAAACATTTATTGGTTCAACGAAGATGGGTAAACAATGAATTTGATCCCACGCGACCCCTACCATGTTTGAAATTTTGTAAATTTGTGCCGAAAAGGGTAAATTTATTTGGTTGATAGGCATTACTCAGAAGTTGATAATATTACAGTATTAAATAAGTTTTTATAAATAAATTGTGTCTACTTTGTCAGCATATTTATTGATTTTAAAGATAACACGTCAAACATACCCATCAACAGGTGTGTGTTAGGCGACTTTCTTTTAAAATGTTTAAAAGTTTTAAATCAAATTATGTTTTACAAAATATAACAACATAGAGGTTTCGTTTGAGTGCTGACTTAGCGAATGTACCGTTCATGTTTTGGATATAATATCAAACACATGATAACATCAACTGAGATGTGTAGTTTCTTTACCCCCTCAGTATAGATATAAATGGATCATGTGTATGTGCATCTTTTCTATGGCTCTGTGTTTGAATGTGCGTTTGTGAGAGCGTTAAGTTTGTTCGTGTGTTTTCGTGAGTCATGATCAATTTGTACATGTTTACATGTGTGTTTATTAATAAGTTCACAGCCTTGCACGTGTTTTACTGTGTGATGTCAGTTTGCGCGTATGTATGTGAAGTGAGTTTGCTGCAAAGTGCATTTTTCGCGTTTGCACGTGTGTTTGTACACGTTTATTCGTGAGTTTATAAGTGTTTTAGAGGTGTATGTTTACATGTGTGTTAGTGTATGTTTACATGTGTGTTTGTAAGTGTATGTTTACATGTGTGTAAGTGTATGTTTACATGTGTGTTAGTGTATGTTTACATGTGTGTTTGTAAGTGTATGTTTACATGTGTGTAAGTGTATGTTTACATGTGTGTTAGTGTATGTTTACATGTGTGTTAGTGTATGTTTACATGTGTGTTTGTAAGTGTATGTTTACATGTGTGTTTGTAAGTGTATGTTTACATGTGTGTTAGTGTATGTTTACATGTGTGTTTGTAAGTGTATGTTTACATGTGTGTAAGTGTATGTTTACATGTGTGTTAGTGTATGTTTACATGTGTGTTAGTGTATGTTTACATGTGTGTTTGTAAGTGTATGTTTACATGTGTGTTTGTAAGTGTATGTTTACATGTGTGTTAGTGTATGTTTACATGTGTGTTTGTAAGTGTATGTTTACATGTGTGTAAGTGTATGTTTACATGTGTGTTAGTGTATGTTTACATGTGTGTTTGTAAGTGTATGTTTACATGTGTGTTAGTGTATGTTTACATGTGTGTTTGTAAGTGTATGTTTACATGTGTGTTAGTGTATGTTTACATGTCTGTTTGTAAGTGTATCTTTAAATGTGTGTAAGTGTATATTTACATGGGTGTAAGTGTATGTTTACATGTGTGTTACTGTATGTTAACATGTGTGTTTGTAAGTGTATGTTTACATGTGTGTAAGTGTATGTTTACATGTGTGTTTGTAAGTGCATGTTTACATGTGTGTAAGTGTATGTTTACATGTGTGTTTGTGTATGTTTACATGTGTGTTTGTAAGTGTATGTTTACATGTGTGTAAGTGTATGTTTACATGTGTGCTTGAAAGTGTATGTTAACATGTGTGTTAGTGTATGTTTACATGTGTGTAAGTGTATGTTTACATGTGTGTTAGTGTATGTTTACATGTGTGTAAGTGTATGTTTACATGTGTGTTAGCGTATGTTTACATGTGTTTTTGTGTATGTTTACATATGTGCTTGTAAGTGTATGTTTACATGTGTGTAAGTGTATGTTTACATGTGTTTGTAAGTGTATGTTTACATGTGTGTAAGTGTATGTTTACATGTGTGTTAGTGTATGTTTACATCTGTGTTTGTGAGTGTATGTTTACATGTGTGTAAGTGTATGTTTACATGTGTGTTATTGTATGTTTACATGTGTGTTTGTAAGTGTATGTTTACATGTGTGTAAGTGTATGTTTACATGTGTGTTAGTGTATGTTTACATGTGTGTTTGTAAGTGTATGTTTACATGTGTGTTAGTGTATGTTTGCATGTGTGTTTGTAAGTGTATGTTTACATGTGTGTAAGTGTATGTTTACATGTGTGCTTGTAAGTGTATGTTTACATGTGTGTAAGTGTATGTTTACATGTGTGTAAGTGTATGTTTACATGTGTGTTAGTGTATGTTTACATGTATGTTTGTGTATGTTTACATGTATGTTTGTAAGTGTATGTTTACATGTGTGTAAGTGTATGTTTACATGTGTGTTTGTAAGTGTATGTTTACATGTGTGTTTGTGTATGTTTACATGTGTGTTAGTGTATGTTTTCATGTGTGTTTGTGTGTGTTTACATGTGTTTGTAAGTGTATGTTTACATGTATGTAAGTGTAAGTTAACATGTGTGTAAGTGTATGTTTACATGTGTGTAAGTGTATGTTTACATGTGTGTTTGTGTATGTTTACATGTGTGTTTGTAAGTGTATGTTTACATGTGTGTTAGTGTATGTTTACATGTGTGTTAGTGTATGTTTACATGTATGTTTGTAAGTGTATTTTTACATGTGTGTAAGTGTATGTTTACATGTGTGTTTGTAAGTGTATGTTTACATGTGTGTAAGTGTATGTTTACATGTGTGTAAGTGTATGTTTACATGTGTGTTTGTAAGTGTATGTTTACATGTGTGTTTGTAAGTGTATGTTTACATGTGTGTAAGTGTATGTTTAGATGTGTGTTTGTAATGGTATGTTTACATGTGTGTAAGTGTATGTTTACATGTGTGTAAGTGTATGTTTACATGTGTGTTAGTGTATGTTTACATGTATGTTTGTAAGTGTATGTTTACATGTGTGTAAGTGTATGTTTACATGTGTGCTTGTAAATGTATGTTTACATGTGTGTTTGTAAGTGTATGTTTACATGTGTGTAAGTGTATGTTTACATGTGTGTTAGTGTATGTTTACATGTGTGTAAGTGTATGTTTACATGTGTGTTAGTGTATGTTTACATGTGTGTTTGTGTATGTTTACATGTGTGTAAGTGTATGTTTACATGTGTGTTAGTGTATGTTTACATGTGTGTTTGTGTATGTTTACATGTGTGTTTATAAGTGTATGTTTATCTGTGTGTAAGTGTATGTTTACATGTGTTTGTAAGTGTATGTTTACATGTGTGTTTGTAAGTGTATGTTTACATGTGTGTAAGTGTATGTTTACATGTGTGTTAGTGTATGTTTACATGTGTGTAAGTGTATGTTTACATGTGTGTTAGTGTATGTTTACATGTGTGTAAGTGTATGTTTACATGTGTGTTTATAAGTGTATGTTTACATGTGTGTAAGTGTATGTTTACATGTGTTTGTAAGTGTATGTTTACATGTGTGTAAGTGTATGTTTACATGTGTGTTAGTGTATGTTTACATGTGTGTTTGAAAGTGTATGTTTACATGTGTGTAAGTGTATGTTTACATGTGTGTTAGTGTATGTTTACATGTGTGTTTGTAAGTGTATGTTTACATGTGTGTAAGTGTATGTTTACATGTGTGTTTGTAAGTGTATGTTTACATGTGTTTGTAAGTGTATGTTTACATGTGTGTAAGTGTATGTTTACATGTGTGTTAGTGTATGTTTACATGTGTGTTTGTGTATGTTTACATGTGTGTTGATAAGTGTATGTTTACGTGTGTGTAAGTGTATGTTTAGATGTGTGTAAGTGTATGTTTACATGTGTGTTAGTGTATGTTTACATGTGTGTTTGTGTATGTTTACATGTGTGTTTGTAAGTGTATGTTTACATGTGTGTAAGTGTATGTTTACATGTGTGCTTGTAAGTGTATGTTTACATGTGTGTAAGTGTATGTTTACATGTGTGTAAGTGTATGTTTACATGTGTGTTATTGTATTTTTACATGTGTGTTTGTAAGTGTATGTTTACATGTGTGTAAGTGTATGTTTACATGTGTGTTAGTGTATGTTTACATGTGTATTTCTAAGTGTATGTTTACATGTGTGTTAGTGTATGTTTGCATGTGTGTTTGTAAGTGTATGTTTACATGTGTGTAAGTGTATGTTTACATGTATGTTTGTGTATGTTTACATGTGTGTTTGTAAGTGTATGTTTACATGTGTGTAAGTGTATGTTTACATGTGTGTTTGTAAGTGTATGTTTACATGTGTGTAAGTGTATGTTTACATGTGTGTTAGTGTATGTTTACATGTGTGTTTCTGTATGTTTACATGTGTGTTTGTAAGTATATGTTTACATGTATGTAAGTGTATGTTAACATGTGTGTAAGTGTATGTTTACATGTGTGTTAGTGTATGTTTACATGTGTGTTTGTGTATGTTTACATGTGTGTTTGTAAGTGTATGTTTACATGTGTGTAAGTGTATGTTTACATGTGTGCTTGAAAGTGTATGTTTACATGTGTGTTAGTGTATGTTTACATGTGTGTAAGTGTATGTTTACATGTGTGTTAGTGTATGTTTACATGTGTGTAAGTGTATGTTTACATGTGTGTTAGCGTATGTTTACATGTGTGTAAGTGTATGTTTACATATGTCCTTGTAAGTGTATGTTTACATGTGTGTAAGTGTATGTTTACATGTATTTGTAAGTGTATGTTTACATGTGTGTAAGTGTATGTTTAAATGTGTGTTAGTGTATGTTTACATCTGTGTTTGTGAGTGTATGTTTACATGTGTGTAAGTGTATGTTTACATGTGTGTTATTGTATTTTTACATGTGTGTTTGTAAGTGTATGTTTACATGTGTGTAAGTGTATGTTTACATGTGTGTTAGTGTATGTTTACATGTGTATTTCTAAGTGTATGTTTACATGTGTGTTAGTGTATGTTTGCATGTGTGTTTGTAAGTGTATGTTTACATGTGTGTAAGTGTATGTTTACATGTGTGCTTGTAAGTGTATGTTTACATGTGTGTAAGTGTATGTTTACATGTGTGTAAGTGTATGTTTACATGTGTGTTAGTGTATGTTTACATGTATGTTTGTGTATGTTTACATGTGTGTTTGTAAGTGTATGTTTACATGTGTGTAAGTGTATGTTTACATGTGTGTTTGTAAGTGTATGTTTACATGTGTGTTTGTGTATGTTTACATGTGTGTTTGTGTATGTTTTCATGTGTGTTTGTGTGTGTTTACATGTGTTTGTAAGTGTATGTTTACATGTATGTAAGTGTAAGTCACATGTGTGTAAGTGTATGTTTACATGTGTGTAAGTGTATGTTTACATGTGTGTTTGTGTATGTTTACATGTGTGTTTGTAAGTGTATGTTTACATGTGTGTTAGTGTATGTTTACATGTGTGTTAGTGTATGTTTACATGTATGTTTGTAAGTGTATTTTTACATGTGTGTAAGTGTATGTTTACATGTGTGTTTGTAAGTGTATGTTTACATCTGTGTAAGTGTATGTTTACATGTGTGTTTGTAAGTGTATGTTTACATGTGTGTAAGTGTATGTTTACATGTGTGTAAGTGTATGTTTACATGTGTGTTTGTAAGTGTATGTTTACATGTGTGTAAGTGTATGTTTAGATGTGTGTTTGTAATGGTATGTTTACATGTGTGTAAGTGTATGTTTACATGTGTGTTAGTGTATGTTTACATGTGTGTAAGTGTATGTTTACATGTGTGTTAGTGTATGTTTACATGTGTGTTTGTGTATGTTTACATGTGTGTTTATAAGTGTATGTTTACATGTGTGTAAGTGTATGTTTACATGTGTTTGTAAGTGTATGTTTACATGTGTGTAAGTGTATGTTTACATGTGTGTTAGTGTATGTTTACATGTGTGTTTGTAAGTGTATGTTTACATGTGTGTAAGTGTATGTTTACATGTGTGTTTGTAAGTGTATGTTTACATGTGTTTGTAAGTGTATGTTTACATGTGTGTAAGTGTATGTTTACATGTGTGTTAGCGTATGTTTACATGTGTGTTTGTAAGTGTATGTTTACATGTGTGTAAGTGTATGTTTACATGTGTGTTAGTGTATGTTTACATGTGTGTTTGTAAGTGTATGTTTACATGTGTGTAAGTGTATGTTTACATGTGTGTTTGTAAGTGTATGTTTACATGTGTGTAAGTGTATGTTTACATGTGTGCTTGTAAGTGTATGTTTACATGTGTGTTAGTGTATGTTTACATGTGTGTTAGTGTATGTTTACATGTGTGTAAGTGTATGTTTACATGTGTGTTAGTGTATGTTTACATGTGTGTTTCTGTATGTTTACATGTGTGTTTATAAGTGTATGTTTACATGTGTGTAAGTGTATGTTTACATGTGTGTAAGTGTATGTTTACATGTGTGCTTGTAAGTGTATGTTTACATGTGTGTTTGTGTATGTTTACATGTGTGTTTGTAATTGTATGTTTACATGTGTGTAAGTGTGTGTTTACATGTGTGCTTGTAAGTGTATGTTTACATGTGTGTAAGTGTATGTTTACATGTGTGTAAGTGTATGTTTACATGTGTGTTTGTGTATGTTTACATGTGTGATAGTGTATGTTTTCATGTGTGTTTGTGTGTGTTTACATGTGTTTGTAAGTGTATGTTTACATGTATGTAAGTGTAAGTTAACATGTGTGTAAGTGTATGTTTACATGTGTGTAAGTGTATGTTTACATGTGTGTTTGTGTATGTTTACATGTGTGTTTGTAAGTGTATGTTTACATGTGTGTTAGTGTATGTTTACATGTGTGTTAGTGTATGTTTACATGTATGTTTGTAAGTGTATTTTTACATGTGTGTAAGTGTATGTTTACATGTGTGTTTGTAAGTGTATGTTTACATGTGTGTTTGTAAGTGTATGTTTACATGTGTGTAAGTGTATGTTTACATGTGTGTTAGTGTATGTTTACATGTATGTTTGTGTATGTTTACATGTGTGTTTGTAAGTGTATGTTTACATGTGTGTAAGTGTATGTTTACATGTGTGTTCGTAAGTGTATGTTTACATGTGTGTTTGTGTATGTTTACATGTGTGTTAGTGTATGTTTTCATGTGTGTTTGTGTGTGTTTACATGTGTTTGTAAGTGTATGTTTACATGTATGTAAGTGTAAGTTAACATGTGTGTAAGTGTATGTTTACATGTGTGTAAGTGTATGTTTACATGTGTGTTTGTGTATGTTTACATGTGTGTTTGTAAGTGTATGTTTACATGTGTGTTAGTGTATGTTTACATGTGTGTTAGTGTATGTTTACATGTATGTTTGTAAGTGTATTTTACATGTGTGTAAGTGTATGTTTACATGTGTGTTTGTAAGTGTATGTTTACATGTGTGTAAGTGTATGTTTACATGTGTGTAAGTGTATGTTTACATGTGTGTTTCTAAGTGTATGTTTACATGTGTGTAAGTGTATGTTTACATGTGTGTTTGTAAGTGTATGTTTACATGTGTGTAAGTGTATGTTTAGATGTGTGTTTGTAATGGTATGTTTACATGTGTGTAAGTGTATGTTTACATGTGTGTAAGTGTATGTTTACATGTGTGTTAGTGTATGTTTACATGTGTGTTTGTAAGTGTATGTTTACATGTGTGTAAGTGTATGTTTACATGTGTGTTAGTGTATGTTTACATGTGTGTAAGTGTATGTTTACATGTGTGTTAGTGTATGTTTACATGTGTGTTTGTGTATGTTTACATGTGTGTTTATAAGTGTATGTTTACATGTGTGTAAGTGAATGTTTACATGTGTTTGTAAGTGTATGTTTACATGTGTGTAAGTGTATGTTTACATGTGTGTTAGTGTATGTTTACATGTGTGTTTGAAAGTGTATATTTACATGTGTGTAAGTGTATGTTTACATGTGTGTTAGTGTATGTTTACATGTGTGTTTGTAAGTGTATGTTTACATGTGTGTAAGTGTATGTTTACATGTGTGTTTGTAAGTGTATGTTTACATGTGTGTAAGTGTATGTTTACATGTGTTTGTAAGTGTATGTTTACATGTGTTTGTAAGTGTATGTTTACATGTGTGTAAGTGTATGTTTACATGTGTGTTAGTGTATGTTTACATGTGTGTTTGAAAGTGTATGTTTACATGTGTGTAAGTGTATGTTTACATGTGTGTTAGTGTATGTTTACATGTGTGTTTGTAAGTGTATGTTTACATGTGTGTAAGTGTATGTTTACATGTGTGTTTGTAAGTGTATGTTTACATGTGTTTGTAAGTGTATGTTTACATGTGTGTAAGTGTATGTTTACATGTGTGTTAGTGTATGTTTACATGTGTGTTTGTAAGTGTATGTTTACATGTGTGTAAGTGTATGTTTACATGTGTGTTAGTGTATGTTTACATGTGTGTTTGTAAGTGTATGTTTACATGTGTGTAAGTGTATGTTTACATGTGTGTTTGTATGTGTTTGTTTACATGTGTTTGTAAGTGTATGTTTACATGTGTGTAAGTGTATGTTTACATGTGTGTTAGTGTATGTTTACATGTGTGTTTGTAAGTGTATGTTTACATGTGTGTTAGTGTATGTTTACATGTGTGTTTGTGTATGTTTACATGTGTGTTTATAAGTGTATGTTTACATGTGTGTAAGTGTATGTTTACATGTGTGTAAGTGTATGTTTACATGTGTGTTAGTGTATGTTTACATGTGTGTTTGTGTATGTTTACATGTGTGTTTGTAAGTGTATGTTTACATGTGTGTAAGTGTATGTTTACATGTGTGCTTGTAAGTGTATGTTTACATGTGTGTAAGTGTATGTTTACATGTGTGTAAGTGTATGTTTACATGTGTGTTAGTGTATGTTTACATGTGTGTTTGTGTATGTTTACATGTGTGTTTGTAAGTGTATGTTTACATGTGTGTTTGTAAGTGTATGTTTACATGTGTGTAAGTGTATGTTTACATGTGTGTTTGTAAGTGTATGTTTACATGTTTGTAAGTGTATGTTTACATGTATGCTTGAAAGTGTATTTTAACACTACGCCGTAATGAAATGTCCATACATCCATTCAGCATAACATCACGCAAATCTTACAAAACGAAATATGTATCGACATTGTAACATGAACGTTAATTAAAATCGATATGTAGGAGGAACTAATTTACTGAGCGCAGGAAACAACAAAACTGTCGTTAGCAATACGTCTCCTCGTGCTCACCTTCGAAAAGATGCATGATATGGGGTGCCGCGAAACCGATCAATGGTTTCGAGGTACTCCAATAATGATGGTTCATTTTACGAAAGGGGTGGTCACATGTTCAAGCCCATTTCTCAGAAAATAAACAAAACAACAGGAAATATCACAAATTCAATTCTTTATCACAGTTCCTTATCTTACTTGTAATTTGTAGTTTTGCGTATTTATAAAATACAAATAATCAAAATTAGAAAAGATGTACATACTGTTTGGCCCCTGTAAAAGATCTTGTCAACTCGCCTGAAACTGAGGTGGTGACAAGAGAGGTCAAACATGTGCGAAATTTTAGACATGCAGCTTAGCTGGGATGGATAAAGTTGTTTAACCTGGAAGTTATTCACGGGAGCAGTGGACAGTGGCAGGATATTTGTAACTTGGACAGGTACCAAATTACGTTCGTTAGCGAGCTGCTGCTGTCCCTGAAGAATGTTCGAATAATGTCGTTTTTGAGCCGAGCTCGAGTCAATGGAATACGACTTCAGCGATTGATCGGTGTTGTGGCCGGTAATTTTGCAAATCTCGCGATTTTCAATACCTGCGTTTGACAACAAAGTGACGGCAGTTGCCCGAAGACAATGGTTTGTATACACTTTGAGACCAGCGTTGGTAGAAATTTCTTTCATCATGTTGCCAATGACATTTACACCAACTGGCCTCATGGTGTACCATTCGGTGTCGTCGACGTGGACTCGTCTCTTGGGAGCCTGGTAAAAAGCACCATTGTTGAGATTGAGGAGAGACATGTATTTTTTCAATGAAAGTACAGGACAGAATTGGTCCGATGTTGCATAAATGCGTTTGTTGGGCCCATTTGAGTCTTTGAGGTCCCCCCTGTGATTTTTAGTGACTTCGGAGTGTGTCATATAAACTCGAACCTCTGTTCATCAGTGGATACACGAAAGGAAGATGCAGTTAATTCCCTTTAGTTTTCTTTACCATGACGAGCGAAACCGAGTGTAAGGTCGAACCACACTTTATGAAGCAGGCCGGAAGGAGTTTCCGTATCCAAACTTTCACGAATTATTTTTAAATCTATCTCGGGGATAGCAGCATGATGTGTTGTCTGGTCAAGGCCATCGCGCTTAAGTTTTTTTTATCATGGACAGAAAAACATTGTTTGCAGTGTGAAATTCCCGGTCTTGGATAATGTTTATGCAACCTAACAAAACTCGATTTTGAGTAAAGATCTCCCTCAGCATTTCTGACTTCGGTATAAAAGAACCTCAGGCTCTCATTCAGTTGAAAACTCTTCCAACTTGGGCTCAAAAACTCGGAAACCAAGCCATTATGGAAGTGAAAAGATTGCCTTGTTCAGGGTACAAATTAATGTGACAGTAAGTGGGATCGAGTAATTTGTTATTATTACGGCGTTGTGTTTAAATGAAATTTCCGTATATCCATTTAGCACAACATATCTCAATTCTTACAAAACGAAATATGTAATTTACGTTAAAATTTTGGTCAATCTCGTTATATTATTACCAATTTTTGCGATGACACGTTCACGCTTTATATTGCTATCATTGCAATGGTGTAAGGGAGGTACCTCTCGCTGATGTTGATCGAATCTGCATAGGAGTTTTTGGTATGTGTTTATGTATTCTTTTATGTTTCAATGGCTTACGTCGAAATATTTTAACTCCCCAGGAGGTATTACGCCCAAAAGATTTGGAGAGGTTCCCATCCACGATGTCATGTACTGCATTTGCATCAAGGGACGCGAAGCGGTCACTGGACGCTTGAACTTTGGGCTTTACGGAAATGCTGGCTGTATTTCCTAGTTCAGGGGCCATCTCAGAACGGTTTTCAGCTTCAACAGCTGTTGTGAGTAATAATGATAACAAATTAGGTGGGTGTATTGAAGTCATAACTATTATAGAGTTGCAATAAATGTTTTTTACTCTGTTAAAAAAATGATTTTGTTTTGTTTTTTCCTTTGGCCAAGCCCAAGAAAATTACATCAATTAAGATTATGATTGTGTAATTAATGGAAAAAGGTAAATTTCATTTACCTTCAAATTCTTGAATTATCTCAGAAAATGTCTCGTCGTCGAATTCACTCAATATTTCATCAAAATCTCCGATGTGGAAGTCAGGGTAAATATCCATCTGTTCCTCCATGTTGATGATTTCAAAAATAGTTCCATTACTTAATGTATACATACACGGTGATGAGACCCCAAAAAATCAGTGATGTTATGCTCATTCGCACTTTTTCACCGATCAGATCAGGGAAAATACCTACTTTTATGTTACAATGATGAGATAAGCATGATCAGTAGAAAAAAAATATATTTGAACAGGTAAATATGACATGAATTATATGTAAATACTCCAAACTTAACCATCTTCACAGTTCCATCACAAATCATAATATTACTAGAGTTTAAAACTAGACATGTAATCCTCAACATACAATAACAAAGGTATTTTTTAACATGTTAAAATGTAGGAATTATTCTCATGAATATGGCAAGTCACAATATTAATATACTTAAAATAGTAGCTAAGTATAAATATATTTCATGCTTGTTTTCTTGTTAACATATGCTCCATGTACACAATTTATACTGTTTAATTTCAGCTTGAATTCATATGCAGGAGTATTGGAGACCCAAGTTTGAATTTTGGAGGATTGCTGGTTGTGTGTGTTGGGGATTTCTTTCAAATTCCCCCATATGCCAATGACTTGTACCAAGATCCTGGCCAACATCCATTCACAAGTGATTTATGGATTGAAACAATAACACACAAGGCAAGACTGACAAATGTTATGCGTCAAACAAATGTGAAGCTTGTTAAAGCCATTAATGAACAAGAGCATGGGTGCCCCAGTGTGGAAACTGACACATTGATTTTTTCACTGTCTCGACCATTACCAGAGGGTGCTGCTCCTGTTTTCCCGTATGCTCGGAACTTTGAAGTCGACTGTCACAATGCTTCAGAGTTGGCAAAAGTGCCCGGAGAAGGCACATGCTATCAAGCAAATGACTCTGGAGAAAGGAAAAAAATTGGACAAACTCCTTGCAAAGAGAGTGCTTGCTCTGAAAATGAACTGTCCAGTAAAACTGTTGAGAAACCTGTCACAAGAGTTAGTCAATGGTGAGCTTGGAACAGTTGTAGCATTAGATTCGGATGGGCCAACTTACAATTTGGAAAAAAAAAGTGATCAAACTGCACAAAGTGTCTTTTACTGTCTATGATCCAGTGGAGTGTGTAGTCATTTGTGAGAGACACCAGTTTCCCATCAACCTAGCCTATGCTATGACAATACACAAATCTCAAGGACAGGCACTTCCTCGAGTAACCATTGTCTGCAGAAACGTCTTTCAACCAAATCAGCTTGGAGTTGCTGTAGGTAGATCTGTGGATATTGAAGGTCTTTGTGTCCATCACTATCAGCCATCCTGCTGCAAGAAACACAACATGCACAAGAGAGAAGTGCCACACTACTGCGAGCAACCTGGACAGGCCCCATCATCGGATCTCTCATGCTGCAAGAAGGTAACTCAAAATTCATTATGATATTTCAACTTTTGAATTTATCGATATCATTATCAAACATTATCATGATTATTGAATAAATCAATTCTTAATACCTATAAATTGAACTCATGAATTATTGTATTAATATTATAATAACCATCATGACATTATTTGACAAGTTTTCACAAATTCCTGGTGTTTCCTACAATGATGAGTTAATAAAGATGAATATCTACAATATGTAGAAAACATAATGTCCCTCATGTATATTGAATATGTTTTATTCAGGTCATCATGGCTATATATACAATTACCAAGTATCTAAGGAAGTTATATCGTAAAATGATTGTAAATTTAACTCGATTTCCTGAATACATACCACTTGTTTATATATGTACTATATCTTACAGGTGTATTAGCAGGTTGATTTTGGTGATGACTTTGTCCATGTTGACGAGGAGAATGATCCTGATTTCTCTGGCAATTCAGACTTTGGTGATGCAGAATTGGAGACTATTGATGAATTAGAACAAAGTGCATATGCAGTAAGTCACTATGTCCACAATCCTGATATTTGTGAATCATTACAGTTCAATCATCCTTTTTGTTCTCTTTCTCAGTTTCTGAATCCTATTGTTACTTATCCAAAGTCACAATGCATTAATTATCATATGATCATTCATTTTGTTTACGGACGTGAGGAGGGATCGGTTTTATTTTCTACTTTAATTATTCATTTTGGGTAAAAACTAATTATATATGCGATTTTAAATTGGTAAAGTGCAGAGAATTGAGTTAGGATGATAATCATCAATTTATGTTGGTGTCAATATCTTGTGTCAATAAGTTATTTTTGGTGTAACATATAATGCTCTCTTACAGGATGTCTATGTTCCTGATGTCAGTGATGCACATAAGTATCAGTTAGAAGATGTGAAGAATGTATGTATGTCTCACACCACAACAACAGTCTATGAACTCCGACAAAGATGTCCTCATGGCAGAACTGCAGAGAACAGTGTTCTTCTAAAATGAGCAGTATCAGAAAGTACATGACTTGAAGAAAAATGCTCTAAGAAAATCAGACACAAAGAAAAACACAGTGGATTGGAACAAATTCTTCAAAACTTACCATGAGTATCTTAGATCAGTTGACTACACTACTGCATACATTGCCCTTTATGCTCCAAAACCAGCCAATACACTGATGTGTGGAAGCCTGGTAACTGAGGTGAGGAAATCTGTTGTTACTGAAACAGATGAAGAGCAGTCACAAGAACAGGAAAACTATACATCCCCTGTGATACCTTCTTCTGCCAATGGCAACATAAGGTATGTTGGAGGTCGTAGTGATCTCGACTCAGTGTGTACTATACTTCATCACTCTGCAAAGGTAAACGTTACCCTGCTGCAATCCATTGTGGTTTCTCAAGCTGATCTCAATGAATGTTTGGGAAAGGTTCGCCTGTCCATGTATAAGGATTTCGAACTCAGAAAACATGGTGCTAATATTCTACAACATGTCAATGAGACAGTACTTTGTGACTCGCAGTTGTATTCAATGTGGGCACCTCTCTTCCCCAGTGTGACAACATCAATGCTTGGTGGAAGGAATGATGACAGTGACTGTGGTGATGTCCTGAGTGATATTGTCGATGGAAGTATTTCTGTATGTGAAATGTACAGTCAGGTTGTCACATCTTACCTCAATGTTACCGATGCAGAGTACAGAAGGAAACTCACAGCAGATCTCGGGAAACGGAAAAGCATGGAGCCAAGAAAGCAGATCTTGACCAAGCAAAGTAAGGGTGCAGAAGCTGCTATCTCGTTCTCATCAGTCATAGCTGACAAATCTGCAGAAAGACAAGTGTCAAGTTTAAAGGAACTCTTATGCAAAAGGAAACTACACTGTCAAGCCTTACACAGAATGATATTGCCAAATTAGCACAATGTTACGGATTATCATTGAGTTTGTCATTGAAGAAAGATGTCCTTGTAGCTCAACTTACAGAACAGGTGCTTAAAGCTGACCGCATGCCTAATCCAGAGAAACTGGATCGTCATTCAGAAAGTACTCCTCTGACTGAATGTGGTGAGAGTTCTTCTGCTGTTGGAGTAGTGTTGCAGGTACAAGTGGGCTGATTGATCTGAATGAAGAAGGGGAAATTGACATGGAACAGCACCTACTAAAAGAAAAACAACAAGTAGACGAGTCACTACCAGAGCAGGAACGGGAAAAGGAAAAGGCAGAGGAAAAGGAAAGACAGTTAACTTTCAGGTCGAGATTGATGAGGAGCTCTGTGCTGTTTGTGGTGACATGTACGATGATGAAGACGACGAACCGTAGATTGAATGTACTAGTTGTGAACAATGGATGCACAGGTCTTGTGGAGGCATATCACATGATCAGTGGGAAGTGCTCACTATGTAAATAATAAAGAGGTTGGTGTCAAACATGTATCACATGCAGGACATATTGATGGATACATTACTTTATTAAGTTAACTTGTCATGAGTATACAATTGCAGAATTAAGTGACTTTTCACAAAACCATTGCAAGCTTCATATTTTAAGGTCCATGATTACGGCTATTCTTTAGTGAAGATTTTTCCAAAATGCTGGTTTTCTCAAATTAATCTAAACACGTGATCCATCCGGTTTGGTTGCAATGTGCAGCCAGTAGCTGACTTGTCTTGCATGTAAACATGCATCAGATAACAACAGAGTAAGTTGATCTTTGCGTCGGATTAACAAGACTGGGTCATGAGTGTTTCATCAATCCTTTGCAAATTAGGTGTGTCAGAGTCGGAGTGCGAGACTGGGATTAACGAGTCTATGTAGCACAGATTTAATCGGTTCCAATCATTAGTGTCGGATATAGCCGATTGTTGGATTAACAGGACTTGACTGTAGGCTGTAACAGTAAAGAAAGGTTTGCTGTTTACAAGTATGTACAGTAACATGTGTAAAAGCATTTTTATATTACCTAATCATCACAGTTTACAAGTTATTTTCTAATTTCAGCTGCTTAAGAGGAATTGACCCGCCTTGGATAGATGATTTTCGCCTCGCTGCATTGGCCTTTTTGGAGACTACACTCTGACATAGTGTGATGCTATTCTTGGCATGTGCTTCCTTCTCCCAAGCCACAAACCACGCAAGAACATCTCCAATGTCACTTGAACAGTTGATTGGTCGTCTACCTGAAGAGCTGAATGAGCTGGCTGGTTTGTTGTAAGAGAGATATTGGTCCATTTATTCTGTCCCTGGAATCTCCCAGACTTGCTTTGTACCTCTGAAGAAGATAGAGCATATCACTGTTCAGAACATCCTCTGCCAGGTGATTCCTCATTTTATCGGCTCAGTTTGGATGAAGATGGTGTATTGACAATCTGTGCGCCCTGTCCCACTCGTATGCCTGAACGAAATGCTTCCAGGTCACTTCATTACCTTCATGGAGGAGCAGACGGGTGTGCCATTTCTCATTTCCACTCTTCAGGATGTTATTACAGGTCTTTTTAAAGAGGTGAGATGGATCTGCTAGAAATACAATGGGATGCGCGCCACTGAACGGGTTGAGTACGCTCATTTGGTGATCAACTGGGGATTCTGAGAAATGAATTTTGATGAACATGCGGTTATTGGAGGATCTATCCATACATGAATATAGAACATGAAATCCCCATGTTTTTAGAGTCTTGACAACATCCCAAAACATACTGTATAGCTGAAGTCCTGTAGCCTGATTGGTAGGATAATGTTGCACCAGGAACCTGAAACCTGTCAATCCATGGAACATGAATTGCATGACATGATTTGCCATGGTTGGACCATCCTTACTGGACAGAAACTCAGCTTCTCTGCCTGTGTCAGTGAAGCCAACAAGCTTGCGTCCGTCACCTTGCCGAACTAGGACCAAATCCACCTGAATTGCCATTTCATTCATGACAACCCCACCATGGAACCCAGCTAGGGGCAATTGTTGGTGCTGGGCCTGCAGGTACATCCATGTCATCATGTCATCATTGATGCCAGGTTAATGATTTACACAGTTCTTACTTCTACTCAATGTGCTTCAGATGGAAGGAGAAGGCTTCCACTGATCACCAACTGTCCGTAGACTCTGGGGCTACGTGTGTAAATGGACAGCGACAACTTTATCATGTCACTGTCCCATTTCCTGGCATGTATGTCAGATGCACCTGAGTTAAGTAACTGTGACTTAAACACATTCATTTGTCCATCACTTAGATAAGGAGCTTTTCCCTTAATGGATGTTAGGAGCTCCTCAGGTGTGAAGGGATCTGAAGTACTTGGCCCTTCGACATGGTCCAAATGGTCCAGTACAGACACAGTTTCGTCTGCAGAAGTATGGCTAATTGTGGCTTCAGTGGGGCTACACCAAAGCAAAGATCTACAGTTCTGAAATGTTACTGTTGACTTTAAACAATTCAAAGATAATACTTTTAAACAGTTAGCAGAGTATGCAGTGGGTTCCTTCTCAAAATTTTGCTGAAGAACAATATTTTCTTTCTCATCTGATATTCTGTTATGAGATATGCCCTGACAGTATCTTGTCATATTCAGTGTTGAAAAGAATGATTTAAGGGATATTGAGTCGTAATGTATAGACTGAATCCCAAAAGTGCCTTTTATTACTGTACCACTGACGGAAAGATGTACATGTCCATCAGTAGAAAATCGCACTTGTAAATATATCATGTTCCCATTACAGGATAATCCTGTCTGCCTTCCAACAGTTATAGAGTCTTTAGTTTGCTGCAGTACAAAATAGTCTTTGGGAATGTTATCAGATATTGCAGCAAATTCAATGTTTTGTGTCTGTTCAGATCTCACATTGATGCTACGGTAAACCGAGATGTTTATTGTCCAATCACCAGGTTTTCGGTGCCTGGTCGTGGTGATATTTGGAAAAGCATTTTTTATACATTTTCCGACAAACACTTTTGATCTGTGACCAAAGTTGTCACAAAATTTCTGGAAAATCTCTTCAACTGGTATAGTACTTTTGCTATCTTCAACATATAACCTGTAAAAATGTTTCAAGAACTTTACATAACTGAAAATTGAATTATTGTAACATCGCAATATAGCTGCCATTGGTAAAAATTCAGAATTTCATATTGTTATTATTAAGGCACATCATGAGATTTGGGTGTGTTTGTGATATTCATATGATCATGTAATGTTGTAAATTACTTATTATTCTCAAATAGATTTATTACTTTTGCATTAATGAAAAATATTAACATGAAATGTTCACTTTATTCATTTTCAATCAGCATGACCAGTATTCATAATGTAATCAGGCACAGGCAATATGCATGAAAATGTGCCTATTATATTAATATAGTGATGTATTGTTTAAAATTCACCAGCTAATAATAGATTAGCTTTAGATGACAAGTATATTATAAAATAAAAAACATATTCATAATAAATATTTACCATTTGAAGAAATTATCTGATGTGATTTTTTAGATGCTGCTGTCACTCCAGATAACTGTCTTCAAATTTCGCGCTGATTTCTTTAATTAGAGCGCTGTGTATTTTCAGCCAGTCAGATGGCTCGCCCGATAAAGCCTGCGTTTGAAATCTACTTCCGCTCGGGTTTGGTAACATTTTCGATATTTCGGTAAGTAAGGGACATTAATCGAATGTAGATGACTTGTACATGTGTAGAAATGTGTTATCGATCAATCTACGGCCAGAAATGCGCTTGTCAATAAGCGTATAATAAAAAAATCGCCTTGGATATCGAATGTAAACAAACCGACAAGATGGCGAGTGACGCTCGTTTTCTCTACTTACATATAGGGGGTATATAATTTTCTTTACTGAATAATAACGAGTTCCTGTGTTACAACCTCAGACGTGAATTCGAATGGTCAGTCCACGACGACTTCTGTGGAAGTGACCATTTTCCAACTATTCTTCAAACAATAGCTCCTACTGATGTTCCTTCGTCATCAAGATGGAATTTCACAAAAGCTAACTGGTCTTTGTTTGAGTTACTCTGTGCGAACAAATTAAATCCTGATCATTTTGTTGATTTTCCTTATTCAATAAAAGTGTTCTCTGATGAACAAAATAGCTGATGCATGTATCCCCAAGTCCTCTGCAAATCCACACATTCGTAAACCATGGTTTAGTGATGCCTGCAAACAAGCTAGAAAGGCACGGAAGAAAGCTGAACATTATATCCGTCGCCATCCTTTGGTGCATAATTTAAATAAATTCAAAATTCTAAATGCTAAAGCACGGCGTACATTTAAGCAAAATAAACGTATGTCTTGTCAAGATTACCTTTCAAAAATTAATTCGCGAACGCCTATGTACAAGGTATGGAACATGATAAAAAAAAAATCAAATGTAAGGGAACTAAATCTGGCATTCACCATCTTAGAAACGAGAATGAATTATTAACTTGTAAATCTGATATTGCGAATAAACTGGGTGAAACTTGCTAAAAATTCTTCCTCATTAAACTATCTACCTTAATTCCAAAAACACCAAAAGCAGCAGGAAAAGAAAACTCTTAATTTTAATTCAGATAATGGGGAAGATTACAATGAAATATTTTCTATTCATGAACTACATACTGCCCTGGGACAAGCACACAATACTGCTACAGGAGCTGATACATTACATTATCAACTCCTGAACCACTAACCAGAACTAGTTTGCAATCACTGTTGGATATTTTTTTATGAAATTTGGACGTCCGGACGATTTCCTCCTTCTTGGCGTGAAGCAATTGTTGTCCCAATACCTAAACCAGGACGTGATCACACCGTTCCATCAAATTATCGACCAATTTCATTGGCAAGCTGCGTTTCCAAAACCATGGAGCGCATGATAAATAATCGACTAGTTTGGTACTTAGAAACCAATAATCTTAATACAAATATACAATGTGGTTTCCGTTAGAACCGGAGTACTATCGATCATTTAGTACGTTTAGAATCATTCGTAAAAAATGCCATAATAAACAAACATGCAGTGTCAATCTTTTTTTATCTACAAAAAGCATACGACACTGCATGGAAACATGGTATTTTACAAGATTTACATGATTTTGGTTTGCGAGGCCGTTTGCCTCATTTTATATCTAATGTTTTAACTGACAGACAATTTCAAGTCCGCGTGGGTACTACCCTGTCTGATCATTATAATCCGGATCAGGGAGTCCCACAGGGCAGTATTTTGTCTGTCACACTATTCAGCATAAAGATCAATAGTTTATCGAAAGTTTTCAATGATTCCATTGATGGATCACTTTTTGTGGATGATTTTAATATTTCCTGTCGTGGTAAAAACATGAATACTATTGAAAGGCAACTATAGTTATGTTTAAATAAAATTCATAAATGGTCACTCGTAAATGGTTTTAAGTTTTCTAAATCAAAACGAATTGCATTCATATTTGTAGAAAATATAAGCCACATAAGGACCCCAATTTAGTTTTAATGGAACCCCTATCAAAATAGTAAAAGAAGCCAAGTTCCTTGGTATTATATTTGACCATCATGTCAAATGTCTGTAGCCACTTGATCTCTTAAAAGTCGTTTCAAATACGAAGTGGGGAGGGGATCAGAAAACCCTCCTCCAACTGTACTGAGCGCTCATCCGCTCTATATTGGATTATGGCGCCATCATATATGGTGGAGCTTGCAAATGCAATTTAAAAAAACTGGATGCTGTTCATCATCAGGGCCTGAGACTTTGCCTCGGAGTTTTTAGTACTTCTCTAATACAGAGTCTGCATGTGGAGGCTGATGAGCCGTCGCTTACGCAACGCCGCATTAAATTGTCTTTACAGTACATTTCTAAATTACATTCTTCAAAATCCAATCCAGCGTACAACTGTGTTTGTAATCCACTTTATGAAGAACTTTACAATAGACAATCATCACTTATTCCACCTCTAGGAATAAGAATACAATATTATATTTCTGCTGCTAAAATAAATCTTGAAAATATAACCCCCACTCATCTTTTCTCTTCTCTGCCATGGCAGTTAGTACAGCCAGAGGTGGACCTAACCTTAACAAAACTAAAGAAATCTGACACAAATCAACTAATTTATCAACAGCAATATAATGACTTACGAAGCAAATATGACACTTATAAATCTATATTTACAGATGGATCCAAGGATGGGGACACTGTTGCAAGCGCCACTGTCATTGGGTCCAGGACTATCTCATCCAGATTACCTGATAACTGTTCTATTTTCACAGTGGAAGCAAATGCTATTTTAACAGCACTTAAATATATCAACATAAACCAAACTAAACATAAACAGTACATAATTTGTTCAGATTCTCTTTCCTGCCTTCATGATATTAAAAACTTGTCATGCACACGTCCACTTTTAATTGAAATTGTTGAATTGTTTAATAATCTTGCTAGTGGCCAATACGACATCGTTTTCTGTTGGTTACCCAGCCATGTTGGGATTATAGGTAACACAATGGCCGATGCTGCTGCAAAAACAGCACTCAACAAATCTGTGACACCACTTCTGATCCCGTACACTGATTATAAACCTGTTATATGATCTTACATTAAAGATCTTATACAAAAGAAGTGAGACACCCAAGAAGGTATCATTAAATTACATGAAATAAAACCAAATATTGGTTACACCTACTTGGGCTGACAGTCCAGATTTGAAGAGGTCATAATACGACGATGTCGTATTGGCCATAGCAGGTATTCTCATGTATATATATTAAAAGGTGAGGATCCTCCATTCTGCATCCCTTGTGATGAACGAATCACGGTCAAGCATGTCCTGTTTGACTGCATTGATTTTTCCATCACAAGGGATACGTATTTCAATATTACATCCATAAAAGATCTTTTTATTCAAAACAGTACTCATTTAATCATCGTTTTTTTTAAAGAAATAGAGTGATAGATAAATTTTGATTGTAATATGTGTAGTATAAAGTAAGTGATTTTTAATTTGGTGGAATGAATTCATAACTGAGATTGTTAGTGGCTGTATATTGACAGGGGGTTGAAGCATCGTAAAACAATTGTCCCCCGGGGAAGGTACGTAAATCCGGTATCATTCAAGGTATCTTTTCATTTCAATGTGATTTTAATCGAAGTATTTTTGTTGATTTTAACTGTTTGGCTAATCTTTCTGATCATCGCCAGTGGCCAGAGGGATGGTGTAAATCCTGCTTGGGTACCATGTAGGTAGCAGAAGTACCGTAAGTCCCCATGGTCCCTAGTATGGTGGCCTAACTTTGTTTGCTGACGATCTACAGCCCGTTTTTATATTGTATCGTCTGTTATAATCTGACCATTTTATTGTTCTAGAACTAGTTTTACAATTATAATCTGTGATATATTACTAGTTGTACTGTCCTTCGACGCCAGGTTTTTATATATTATATAAATTCATAACTTGCTCAAGTCACTATATGGCTGAAATAGTGCCGATGTGACTTTGAATATTAACTCACTCACTCACTCACTCATGCAGTAGTTGTGTAAGGTAAAGAGTAAGAGCATCCTGGAATATGGTCTGCATGCTTCGAATGTATAAACTGTTATATGGCGGTGTATTTATTGTTGAGCAATTATAGTAACTGTGTCACATTGTTTCTGTTTAGGATCGGAAGAAGCTCATTGCATTGTATTTGGTTGGTTGTTGGTTGGTTGTTTTACGCCGCATTCAGCAATATTCCAGCTATATGACGACGGTCTGTAAATAATCGAGTCTGGACCAGTCAATACAGTGATTGATATCATGAGCATCGATCCACGCAATTGGGATCGATGACATGCTTCAACCAGGTCAGCGAGTCTGACCACCCGATTCCGTTAGTTTTTTTTGGACAATGATAAGTCGTCAGGAATGTGTAATCGGCGAGGCTCGTCTATCATTGTATAGAGCCTTACATCACTAGAATGTTTTGGAAGCTAGTTAGGTATGTTAAAGAACTAAACGACTCGTGGTCGTTGTTTATCGTACTATAAAACACTGCAGGGAGACTAAACCATGAAAGGCGCAGCCCCGAGTGGTTTATTCTCCCTGCAGTGTTACATCGTACGATAAAACAACGACCATGGGTCGTTTATTTCTTATATGAGATATCAACATTATGTACAGCCTCTTTAAGAATGTTACTAAAAAGAACATGCTTTTAAAATATTTACCCGTATTTAAATAATGATGCCTCCCTGAATAAAATCCGACGCCGGAATCTCGGACAAGTCCATTTTTAGAATAGCGTTTCCTGCATATTCTCACAATTTTCACGTCAATTATCTGTACCTTTTCTCCCAATACCGATTGTCACATCTCTCTCAATTTTGAAAGCGTTCGTTCGCCCATTGCGTTCATCTACATCTTTGGGGAACAACTCACTTAACACTTCCCTCTCAAAAATAACGTTGTCCAATTTACGTCATCATGTTGCGAGAGCATGTTCGAATCTCCAGATATGAAGTCATGATATCGTGAAATAAAACACACTTCGTTCGCCATTTTCTTTGCGATTTATCGCCAAGCTATCTTGTATCAATGGGATGAGAGCACGCCTTTCGTATCTCTCTCACACATTTCATTACATCAAGTCTAGTCGTGTGAAGATCATTCATTACACCTGATTCCCAGCCTAGGCACAGACCGCCTCCCTGGTCTAGTGGAAGAGCGTCCGCCCGGAGAGCGGAAGGTCCGGGGTTCGATCCCCGGCCGCGTCATACCAAAAGACGTTAAAAAGATGGTACTTGTTGTTACCCTGTCTGGCGCTCGGCATTAAGGGGCTAAACCAAGGACTGGTCGGCTCGGAGTCAGTATACTGTGTCTGAGTGGGGTATTCGTGTTAAACTGCGGCATGGTATCTCAGTGGGCTAGCACTATAAATCGGCATCAGTCCGGTCTAGTACAAGCAGCCACACACACACACACGTGCATGCACGTCGCTATATAAGTGCAATAATCTTGGACGCGAAGTTAAACCCAATTTCACCTCACCTCACCTCACCTCACCTCACCTAGGAACATCTCGGAAGCTTGACGACTGTCGCCGTTGATACTGCCCACTGCCATCATAATATATTCTGTCATTGAATATTGTACTAAAACTCTTTAGTGTGGTGCCATTGTAATTGTTGAGCAGTAATTTGTATTGACTTGTAAGCCTAGTTAATTTTGTAATACTTTTGTTGATTGAATACCACTTGTTGGTTGTTTATTGGTTTCACACTTAAGTTCTTTTACGTACATATTTCTGGGTTTATATATTGTTTCAATTTGGGAATCGACACGCAACAATATAAGCCTGCGAGTGTTGGGCAGATGGAGATAAAAGTTGCGAGCTGAACGTCTTGTTGTGAATAATATTTGTTGTAGACCCTGTGCGGGCTTGTGTTGTCGTTATCCCGTTGAGCACCAACGTCTGCTCGGGACATATTGTTGTAAGTTTCCTTTAAGAGGTAAATATTATCACATATCAGCATCTTTATGGGCGTTCCTTGCAAATTAAGCTGGTGTGCTTTGATGTACCTGAAATACTGTCCACAGCCATGTTAAACCCAACTCACTCGAGCTCAGCAACTGTCGTATTTACTGAAGCAGTGCTCCGTTTTATTTGAGCTGTCCTATTTTTTTGTATCGGCTGATGTTACACATGTGGTTGTCCGGTATAAAAGTGCCGAGTAATACACGCTTGGGAGAAGCACGTGTGTTGTGACGTATGTGGAATGTTGAGGTGACGGCTAATGACTGCGCATGAGTATGCCGCAATACGCTGGAAGTACAACAGTAACATTAATTGACACACATTAATTAATGTGTTTTCCCACTCAATCGCCACATTGTATCCCACTACGGCCATACTTGATCACCTTGAGTGGACCAGAATCTGATTGTACCAATGATAAAGATTCCGACTACAGCATACGTAACTGTTTCTGAAATGGTGACAATACCAGGTGTTCGAGAAAAAGTGAGCATATTCCGCAACGCCGTCGGTAACCGTTACAAACACGTGTGTGAAGAACCGCCGTAGAATAGGTCTTCAGCAACCCATGCTTGCCGTAAAAGGCGACTGTGCTTGTCGTAAGAGACGACTAATCGGATCGGGCTGTCAGGCTCGCTGACTTGGTTGATGCATGTCATCGTATCCCAAATGCGTGGATTGATGCTCATCATGTCAATCACTGGATTGTCTGGTCCATACCCGAGTATTTACAGACCGCCGTCAGAGTGCGGCGTTAAACAACAAACCAAATGAACAAAAAGTATCTCACTACGGCGATGCTGAGCAGGGAGTTTGCCTTGAGTGGACCAGAATCCGATTCTACCAACGATAAGGATTCCGACTACAGCATAAGTAACTGTTTCTGAAATGGTGACACTACCAGGTGTTCGAGTAAAGGTTGAGCATATTCCCCAACGCCGGTGGCACCCATTACATACACGAATCATGTCTTTAAATGGATGGACATATAATAGAAGCCAAGCGAAATCAGGGAATTACATCGGGCTTCTTCTTGGTCCCTGATGTGTTTACAAAATGTCCTCTGTTTCCCACCATACACCATTCGAAAGCTTCACTAAGTGTTTCGGAAGCACCACACACAATATTGACATATGTTTCAGTTTGTTTTTTTGTAAATCCACAGTGTTCATAATTTACTTGATTTCTTTCAAAATAATGATGGCGGAAAATCTACACTAAATAAGAAATTATTTATTGGTTGAGGGCTCTCATACTTTCCCACGTCTATAATTTATCTTCTTGTTCATGTACACCGAAATGATCTTTCGTTATACGCTATTCTCACGACTGTACGTTTTAGAATCTAGAGGTTAACTGCTGCAAGCTTTATCTTTCAGGTTTAAATGCTTGATGGACCATTGGTGTGGCGCAGTGTTTCCTATTTGCTTATGTTTTTTAAATGTACATTCTTAAAATAAGTAGGGAATCAAGAAACTAAATGTTATTTGCAAGTGTAGTTAAATAAAGATAAATGTCCTTTACAAGGACGTTTATGTCTGTGAAGTGTACCATCAAAACGAAAGTAGCAAAATCGTTTGTATATGCATAAGATGTATCTGCCAAAAGCAGATTCGATTTTTCGATTCCGACCATATCATGTGTTTTTGACTCACTATCAAATAGTGATGTCACCAGGTGTTCTCGATAAGGTGAGTTTATCCTGTCCCACCGTCGGCACCATTCACACACACATGCAAAGGCTAGTATATTGTTAACTTGACAAAACAACACGGGACCATATGGTGTTAGTCAAAATAATAAATTGCATCGGACATCAGTCTTATCACTGATGCGTCTCATTTTCAATTGCCCTCCACGTGTCTCCATTAAAACTTTTTGATAGGTTTACTGGGGTCTTGTACCGTGTAACCTTGATCAAACATTATGCCACTCTTTGAAGTCTTGGTAGAAAGAGCATGCTGGATCATCTCAAAAGTTGTGAAATGTAGACACCAAAGGCTGCAGCTGCAGAAATATTGCTCGACATAAATGGAACCGATCCTATTGTTTGCATGTGTCTCACGCAGTAGAGCAAAGGCTGTCATTCCTGATTTTGACACGTTTTGTACCGACAGACCAGTATACCCGAGCACATGTCAAGTTTGTAATATTTGTAAAAATCATCCACACTAAGATCAATTGTGATTGTTGGCTTCACACAATCTAAAACAATAAAATGACAATCCAATAATTTTGACATACAATTTTGTGATATGTTAAATTTCTATCCCAAACTTCCTATACGTGTCGACGTGCAAATTGAAACAATAAGTTAAACCAGAAATCAAAACGTAAATAAAATCAGTGTCAAGCCAACAGACAGCAAGGAAATAGTATACAACAATTAACAATTGTATCATCTTATTATGGGCTAGGTTTACAAATCAACACAAACTTCTGCAGAGCAATTAACCGTAGTAGTCCACACCAGAGTGTAAGTACAAAATATAATTGCAATACAATTACAATTGAACTGTAAGTGAGTGAGTATGGTTTTACACCGCTTTTAGCAATATCCCAGCAATATCATAGCGGGGGACACCAGAAATGGGCTTCACACATTATACCAATTGAACCATAATGTATAATAGCAGTGGTGATAATATTCACATAGCAGCAACAGTGGCTAAGTTACAAAGATAGACCAACGCTGAACATCCAGGGTGAAAACAATTATTTTCACACAAAAGCTGGTCTTGGTGTGATGTGAGATATAGTGTGAGATGAGAAAGACATGTGGCTGCACACCTATATAGTCTAAATACCTTCTACAAATTCCCATACCAATCTGGTCTATAGTTGTTCTAGATGAGTTTTACAGATCATGCTGGATTAATCTGTAGCTGGTCTAGAAGATTTGAGGCTTTAAAAGCATCTAAATAAAGTGACTTCCACACCACTGCTTACATTAGATGCTACTACATTCCTGACAACTAACCATTGTGGAATCTGCAGCACATTTAGCGTCTACGGGCAATTGGCATGCTTGAAACTGGTAGAAGTCAGTATGCAGTGGCCAATACGTTCAATGTTCCACACTCTTTGACTACAGGACAGTTACCAACAAACCCAAAATGTTGACGATTGACCCCGGTCAAGGCAAGAGTACAGGATCGACTGATCCGAAATCAGGCTCTATGATATCTAGTCAAACGGCGAATAGAATTGCTGCAATCTTTCATCCGGCAACTGGAGTACGAGTAACGGGTCAGAGACGATAAGTGTTACATTTCTAGGGCAATAATAAATCATAAGGGTTTCATTTTACGTGCATGTTAGTGATAAAACTTGCAATCATATATAGGTATAGTATATACAGGTATAGTGCACCACACAACCCAGTTGTGAGTTCCACTAGTTCCACAGCTAAATGGATAAGGTGGTCAGGCTTGGTGACTTGGTTGGTTGTGTGACATGGTGCACAATCAAAGTGGGACGTTGCTTATATATGACAAACGATTTGTGAATTTATGCAGATATAGAAGGGCAGTTGATATCAACATCTTTGTCTGAGAACGACTATGCAATTGTATGCAAATGAGACACTTGCGATAGATGTTATATTAGACTGTGCTGTTTGTGTTTATTATTTGCAGATCAAAATAGATAATGCAGCAAAGAGGGTATTGGTGATCCAGACTGGTTAGGCGCATTATCAGCTCAGGGGCCTTCTCCCTCTACACAGCAAACCCGGGTACTCCTCCAATGTCAGTCAACAGATTGGGAGGTACCAACCCTAAGGCACCGAGGACAAGGGGGAGTCGGACAACTTGGTATCCTCAGGATGAAAGCCTGACATTGCCATGTTTGTCCTGAATATTGATAATCACATTAGTGCCAAAAGGGAAAGAAAATTCAATGATATAAATGATTTTGTTGGATTTATCAAAAAGGACAAGAGCAGGTTTGTTGGCCAGGATAGGTCTGATGCAGTGGTATCCACTGACAATGTGTTGGACATTCTCAACGTAAATTCATTACATAATCTACATTTCATATTTACATTTTGATGCAAAATCACACATTAACGGTTCCGAGTGGGGGCTGACAGATCCTGAGCAGCAAACTGAAAGCCTTTTGTTTCACATTTCAAGACAGTCGACTTCATCCAAGTGAAGGACCCTGCTTGGTTGCTGATTTTATCAACACACTGCACACAAACCCGATGCAGTGGACGTTCAGATATCCTGACAATGTATTGGACAATCTCATTAAATTAATTGCCTAATCTACATTTCATATTTACATTTTGATGCAAAATCACACATTAACGGTTTCGGGTGGGGTGACTAATAATCTTATGCAGGGCCGGTTTTATCGTTTTGTGTTGTTCCAATGATTCTCTCAACACACGTGATTAGTCTTGTGACGTGTGGCACCAGTTGGACAGGATACGCTTACCTTAACACCTGGTATCATCAATATTTGTTATTGATACAGAAGCACATGCTTGTGTTTGTTTCTTTGTTGTTTAACGCCGCACTCAGCAATATTCCAGCTATATGACGGTGGTCTGTAAATAATAGAGTCTGAACCAAACAATCCAGTGATTGCTATCATGCTCATCGATCCACGCAATTGGGATCGATGACATGCATCAACCAAGTCAGCGAGCCTGACCACCCGATCCCGTTTGTCGCCTCTTACGACAAGCATATTCGCCTTTTACGGCAATTATGGGTTGCTGAAGACCTTTTCTACCCCGGATCTTCACGGTGTCAAGTGAGCATATTTGACTTCCATAATTAAAAATTCAAGACTTCTATCAGGGTAGGAGATAGGAGAGTGGAGATATTAGATGCGAGAGACTAACAGAATGAAATATAGTTGGTTGGTTTGTTGTTCAACGCCGCACTCAGCAATATTCCAGCTATGTGACTCCTCTTAATATGAGCATAGTCGCCTTTTACAGCATGCATGGGTTGCTGAAGAACCTATTCTACCCCGGATCTTCAGGGGTCTAGGAATATAGAACAGTTGTTAAGAATATTTGACACAATCGATCGATTTGACCACCCGATCACGTTAGTCGCATTTTACGACAAGCATAGTCACTTTTTACAGCAAGCATTGGTTGCTGAAGACCTATTCTACCCCGGAATCTTCGAAATTTGTTGTGCATGTGGTTCTAAAGTTTCTTTCAAGCTTACTTGTATACATTACTTTTTGTAAAGGAGATATATTTGTTGCATGATTTATCCGGCATGATTTATCCATCATAATTGTGATTAAAGATATTTAATGACGCGAGACAAATAGAATTGATATTTCACAGTGATAATATTTACAAAAATGAGATCTTTATAGTCAAAACTACTGTGAATTCATTTAAGGAATATACAATTTCAAGTACTTTACTTTCAGGCTCTATTTTAGCGATGTTTTTGCTCTATCGTTGCTTTATCGTTGTATTGACTGAACACTAATGATCTACTTGACCTTGCAGTGATGTGATAGAGTCTGGAATAACTTGAATACTGACTGTCTGCGTTCCGTGGGCAAAGGCATGATCGGGGACAGTCGAGAAGAGTGTTTTTTCTAAACGCTGTTTAGCAGTATGGTTCGTAAAAGCCCGTGATAACATTCCTGAATTGTACATCCAATACACAGACGTGTATTTTCGAGAAGGTTAAGGAAGCAAAACAATTTACATTGTACTAGTAGCAGTGTTGGTATAAAAAAAATCCAAGCTGTTAAGAATGATATGCCACGTGTTTTGGACTTGTCTTACCTTGCCGTTGGTCGTCATGTACAGGGCAGATGCTCTCAAGGATATGACTGTATTCAGGAAATGTGCACAGGAAGAGCTATGTGACGCCCCTCTTGCTGAACTGGCGCCATACGGAAGTTCACTGTGCTTCACTAAATGTTTGCAGCTTGCTAGTTGTAGTCATGTAGGATTCAATTCCAAGACGCTGGTTTGCAGGATCTGCATGGCATCAAGTAATGTGGCAGCTGGTAAACCAAAGACGTCAGTGAGTGATGAAGACTGGATGTGTCGGAAGAAAGTAACATTGGTAAGGCCAATCATTTGTCACTTTTAAACTTAGACAAACCGCAGGGTGTTTTAGATATTATTATCTGAACCCCAAACTGGAGGGGATCTGGCCTACTGGTAGTAGCCGTGCCCCCCAAAAACCTATGGTCACTGATTAGAGTCCCCCAAGACATCCTTAGATTAATGTTTATAGGTGAGGTGGAATGGGGTTTAACGTTGCGTCCAAGATTATTGCACTTATATAGAGACATGCATGCACGTGTATGTGTGTGTGTGTGGCTGCTTGTACTAGTCCGGACTGATGCCGATTTATAGTGCTAGACCAGTCCTTGTTTTAGCCCCTTAATGCCGAGCGCCGGACAGTGTGACAACAAGTACCATCTTTTAACAGCTTTTGGTATGACGCGGCTGGGGACCTTCCGCTCTCCGGGCGGACGCTCTACCATTAGACCACGGAGGCGGTCTAATGTTTATAGATCAAAGACACATTTGGACATGGGGGAAACCAGTACCTTATTGAAAATGTATTCACACTTTCTAAATTGTAGATTTAGTAATTTAAAGAGATCTCGAGTTCGTGTCCCCTGAAACAACACAATATATATCTCACGTGATCGTTTACATGTTAGCTCAGATTTGGCTAAATATTTTCAAGAACACTTTTCTGAATGAGTATTTTCACAAATTGAAGCTGCTGCAGTTTCGGTGACATTTGGATACAACAAAAGGCTCATATTTTTTTAAAAAGCAGTCTCTGTGTTATCACACTATTTCTTTGGTTCACATCGAAGTAAAACAAACTGCGGTTTCTTGAAAATACATCTTATTCAGAGAACAAAAATAAGATTAAGGACTTCATTTTCCCATTTTTCTCCTTTTATGTCATCTGTTTGTGTCATAGAGATGGTTTTTGTTTGGTTTGTTGTTTAACGACGCACTCAGCAATATTCCAGCTATATGACGGCGGTCTGGAAATAATCGAGTGTGGCCCACACAATCAAGTGATACACATCATGAGCATCGATCCACGCAATTGGAATCGATGACTTGCATCCAACCAAGTCAGCGAGCCTTGACCACCCGATCCCGTGATGTCGCCTTTTACGACAAGCATAGTCGCCTTTTACGGCAAGCATAGTCGCTTTTTACGGCAAGCATAGTCGCTTTTTACGGAAGCATAGTCCCTTTTTACGGCAAGCACGGATTGCTGAAGACCTATTCTACCCCGGATCTTCACGGGTCAATATAGTATTGACATAAATTTCCCCATTAGTTTGCCTTTTGCATCAAAATGAAGCTATTTCGTCGAATAGTCAAGAAAGTTGGGTTTTTTTTAGCGTTGAAGTTTTGTATGTCACGAATGTAGGAGACGCCCCCTGCTTGCACCACTTTTAGCATTGCCCCCACATGTATCTGACACTGGATTTAATAACTATGTTGCTACAAGCGGACTATGGTTGTTACATCCAATACAATGGTCAATGCAAGTAAATAACCAGGCAGGATTATCCATTGAAACATATTGTTCTTTCATTTCACAGGCTCCTTGTTCCGAGTGTCAGCCAGGAAGCACATGTGTAAAGTCTCGAAGTGGTGAAACAAAGTGTGTCCATTATGGTGAGTGCATAATATGAATTAATCTACACGTAACAATCGTCTACATATGTTTCGTGCTAATGTTTTACAAAAGGTATACTTTACTGAGCCTGAACATTTCCTGATGGGGTACAAAATCAGAAGATATATCACAATTAAATATGGTATGGATAGTTCTTCACTTAAATACAATTAACTGTAAAATGTAATATTTTAGGAATAAATCAATGTATTATACGAGCTTTTGGCGAGCATAATTTCATGTTATTTATTCCTAATATACGATATTTACTGTGCAAAAACACAGACTCGATTATTTACAGATCGCCGTCATAAAGCTGGAATATTGCTATGTGCGGCGTAAAACAACAAACCAACCAACTATTGTGACATTCTTGAAATAATCGACGTTTATGATAGGTTTATTATTACTAAATACAGTTAACTTCGGTTGGTGACCCGTGAAGATTCCGGGGTAGAATAGGTCTTCAGCAACCCATACTTGCCGTAAAAGGTGACTATGCTTGGAATCGATGACATGCATCAACCAAGTCAGCGAGCCTGACCACCCGATCCTGTTAGTCGCTTTTTACGAAAGCACAGTCGCCTTTTACGTTGCAGAATGTAGCGTTAAACAACAAACATAAGTCCATGTTCCTTACCAGTAAGCTCTCTGTATCAACTATACTACATTTTCAAACAATTACCTGACACTGATGATTAATGTTAAAATGATAAAACTTGTTCTGTACTCCGCAGTACTGTTTTAAATCGGTACTCGAATTTTCTTTGCAGACCTACAAGAACATTTAGAGGGGAAAGGTAGAATGTCGACGCAACAACGAAATGCTAAATTATTGAAGATGACAAAACAAGGTAATTTGTTTCACTTTTTCGAGAGCAGATGGTTTTCGAGAGCATAAAACAAGAGTGAAAATACTCTGGTGACTAAGGACATTTAAGTGTTGTGAAAAGTTTCACGTTTGAATGCTGCAAACTCCAAAGATAAGAAAGCCCTTGAAGTAATTAGGATGCAGCTGTCTCTCTGAGAAAGAATTTGGAAGCAATGCTAGGTACAAAGTTAACGTCCAAAAAGACTCTGACACTGCAAACACGGAACTGTCATTTTTTTGTCTGTACATTCGCATGGGAGAGAAAAAGAATGAAAATTAATGAAAATACGTTCGATGTTTTGAAAAATAAAAATTTGCTCAACCTTTTATAAATGTTAATGACTAATCACATGGCCTTGCTCCCCCGATGCACATAATACCCTCAGCTTCATTTAGGATACTATCGATCTTTAACTGTAGTAGTTGTATTTCTGGCTGTGGGACATGCCTTACTCTTATATCTCTGTGATCCGCCCTGCGATGTGCTGCTAGATTTGCTATAAGGGCGTTGTGGGATATGTAACAAGTCAGTTGCATTTATAAACGCGCCAGGAAGTCTCTAGAAACCTTGTTACCAAGTTCATTGATATTAATGAAAGATAATTTATTCTTCAGTAACAAGGTATGGAAATGTACACTAATTATGTTCCAATTTCAATTCCTTCGGGTAATGTATGACACACATTTGGCAAACTGTATGGACTCGGATCATTATTATAAGTTAGAACATTTCAGACTCTTATCTCGGCATGTATGTGAACACCTTATCCCTTCCCGACACTTCTAAAATGTATGAAAGCAAAACCTGTAGCAGTGTGTTTTAACTTAATATCTTCTGAAGGAAATGTATGCTTTTTTTTTCATTTCGATTTTACAAGAAGGACCTAAATGATAAATGTCTTTGAGGTTTACCACTTCGTTGAATCCCACGAATGCAGGTATGGTGCTGATAAACCTAGAAATAGAATCATAAGGAATCTGGTATTCGAACCAACGGTCACAGGTTTCTAGCATACTAAACAGAAACAGTTAAGCACAACAAGGTGAGGTGAAATGGGCTTTAACGTCGCGTCCAAGATTATTGCACTTATATAGCGACTTAAGCACAACAAATTACAGTAGCTTTTGCGACTTGGCCAATTTGGTTTGGTTCTTGGGATCAAGGGCCCAAATCATGCCACTGAGTGAATAGGAGTCTGTCCAAACTGACAAGTCACACACACGCACACACGCACGCACGCACGCACGCACGCACGCACGCACGCACGCACGCACGCACGCACGCACGCACGCGTTTTTCTTGAGAAACATATAGCTTTAATAATTGGGTCCCCTCTGCAGGGCGTTCGTTATGTCAAAAACAGAAAACCAGCAGTACAATATTGGTCCGGATCGCACAAAGGATGATATGTCATTCTGTATTCTGCTTTTCCTGGGATACACTAAACTGACCGTACGATTCCTACTATATCATAAGCATGCGTTTGTGAATCAAATAGTGATAATAACAGGCGTTCGCAATAAGGTGAGTCTATCCTGCCCAACCGGTGACACTCGTCACAAACACATGCAAAGACAAGTCGATTGTTCACCTGAAAAAACCCACGGCAACATATGGTACAGTCAAATTAGGGAATTGCATTGGACATCATTTTTGTCACTCATGCGTCAAATTTTTAAATGTCTTCCACATTTCAACCCAAAAAACTGTTTGAAAGCTTACTGAGGCCTTGAATCTTGCAACCTTTATTGTAAACTTTCATATATTATCGAGGCATTGAAAAAGTGGAATTCACAAAATTAAAATGTTAAAAGTAGTACTTCTATAGCTCAACCTAAAACAAAAATATTTCAAAATGTTATTATATCTCAACATTATTTCACTTATGGAAAGCGTGAAATTAATATTCTACCATTAATTTGGAATTTAATCGATTCTGATTAGTCAGTTTTGAAGACAACAGAGAGCTTGGAATTTTGGCGCTGTTCTATATACGACTGTGACGTCATATATTTTGCGTCACAATGAGCGATATGACGTCATAATGGTGACGCGCGATGTACAGCGAAAGCCTTGCAAAGCTTGCTTTGTTTTCTTAAGGGATGCCCAACTCATGTTAGCTTACCAAGTTGCCGTGCTTATATGCTTTCAATGCCTGTCATATGTTCGAGTGAAGTATTACGGTGTAAACAAACTGCTTGAGTATATACAGCGCCATATTTTGTTCGGTGATTCCGTAATTCAGATCGATAACCCACTCAAAACACTGGACTCAACCCATGCCGCTTCACTCAGTATTTTTGTTAACACCAAAGAGTTCGCGTTTTATTTAGTCATGGTTCGGTTGCGCGTTCGGTTCCAAATTCAATTTAGGGGGGTTAAATCTACAGGTGACCTAGCTTTACATTGAAAACACAGTATGTTTATCTCCTAATTATTCACAGTAGACGAAGATATAGATGTAGCAATCAGAATAATGATTTATTCAGGTTAATTTGTCGACAATATTTCTTGCTCTTGCGGTTCCCCATGCGAAAATACTTTTCACTATTTCCTCGAATGTAATAATTATGCTTTAATAAGACTTAATCTTTGTTCATCGGTATTATGAACAAAGGGGCTCAGCCCAAATTAGAAACCATTCTAAGTGGTAACAATAATATTTTCGAGGAATAAAATAATTCAATTTTCAAATATGTGTGCTTGTGTACATGTGTGTAATACTTTATATATGTACGTCCCTTGTACCTAATCCATTTGAATTATTCGCAATAAAATTTGTTTAAATCAAATCAAACTATAACTGGCAGCAAGTGCCGAACCTATAACGTTCACTTAATATCAGCGTGAGAATGACCGTATGTATATTCTTCAATTAATGAATCTGTTTATACTCAATACGGACCAGATTTTAAATTAAGCATTACAGACAATCCTTGCACCTCCCCGTGAATCGGTTTCTCTGAAAACCACCAACGGCGGTACAAGAGTTTGTATATACAACGTATAATATTCAGTTTAGATCAAGATGGTAACATGCCTTAATAAGTGATGTAGACACTTTAACGTAATAATGTGTTCAAATGTACAATGATTCTGGACAGCTGTTTCAAAAAGGATATAGTTTAGGTGATAACGTCTTACGCAGTTTACATTTAGTTGGCCAGGTATAACAATTCATTGGAATATAAAGAAGTCGTTGTTGGAGAAGAGCTTTACACCCAAAAAGATTGTGAAACTCGTCTCCAACAGCCGATGAATTTCACAGTGTACAGACACGGTCTTCTCTCAGTTACCCCCGCCATCGGCCGTTTTCAATGGGTAATTGATGATTCGATGTAAGTAATTGTGAAATTGGCAAGTAGATAGTGTTGGGAAGCAATAGAAAAGTTTAGAATTTTGGTAATTCTTCAGACCAGTTGCTATTTTAAAAAATATATTGCATGCTCCCTCTCATTTTCAAAACTCCATATATCGGAAGAGTAAACAAGGATTGGCACTACCATCACGGCAAACCCCTTTAATAAACAATCTTAAGGTAGGTTAACATTTTGTGCTCCTTTATTAGGCAGTACATTCCTTTTGTCGCGTTTGCTGTCAGTGATTTCATAAAAAACACAAATTTTCTATTCCTGTGAAGATTTATACATAAATATGTATAATTATCGACAATTTCCAGTGTCTTTCCTTCAAACTAAAATATTGATTTGGTTGATTTTGCTGGGCCCCCCCCCCCCCCCCCCCCCTCCAAAGATTATTATTTTTGTTTTTCAGATATTTACATTTAGCTTCCATTTTAAGCAATATCGATTCAAGGAATCTCATGATTTGTGCAATCCAATCCAGATGGGGCATCGCTCAAAAGGGACTGTGTCGACTGCTTAGAGTAATACTTAAACTTGAAGCCACACTATGGTGTCATTCCCTGATATACAATCAAATAAAATCCATTCGCATCCTTGTTTTGTTAAATACGGTTCAAGATCATTTAAAAATATTGAAAACAGGAGTGGCAATAGATTTTCGAACTGTCTGACACCCGATTGACAAGAGAAATACTCCTATTCTACATAATTTGATTGTACCATTGATTTAAAATTACAGTACACATTTTCAACTTAAGTCTGAAATTGGTCCTCAATACCAATGTTTTGCATTTTAGACCACAGTCCTACTCTCCAGACAGTATCTAATGCTTTTGTAAAATCTTTGTACGCACAAGTTTTTTGGGGGGTACTTTCCCGCTTGTGCTGGAGTTAGGATATTATCAGCATCTAGAAATATGTTAATCGTTCATTTAGGATACAGGTAAAGAGTTTTCCGAAACAGCTTTATATCGTAATAGGTCGATACGATGGGTCAAATTGATCGCCCTAACGGGATCGGGTGGTCAGGCTCGCTGACCTGGATGATGCATGTCATCGATCCCAATTGTGTGAATTGATGCTCGTGTTGTCAATCACTGGATTGTTCGGTCCAGACTCCATCATTTACAGACCGCCGTCATATAGCTGGAATATTGCTGAGTGCGGCGTTAAACAACAAACAAACAAACAAAACATTTCAGAGGATAAGATTGAAAATTCGGAAGATAGTGGGGCAAGTACCCCAATGACATCTATGATATGATCATTCTCGATAAAATCTTGCCCGGAACCCTTATTTCTTATAAGTTTCTTTGCAGCTTTTATAATTGCTTCAGTTGTTACGTCATCGTTTAAGATTTTACAATCATATAGTAATGTTGCAGTTGCACATTCTTCTAATTCTGAATCATCGAATTTGTTTTCATTTATTTTTTTATACAAAAATAAAGAAGGAATTAATATCAGGAGCTTTCGAATTTGTTTCTTTCTTACATTTAGTTAGGATCTTCCAAAATTCTTTTGGTGAGTGGTAAAGGTTTTGACGAAAAGTCCAGTTTAAACTGTAATATACGTAATTTCTTTTCCATACATGTCTTGTAAGCCTTTGCTTCTTGGTGATATGCCAATTCATTAAATTCTGTTCTTGAATTTTTCAGACGCCGTTTTGCTTTTTTAAATATGTTACGGGATCGTCTGCATTCTATTCCGACCCGAGTCACGTATTACTTGTCATAACGGGGCTTTTGCCATCAAGGGCGGTGATACCTGCCCCGATTGGCAGAAATACTAATCTACTGCTCAAGTATCTTGTAATCCGACACACATACACTGCTCATTAGTTCCGTTGAATGTATGTAGGGACATTGGGGTTAATGGGTAAATGTATAAATATATAATTTTGTCTACAAGGGTCTGTGACAATTCATTTTTGTTAAATGTGTTATACCCGTTATGCTGTTAGTTGTTCAGTATTTTTAAGGAAAGCCCTAAATTTAAAAAAAAGTGTCTACTGCGCTTTACATGAGACATTTTACATTTACATGTTACCAAAGTGAGTGAGTGAGTTAGTTGGGTTTAACGTCGCTTTTAACAGCATTCCAGTTATATCACGGCGTGTCAGCTTAATGTGGGAGGAAAGCCGGAAGTGATGATGGTCTCAGACGAGCCAACGAGCACGGGTATGGTGCTGACAAATCTAGAAACATAATCGGGGCGAACCGGGATTCGTGCCCAATGGACGCAACTGTGCACAGCAAATCGCGTTGCCTTAGACAACTGGGCCACCCGCGCCCCCCTTTATACAAGACTCAATAAGAAGAGGGATGACTTTTACTTCCCAATAGTCAATTTTCACTTAAGGTCGAGCAATATTCCAGCAACTCCAGCCTTTGGCGTTTAATTTCACTATTTTTGAGGAACAAACAAACATGCTCTGTCCACGAAGGCAAACAGTCATACAACTCTCACTCAAAATTTGTAATGTTTTAATGTCTTTGCCCGAAAGTTGACTCTGCATATTTGATAAATGCTGCTGAGCTCATGAATTCGGGGACTTTGTCTAAGTAAATATAAAATGTCCATGCCAGGGACCCCTCTCATTTATCTGCTGAAACAGAAACCAATGGGTGTAAACGGCCAAATAGTTGTACAAATTATGTGAATGGATAAATGAAAGTCAATGAGGACACAAGGAGTTTGCGAAGAGAGAAGGTTTGTTTTTTTTTATCTTCGAAATAGACACAGTCGATCTAATCAATCTGATTCTAGATTTAACACTGTTGATACAGTCGGCAATATAGGCACGATGTTAGCTAACTTTCATTTCATGATACTCCAGACGACGGTTTTTTCATGTGCCTGGTTAAAAGGCATAGAAGCATAAACGTCAGGACGTCAGCTAGACTTCTTTAAAAGTAAAATAATACAAGACATATATTTCAAACATGATAGAAGCAAGTCGTTGGTGTGACTTAGCTAAATACATCTAGATTTGCTTCACTATGTCATAGTGTTGAATACAGGTTTTCTTTCATCGTTTTGTTTCAGGATCTGAATGACAGAGTGTTCAGGTCTGGTCAGCTGATACTGCTTAATGCCAACACAGTTTTATTAACATAAGGGGTATTCTTGATGTGTGTTACCAATAACCGGGTATAAGTGATATTTCTTTACTGAAGAGGTCGTGAATATTTGGAATATATTCATGTGCTTTACTTCAGTGTGTACATTCAAACAAGTGGCATTTGTGACTGCCACATTGTCTACTTTCTCACAGTGTTTAAGCGTAACTTTATCAGTACATCTGCAATACACCGTGCGGAATACAATGCAGTATACTGTTACACTACCATATGACTATACAGTATGCATGTGCAGTTAGCTTTAACCTCTTTTGACACACAAAAGCAAAATGTCAATGAATTAAAGAAGAAGTTTGATAACATCTTTTTTGCGCAATAATTCTTACTATAAAATGTCGACGTTAAATCGGAGTTCAACCGTCGCTTAGAAAGCATCCAATACTCATATACGTTCGAAAGCAACGGCGCCGTGTTTGCAGTCTGAGTCAGGTTAATAAGAAATCAGCTTAGAACTGTATTTCGTTTAGTCCATGATGTGTCAGCTCAAGCTTGGAGGGAACTTCAAAGCGATACAGGTCCAGGTATTTACCACTTTGGTAAAACCCAAGAAAACAGGTGTGGTGCTGACAAACCTAGAAAACCTAGAAATCTGATCAGGGCGAATCTGGGATGTTAACAAACAGCCATAGGTTTCTGGCATACGCCAGGGACGCAACTATGCATAGCGAAATGCGAATTGGCAACATCCCGTGCAGATATTCCCTACCCTTAGGCTAACCCTACCCCACCCAAACCCTCATATGCCCGTCTGTTCCAAGCACGTTACATTATGTAATATTTTATATTACAGATTTTAAAGACAACTGGACCACAACTAAGAATCTAGGATCCGACAAAATAATAGCGTTGACTTATAGCCCTTCATTTGCTAATGAGCTGTACTGTTTGAGTGAGAAGGGGTCTCACTTCCTCATTGCGCTTTTCATGCTCAAAGGAAATTCCCTGGAGAAAAAGGTCAGATGGGATAATGTCCATCTTCCCTTTAAAAACATAGCTGATTTATGGACATCAATAGACACAGGACCTTGTCTGACAAGTGATAATAGGTCCTGCATATATGCATTCAGAAAAAGGCAGTGGTTAAATGAACTTGTGATGCATTTGCGTTCTTACCGGGAAGTCAAGAGTCCACGTAACCTGGAGTTGGAAAAGGAAGGGGACATAACACAGTATGTACAACTATGTTCTTGTTTATTGTAGCTGTTGTCGACTCAAGTACACAAGTATACACCCATGTCTGTTAATGTTCCATTATCAGGTGATGGGGTCGGTGTTGAAGCCTGTGGTTAAAGCGTTCGCTCATCACGCTGAAGACCTAGGTTCGAATCCCCACATGGGAATAATGTGTGAAGCCCAATTCCGTGACTCCCGCCATGATATAGCTGGAATATTGCTGAAAGCGGTGTAAAACCATACTCACTCACTCATCAGATGATGCCGCTTATTTCCCCGTTGTCAAGTGATGTTTTCCAATGTTTCGGCAGATAATCTAAACTTGCTTTTCTCTTACATTGACAATTTTTATTCACTTATTGCTTCTTCATCGTGTGATATTACTTACTGCCCCTTTCATGACTCGTGCTTGCAAACTGTACGGTAATCTGTATAGAAACGTCGCATCATAAGAGAAAAGAGAAGATATAATCTATAAAATATCTCGTCTTTACAGTCGTAAGACAACCCTGGTACAGACCGCACCCTCCCTTTTCATTGGAGCGTAAATGTCGTATATGTCCTCTAGTGTAGGATCATGGTCATGTGAAATATAAGATTACCAATAAGTACAAATAACGATGTTGAGACCCGTGAAGATCCGGGTTAGAATCGTTCTTCAGCAACTCAAGCTTGCCGTAAAAGGCGACCATGCTTGTCGTTAGAGGCGACTAACGGGATCGGATGGTCAGTATCGCTTGGTTGACTTGGTTGATGCATATCATCGATCCAAATTGCGTGGATCGATGCTCATGATATTAATCACTGGATTGTCTCGTCCAGACTCGATTATTTACAGACCGCCGTCATATTGCTGGCATATCCTTTGGTAAAGTACTGACAGCACAAGGCACACAATCCCTTGAGTGGATGAACTAAGAATAACTAGTCACCAATAATAAAGCATGAATGACCATCAATACCAATAAAATGGTCGAGAAGGTAGCTGATACAAAAGAACATTACATGTATTGGACAGTAGGCACTACATATAAGATCAAGGGAACATTTCCATGGACACTACAATTGTAGCGCTAAAACGTGTACAGTATATCTGGGGTGTTTAAAAAGCAGATATTGACAGTGAAGATCACATCCTGAGTACGTCAAGAAAGCAGCAACTGCCAGTGGAATTACTATCCCGATTGCATAAGAAATGCAGTTAGTTACCGCAAGTGGACATCAGCTTAGGAAAGCAACAACTTAAAGTGTTCATGACATTCCCATCAGTGTTCCCAAACATTTAGTAACACATTTATCACTATAAAAAAAATACACTGTGAGATGAACTCATACTGGTTGCAACATCAACTACGATTATCTTTATTGATGACATATTTACAGACTGTGTTTCTACCTAGAAACTTTACACTGAATTATCATTTATTGTGCGTTCTCTTGACTCTGGAAGACAAAGATACAAACAAAATCAACAACTGGCAGTTAAGTTGGAAGGTGTAAAAGGCTGTGCTTGAGAGAAAGTTATTGTTCTCATGTACTCCAAAACATTCTTACCATTATAGAAATCACTTATCTACATAAGGCATGTATGTCTAATTTGAATACTACACACAGACCACTCACCCAGTCGCTCACTCACTCACTCACATGCTTATATATGTGTATATATATGTATATACACTTTTTCTTTACAGAAGTCTTCCCACCGCTTTGGTTGTATATATGTTTGCCAGCCGTGGGAAGTTCGGAATGGTGATATACGGCCATAATATTATGGGTTCAAGAGTAGAACAGTACCTCATTCAGACCGGAGAAGGGGCATTTACGTTGAAGGAATCTGGAACTGTAAGCCAACTGTGGATGGCTCGGCACATTAAATGGAATAATGATGCTTCATTTGCCATTGCCACGGATAGTGGTGGTACAATACATTTTATCAGGCGTTTTGATGATAAGGAGCAAGTAGAATTCTCAGTCCAGGTGAAATGGTATGGGAATCTATTACCTGTATGGACCAAGACATCAATTTTGGTTCTTGAAACAGATAGGTTCAATCTGTTGCACATTCGTAAATTTTAATGAATTTGGTAGAACGACTGTAGCTGACATCTTTTGCAGTTCTTTCTTTGAAATAAAGTAAGTGTGTGAGTGAAAACGTAACGTCTCATCGGCAATATTTCGTCAATATCGTGACGAGAACAATTTATACATGAATAATAAATACATTCAAACAATATAGAAACCTGTAAGGAAAGGACATGAAACAACTATAGTATCACAGGTTATTATCTAGCATATAACCATAAAAAAATATACATGACAATACATAACCAAGACATACAACACTATGGACCATGGGGACTTACACTACCTCTGCTTCCTGCATGGTACCCAAGCAGGATTTACACCATCCCTTGAGTCACTGGTGATTATTAATAAGTTTCAGCCAGAGATGAAAAGAAACAAATATTCGCAGATCAAAACACTGGAAGACATAAAATTACTTTGAATGATGTGGCTTTCATATCCTCCTTGAAAGGACAATAATTGACGCTACTTCAACCCCAATCAAGGGCATAGCCACTACCAATCTCAGTTAATAATCATGTACTACCCATTTGATAAAATCCACATGTATCAATTTAATTCAATTTCTTTATAAAATAAAAATCTGAAGTAGCACCTACTTGATTTAAATCCTTAATGGATGAAACTTTGAAAATGTATCCCTTGTGATGGAAAATCAATACGTTCAAGCAGTACATGCTTGACCATGATTCTTTCTTCAATAGGGATACAAAATGGAGGATCCTCACCTTTAAAACAACACCCATGAGTATATATGTTATGGCCAATACAACATAGTCAGAAAATGACCTCTTCTAAGAAGATATAGCAGGTATTTCGTTTAATTGTTTTATCCTATATTGTGTAACATGTCGAATGTAGCATTAATTCATAGGTTTGTAATCACTGTATGGGGTAACAAGTGGTGTCACAGTGGAGAGCTGCAGCACAAGCTATTGTGTTACCTTTTCTGCCCACAGGACTAGGCAACCTACAAAACACAATGTTGGACCAGTTAAAATATCATGTAAAGTTCTAAACTATCTGAAATAATTAGATGAGACGAAGATAAAATTTTCAGTGCCTGGGGACAAGATAGAGTATCAGAAATGATGAGAAAATGTTTAGACGCAGACTGTCGTTGAAGGTATACAAAGGTTGTGAGGACAGTGTTAGCTATAATATTTCATTTGCGTCAGCTTTTTTTTAACTCAATGAGAGAAAGGTTTACTTCAGGCCTGACTAATTGCCAAGGAGTAGACAGAGGCCAGAATGGAGACATTACATCAAAGTCAATATCAGCATCGGCAACATGAGGCTTGATCCAAATCCCACGTTGGATGATACAAGCTTTGGATTGTTTTGAATCAGGCTGATCAGCCTCATACAAACTATCAACAGAAGATGTTCTAAAAGTTCCAAGACAGAGCCTCAGTCCTTGATGGTCTATGCTATCTAATGAAGTCTTTGAAAGGCATTTAAGAGTAGTGCACATAAGGAAGAGAATTTATGGATGTCAACAATTTATTATGAGGAACATTACGTTTCGGAGAAAATGCTTACACCTTCATCAGGTGAATAAATGTTATGAGCCAGAGAACATGTATATGTACCTGAAAGAACAACAAAAGTAATAAGATAACAAAGGTTGAAACTTAACATGGGAAGCAAACAGATAATAGGCAGCTGATAAGTGATTAGCAAGAGACAAATGGAAGCCACCACTTAACAGTAAATTGTGCTGAAAGTTGATTCAAATGGAAAATTGGAAGGCAGGCCTAATTGGTAATAGACAATGGGCAAACGGGAGGCCGGGGGTAATTAGCTATGATTGGTAATAGAGTGGAGACAGCGATGGACAAATCGAAGCCAACTAGATAATTGGCACTGATCATGAACAAAGCAATAAATCCCAAATTGACATTTTAAAGTTCTCTTCTTTACTATAGAAGCTCCGCCATATACAATTGAACCATAGTCTAGTTAAATTTGTCTGAATAACTCCCCACTGAGAATTAGCAATACCTTTTTAGTAGATCAAGAGCGGTCAAACAGTCCGTTTTAATGTATTTAATCAGAGGTAAAAAGGACCGTGCAATCCAAAATCATAAAGATCTCTTAAAATGTCATGCTTCCAAGCTGATCATAAGCTTTTCCGAAATACGATGATACAATTAAATACACTTTATTGCCTGTTTGCAATTATCGCTAAATCATTGTATTTGGGCTTTGAATGTTAAACTTTGTATGAACACGTTTGCCTAGAGTCCTATGCCAGAAGCAGTTATTTGGGAGACATATATAACTACACATGCCGTATTTACTGGAGTATATAAACCCTTTATCCTTTGTGTTTGCATACTAGAGAACCTGAGTGAGTTGCTGAACTTCAAGATCAACATGTTTCTTCTGTAAAGCAATTTACTGTCAAGAAACAGGATGGTACGATTAAACCCAACAATACCTACCCGTTTACTTTTGCATTATCATCTGTGCCAACATAATTAAAAGCTAGTTATTTTAATACCGAAGTGGAGGTGTACATCCCCTCTCCACTTCAATGATATACATGTCAATATTTTGCACATGGATCCGAATCCTGCCGTTACTCTTCTCGCTGCCATCGCAGTTGTTCAACCAGCTGTTGATGTTGATGTACATGTTGACTTGCCAAAGCAACAGCAAAAAATTAATTCGCAAACAAACATCCAAGATCTCCTCACCTGTAGAAGTACCCTTAACTGCTGAGGTTCATAACTCCTTTAAACCTCTTGAGATGGAGATGACTCAATCATCAGAACTCAAGAATAGGAGTCAGTCCTCCTCTCATACACGTGAAAGGTCCAACACAGAGCCTCCATGAGGCAGTCTCCAAATTTAATTCAGTGGAATTACAGAGGACTTAGGAACAATTTTAATTAAGTACAGTTATTAGCACAAGTTTATAAAAAATCAGAATTTAGTTTGCAAGAAACGTACTGATAAATTTGAAATGCGTCAGAACAATTCTTATCATTCCTTTTCACCACCAGGTGATAAAACCACTGGCGGTGCTTCAATTATGGTGAGGCAGGGCATTATTTAAAGCCCAGTTCCTCTTAACTGCCATCTTCAGTCTGTTGCTCTCCGTCTTACTCTACAAATAACCTTCAAAATGTTTTCCTTATACATTTCTCCATCTTCAAATCGTCAGCAGTCCGATCTTCAGGATTTATTTGACCAGCTCTCTAAGCCCTGTATCATCATGGGCGATCTTTATTGACATAACCCTCTTTGGGGAAGTTCCGATACTAATAATATAGGGAAATTTCTTGAAGATTTTATTTCAAATAATAATTTATGCATGTAACTCCCAATGATACTCTACGGTCAACACGATGGCATTACTCCAATGCCGATTGGCCTTTATTTCAGACAATGTACTGACAAATTGAAACCAAACCTTTTTATGGATGTTCCGGACCCAATTCAAATTTTCTCTGACAAACTGAAGCACATAGCTGATAAAACTATTCCTAAGTCCTCTGTGAAAGCACTTATTTCGGAAACCGTGGTTTAATAACGAATGCAAACAGGCTAGGAAGCGCAGAAGGCAGCTAATTTTTCTAATTAATTAATTCTGCAAAGCCTCGACGAACTTTTAAACACAATAAACGTCAGTCTTGGAAGAATTATGTTTCCAAAATAAATTCACGCACGCCTATGTCAAACATATGGAACATGATTTAAAAAATCAAAGGTAAAGGTTCCAGAACTAGTATTCATCATCTCAAAGATGACAATAATTTATTGACAGAAAAATCTGATATTGTAAATATTTTGGGCAAAAGTTTAGTTAAACATACTTCTTCGTCAGCTCTTCTTCCGTTATAAAGATAATTAATCCGCCGCACTGAATTGGACTCTGGTTCCATTGTGTATGCTGGTGCTTGAAGGAGTAATTTAAAAAGGCTAGATTCAATCCACCATCAATGACTAAGACTGTGCATTGGTGTTTTTAGAACTTCTCCTGTTGACAGCCTCTATGTTCATGCTGGTGAACCTTCTTTGAAACAACGCCGTATTAAATTGTCTCTTTAGTATATCACTCAATTATGCTCCGATCCTTCTCATCCTGCCTATGACTCCGTTTTTCATCTCATATATGAAGAACTGTTTCAGAGGAAACAAAAGCAAGTTCCCCCACTTGGAATTCGGGTCAAATCAAATATTATTGCTTCTAATATAAATCTGACACAAATCAACTAGTATTTCAACAGGAATATGTAAAATTAAGAAATAAATACGACACTCACCGTTCAATCTATACAGATGAATCCAAGGACAGTGGCAAAATAGCTTGTGCCATTGGATCAAAGCATTTACCATCTAGAAAACCAGACAATAGCTCTATTTTCACTGCTAAAGCCAATGCTATCCTTACAGCTTTGGTATACATTCGACTGTCTACACGTAAAAAAATTTTCATCTTTTCTGATTCTCTATCTTGTTTTCAGGCACTGAAAAATGTATATTCTAATCATCTAATTATCTTAAATATTTTAGAACTTTATAATGATCTTTCTAGTGGCCAATACGACATCGTCTTTTGTTGATTGCCTAGTCATGTGGGCTTAAAAGGTAACACAATGGCTGATGCTTCAGCAAATGCTGAACTCAACAAATCTGGGACACCACTTCTCATCCCAAACAGTGATTACAACACTGTGATCAGATATAACATCCGAGATCTGATGCAAAAAAGTGGGACATCCAAGTAGGTATTACAAAATAAACAAAACACCAGCTACATCCTCGTCGGCTGTCAGTCCAGATCAGAAGAGGTCATTTTCTGACTATGTCGTTTTGGCCATAGCAGATATAACCATGGGTATTATTTTAAAGGTGTGGATCCACCATTTTGTATCCCTTGTGCAGAAAGAATCACGGTCAAGCATGTCCTGCTTGACTGTGTTGATGTTTCCATCACAAGGGGTAAATATTTCAATGTTTCATCACTAAAGGATCTTTTTAACAATATTAGCTCTCATTTAATTAGGGGGCGCGGGGGCCCAGTCGTCAAAGGCACCCCAATTCGCTGTGCAGAGTTGCGTCCCTTTGACACACCAGAAAGCTGTGATTGTGGGTTCGAATCCCGGTTCACCCCGATTATGTTTCTAGGTTTGTCAGCACCATACTCGTGGGTTTCATCGAAGTGGTAAAGGTTTAAGACCTGCATCAGTTTCGGCTTTCCTCCCACATAGAGCTGACTCGCCCTGTTATAACTGGAATACTATTAAAGCGGTGTTAAACCCAACACACTCACTTACTCATTTAATTTTGTTTTGTTTTTGAAGAGATATAAGTTATGAATAAATGTTTATGTAAATAAGTGTTTCTTATAAATTGGTAGTGTATAAATATTAACTGAGATTGTTTATGGCTGTGCCCTGAGAGGGTATTGTAAGACCATGTCTTTCAAAGTATGTTATTCCTACCTTAATTTTAATTGCAGCATATTTGTAATTTTAATTGATGGCTAGAATTGCATATCATAGCCAGCAGCTGAAGGGATGGTGTAAATCCTGCTGGGGAACCGTGCATGAAGCAGAAGTATTGAAAGTCTCCACGGTCCCTAGCAGGGTGTAACTTTGGTTAGTGGCCATCTGTAGCTTTTATTATTGTGTTGTTTAATGATAGCTTATTCTTTTACATGTTGCATGTTACATGTTTTACAAACTTGTTTTACCTCAAAACTAGGCAAATCTGTCTAGTTATTGTACTGTCCTTCGGAGACAGTTTTTTTTTATTCTAAATATATTTGTTGTCAATGTTTAGCTTAATCTCGACACCGATCTGACGTTAAATCCTAATTCACTCACTCACTCACATCCCCACTCACTCACTCACTCACTTACTCACTCACTCACAGAGGACTTAGGGATGATTTTAAAACCTATGTGTTTCCGTTGTTCTGATACCACCTTAATAGGGTCTGAAATATAGCTAAAAGTATCAGGTTTCAGTGTTTCAAAACAACGGCTCTTATATCATTCCACCTTGTTGAAGGCTGCTCATCAGTTAGAATTGCTTTAAGTACTGCGGAGAAATGGTAACGTCCACGCAGGTCATCATGGTCGGACCAGTCAAATGCTTTTAGTAAATTAGCATCTTTAAGTGACAGATCCAATGCTGAATAGGTTCCTGCTGCAGGATGTAAATACGTGTTTGAGACATAATTTATTGTCAGTTATAACCTTTGTTGACCGTGTCTTTAGCTTTAGTATCAACACTTCCCCGTAGAGGTTAATGTCCGTTTAGGTCACCCATGATGACACGGGTTTTATGGAGTTGGTTAAATATAGACTGAAGATCAGATTGCTGAAGAGGAGAAGATGGTGGAATATACACACACTGTAAAGTGTGAAGGCAATATGAAATATCAGTTGGACTGCAAGGGCTTGAAGATTGGTGGTAAGAGGTATAAACACTGAATTATGTCATGTCTCACAAGACAGAAGAACCTCCAGCGGCTTTTGCTTCTGGAGGTGAGAAGAGCCTATACAAATTATATTTCCTGATGTCTCATTTGTCTTGAATTTTTCACATATGTTTCCTGCAAACACATTGCTGATGGTTGAAAATCTTGAACTAAAGTTGTAAATCGTTAATATTATTCCTAGGTGCGAAGTCCACAATTCCATTGAATTATGTTTGACGATTGAGTCATAGAGGCTAACCAGGTGATCGCTCACGTACATGTGAGGACTCCTGGTCGATGGGTTACATCCATGTCCAGACTATCAAAGGATTAGTGGATAAGTACCTCTGAAGATGAGGATTTCCTGGTTGTCTGTTTGCCAAACAGTTTTTTTTCCGTTCTTTTCTGGTCAGAGAATTAATGACAGATTCAATAGTTGCTGGCTCTACAGCTTCTGGCTCTTTAGTAACAGACAGGCTCTACAGCATCACGTTCACCACTCATAGGTTCAGAGTGGCTTATAGTTTGATTTTGAAGACTTTTTTGGATTATGCTGACAGGTTGATCTGATGTGACCCACGTCAATTCTGTCTAAATGGAAATGAATGGTGGTGGTGGGTTGAAGTAGCTGAGACAACAGCAGCATAGGTTCTGGTTAGTGGAGTTGGTGGAGACTGAGTTTCAATTAGCTTCTTAGCCTCGTTAAACGAGATTTTCATGTTTGAGCTTCAGGAGTCTGTATTGTTTTTGCCACACTGGACATAACCCACGTGAAGCCAATGTTGCTCTTTGCAGTTTGAACATTTGATTTCGGTTGTGCATTCGGTGTTGTCATGGCCGTCACCAAAGACCACAGACTAATCACATAATTTAGAGACATGTCCAAACCTTTGGCACTTCAAACACCAGAGTGGATTGGGGACATACAACTCCACTCCTATGTTAAGATAACCAGGTTTTATTGACTTAGGAATGGACGAAAGTGTAATGCTGAGCAGATAAGTGTTTGACGGGATGATGTCACCATCTCAAGTTTTCATAGGAAAATGTTTAACTGCTGGTACTCCTTCAATTTTTAATTCAACTTTAATTTGTTGCTCTGACATGTCGGACAGGCAACAATGACTCAAGGTAAAAAGTTCAAGGTTTTGTGCATGACACAGGAACCTCAATATTTTCCACTGTAGTTCATGACTAAAGAGTGAGAGATTGTCGTCTCACTATGACGACATGTCACATTTTCACTTCTCCAATAATTCCAGAAAATGCTTTGGAGATGGCGATTGGATTAAGCTTTATATTTTGTTTATCAGCTGCCTCGATCTCAACAAATCGGGCTCAGGAATACAATCCACGAGAATTGTTCATTTTGATCCGTTTCAACCACGTCAAGATGTCTTCGTTTTGAACCAGAGTATTGTTGGGTCATGGTGAACAAATGTGATTTATCGCCCCTGGTCCCTACCAACCACGTCAAGATGTCTTTTTTTTAAACCAAAGTATTCTTTGGTCATGGTGAACAAAAGTGATTTATCACCACTGGTCCCTACCAACCACGTCAAGATGTCTTTGTTTTGAACCAGAGTATTGTTGGGTCATGGTGAACAAAAGTGATTTATCACCACTGGTCCCTACCAACCACGTCAAGATGTCTTTGTTCTGAACCAGAGTATTGTTGGGTCATGGTGAACAAAAGTGATTTATCAACCCTGGTCCCCACCAACCACGTCAAGATGTCTTTGTTTTGAACCAGAGTATTGTTGGGTCATGGTGAACAAAAGTGATTTATCACCCTTGGTCCCTACCAACCATGGAATACAACAAAGAACGGTGTTTTGGTGCACCGGATATCCAAGATGCAATCACTGGACATACAGGGGTGTTATACTCCAGCAAATAGGACACAAATAACAATATTTGTATGATAAATAAAATGCCAGGATGGCAGGGGCTATTGGAAATTGGATACACACTGACTTTTGGAGGTCAGCATCACCAGACTGGCCCATGAGCAACCGCCTTCTGGCATACGACTCGAGGCAGTTGTTACACAAATAATTTGAGAATTCAAACATGTTATATACATTGCCAAGACCAAGCAATAAATGCATGTAAATTACGAGTGTAGTGTGGTAAGCAAAGGAACCAGTGCCCTCAACTACCAGGCTACCGTCCTCCACCGACAAAGGGACGCAACCCACTGCAAACAGGTTTCCCAATTTGGTCGCCTCTTATCACCAGCAATGGGGTGATGGGGACACTTTCTACCCCGGGTCCAAACGGGAAGCTCCACTGTCAACATCCGGATCTTCAGCAACTCAAACAGGTGGTAAGAGGTGGTATCTAGATCCGGGACTACTCTTATAGCCACTGCAAACTAGAGGCATGTGCAATTGTAGAAAGTGGTCTGCTCATATAATACTGTTAGTTGTTTGGTTTGTTGTTTAACGCCACACTCAGCAATATTCCAGCTATATGACGGCGGTCTGTTAATAATCGAGTCTGGACCGACAATCCAGTGATTAATATCATGAGCATCGATCCACGCAATTGGGATGCATTAACCAAGTCAGCGGGCCTGACCACCCGATCCCGTTAGTCGCCTCTTACGACAAGCATAGTCGCCTTTTACGGCAAGCATGAGTTGCTAAAGACCTATTCTGCCCCGGATCTTCACGGGTATTAAGACCAGCAGACCTGGCAGTATTATTGTCAGCAAGAATATATACATGTAAACCTGTGAGAACTGTGCAGTTGGAGATGAGATTTGAGAGTTGAAGATCTTGTTGTGAAACGTCCTGCACCTGCGTTGACTTTATCGAAGTATTCGGTAGAGTACCAACTTCCACTCAGGATATAATGGCCCAAGCAAGAACAGAAAGCGGTAGTTCAGTTCAACGCGAGTTTCTTTTTCGTCTTGGTCAATGTTCAGTCGTGTCAAATTCTTTTTTAGAATAATGACAGTGTTAACAGTGCCGTTTCAAGATACTGTCCAAATTTTAGCCTTTGACATTCGTTCCTGCTGTGCATATTTGCGGTAGAAACAATCATTAGTGTAGCGATTTGTTTTATTATAAAAGACCACTTTGTCATTTAACGCATTACAACAGTGTTTGATAATAACTATGATCTTGTACCATTTGTGTATCGAACAAAAATGTGAATAAATGTTCTTTGCGATTCGTTGGGCATTCAATTGAGCCTGGTCGTATATCTTTCTCCTTGTCATCTCCTCCTCTTCAACACTAACCTCCCAGACCTCAACTGACATTATTTACCCACGGTTTCACTGTCATATTCACCTTGCCTTGTATATTGTATATATTCCTTCTTCACAGTATCCACACGCAATTAAACAACCCATGCATTGACGTACCATACACCACACCCGCACATCCACCATAAATTACCCCGTGTCAGTTCCCCCGGTTGAAAGTGCATCGTTACCTCAATCAGATTCTTAGTGTACAGCCAGCATGATATGAAATACATGTCTAGTAGTTGTAGTTGTGGGTTCTAGACACAGCCTCAATCTTATCAAAGGTATACCCCTTAAATGTTCATTCAACCTAGATAAGCAATATTTGGATCACATCTGTCTTGAGGACTCGTAAGTATGTGTATAAGTTATGTGAATGAGAACGAAAGAAAGTTATAGGAATGTTCTCATGTATGAAGATATGTTGTCCGTTTGTTTTGTAAAGTTTTCATGTCAAACATTCATGATATCGATATGGCCATGCTCTTTTACTATAATGGTATTGCGTGTAATGCATGGCAAAGATATGTATTGTATTTATGATGGCGATGGAAGTTATGATTGAACTAAACCGATATAAGATATGTTGGAAGTATATCAGAAGAGGAGGGTGAGGGGGGCGTAAGGTAAAAGAATGAAGTTTGGGAACAAAGGAGATACATTTAGCTGTTATCAAATTACACATTTTGTCTTTATAATGTTTTCCTGATTGTGACACTGTTCCACATTGATCTGCAGCACTTTTTGCTTAATCTAAATATATATCTAATGTGTTTGTAATATTTTTAGATGCAACATGCACAACGTTATATGTAACCACTAGTTATTGTGTGATTCCTTATTTCTAATGTTTGCGGTATAAAAATCTTAATTTCCCTTGTATTTTGAGTTACATTTTCTGCCGTAACAATAAAACCACTCGGGCCTTGGGTGCATGTAACACTTCTTCTTAAAGGATCAACGCTGCACATTATCAGGATGGTCATATTAATTACGTTCATTAATATACTAATCTGCTACATCAAATTAAAGAGTTTTGAGAAATATACTCGATAGCCGCAGAGGTAAGAGAATCACTCGGATATAAGAGCAGAATCTAACATACACTCTGAGACACACCCGACCGTCGGTGCCCCGACTTAAACTTCAAAGACCAGAGTTGCTGTCCGGCTATGCCTACAAAGAACAAGTTACACACCAGGTGGTTTGATCTGAAGCCTGTTTTAACTACATAGATTGGCGTCTTTGCAATTTATATCCCGGTAGAATATAATACCCTCTGTATTTAGATCTGGTGTATCTGTGTATTAGAACTGAGAATTGTTCTTTATTGCTGCTTGATTATTTTATATTGACATGTTGGACTGACTCAGGCTGTGTGAATCTAGACGATGATTGCTTACACTAATCCTTAAGACTTGTTATAGGATTTGTCTCTGGGTATTTTCAGTTGTATGATCTAAGTCACCTTAATTGTGTATTAACCAAATACAATCTGAGGATGTTATAACCAAACACCTTAACCTTCATATAAACAAATCGCATGGTATTTGAAACACTGTTAACATATATGTATGGTAGTCCTAAATTTGTGATTACATATATGTTTGTATGTCAAGGTTATATATTTTTAAAATGATTAAACATGTATAATAATGCATGCCAACTACCAACTACCATCTGAGATGAAATTGAATCTTCTACACGAAAATTGCTTTTAGTTAGGTCATCAACGTTGTATGTCAAATATATGCATGCAATAAAGGCTCGAAGTGTGGAAGGTCTCGACAATGTGTATCTTGTATATATGACTATTTAAACATGTAAGTACTGGACAACCAACAGACAAAAGAACCATCTCATTACTGTCAGAGGCCAGTCGAAGACATAGCCGTGCAGTGATTGAGAGAAAGACAGGTGTCAATTGTAGATGAACAAGTACAGGTCAACCAACAGACAAATGAACCACCTCGTTACTGTCAGAGGCCAGTCGAAGACATAGCCGTGCAGTGATTGAGAGAAAGACAGGTGTCAATTGTAGATGAACAAGTACAAGACAACCAACAGAAAAAAAAGACAATCTCGTTACGTCAGAGGCCAGTCGTGCAGTGATTGAGAGAAAGACAGGTGTCAATTGTAGATGAACAAGTACAGGACAACCAGCAGGCTCCCTGGATGTGGATGATGGATTCCACCTGTATCTGTCCCTTGATCACGGATAGATACATTGGCATGTTGGGGATGCAATATCATCCTCTGTCCTACGAGTTCAGGTAGTTGTGGAAGGGCCAGCCATCCTGAGTGGAATGTGTGTTCATAGTTATTGCCATGGGAAATGTTGATGTTCCGTTATTGTATGTGTTAATAAGGAATCGCAGGAGACAGGAGAGTGGCAGCTAATGTTTATTTTTACACCAGTTCGTTTTATACTTCAATTTATATGCATAATCACAGTGTAGTCTTGGGTAAGTGGACACAAGGGTGAACGACTAATTGTACAGGATTATTTTAGAAATTGTGCTTTATGTATTTGCTTGTCTCCCACAGCTGTATAACTGTATGTGAATTCTCTCTGTGAATGGTATTGTACGTAATTTCTGAAAAAGAAAGGTCCACATTAACTAAGTATGGAACAAACAAATTCTAAACAAACGCCCATCCATAAAAAAATATTTCTCTGCGATCAGACAATGTTTTCTCAACAATTTATTTATTGCCGTACTTATACTGATTGTCCATTGTACTTCATACACAATCCTTGTTAAAGACGAGAAGACACGTCTATTGTCAAGACCGGGTGGTATATCACATGAAGTATACAGTATGTCGCGTGAGGTTTGCGACTGGGTTTTCGATCCTGGGTAGAGGCTCGCATGACCCTCCCCGGTTTCCACTTCATCATTCACTGATTGGATTTTTGGCCGTTGCCTTTTAGGGGGATGCTGGAGTCGCATATTACGTCATGCAGTAGCCTTATAAGGTGAAGGTTAAGACTGGCCACTGCACTAGATGCATAGGGGTTGTGGACGTGGTACTAAGTGGTCTGGTCATATAAGCATATTAAGAATATGGTCAGGACGCTTAGGGTGTTTATGCATATACATTTAAGCCCGCCAGAGTTGGCAGATGGAGTTGAGATGTTGAGAGCTGAACATCTTCTTGTGACGAATAAATGTTGTGGACCTTTATGCGGACTTGTGTTGTTGCTATCGAAGTGTCCTGTAGAATGCCAACTTCTACTCCCGACATGTTCTTGTGAGTTTCATCAAAGAGGTACACATTATCACATAACTGCATCTTTTTTAGCTTTCCTCACAAAGTAAGATGCCACGCAATGACGTAAATGAAATACTGTTCCTAAAAGTGTTAAAGCCAACACAATCAACTTCTGTCATAAAATAGGGGGCACAAGTGGCCTAGTCGTCTAAGGCGCCGCAATTCGCTGTGCAGAGTTACGACACTTGGGCACGCCAGAAACCTATGATTGTGGGTTCCAATCCCGGTTCGCCCCGATTATGTTTATGGTTTGTCAGCACCATACCCGTGCTCATGGGTTTCACCAATGTGGTGAACCCCCATTCCCTATACTACTACCCTTTACCAACATATACGATCTTCAGCAACCCATACTTGTCGTAAAAGGCGATCATGCTTGTCGTAAAAGGCGACTAACGGGATCGGGTGGTCAGGCTCGCTGACTTTGTTGATACATGTCATCGATCCCATTTGCGTGGGACCCGTGAAGATTCCGGGATAGAATAGGTCTTCAGCAACCCATGCTTGCCGTTAAAGGTGACTATGCTTGTCGTAAAAGGCGACTAACGGGATCGGGTGGTCAGGTTCGCTGACTTGGTTGAAGCATGTCATCGATCCCAATTGCGTGGATCGATGCTCATGATATTAATCACTGGATTGTCTGGTCCAGACTTGATTATTTACAGACCGCCGTCATATAGCTGGAATATTGCTGAGTGCGGCGTTAAACAACAAACCAACCAACCAACCAACCGTATGCCTTCTCGTCGGAGACATCGTTGACAACTTGGGCCAAGGTGGTCTGGCATTGTCATCTTGCATTTCAACATTTCTGCAGATAATTCTAGCAAATGAAACGAGCAAAATTTCATCAACACAGTCAGATGTCCATTCACAGTTACGAAACTAGTTCGTCTACCGTTTGTGATACCGTCCCACACCATGTCGACGCTGCTACGTCCGCAACAACTCTTTCTGCCGTCTGGAATGGAAGGCACAACCTTGATTCGTCGTTAAACTTGCTGTAACGCCAATGGTCCCCAGCCCGTTCCTTGTGCTGCCCACCCGGATCTTTGCCGCCTGCGGTAAGCTGTAAGGGTCACGCCCTTCACAGGACGCCTTGCTTTCAGGCGGGCTGCACGGAGCCAGTTTTTAGCGATAGTTGTTGAAATTCACCTTGCTGTTACCGCATGGAATATTCCATTGATAACAGGAGCAGATGTGAATCTCTTGTCTGGTTCAATTAATTAAATGAGACGATCTGGTCTAGGTGTCGTTTTTAGGCCTGTCCACCCATTGGAACTCCATCCATTGCACCCCCACATTCGAGAAATTATACTGTTGATTTGGAATTTTCACACACACACGCACGCACGCACGCACGCACGCACGCACGCACGCACGCACACACGCACGCCCACACACACACACACACGCACGCACACACACTCATTCACATAGATACATAGACACACACATACAGTGACACAGATTCACACAATCACACAATCATACGTCGGTAAACAAGTGCAATATTCTTCCATAGAGATATAGCCAGCCAGTGGCATCGACTCACAAACTCAACTACAAAGTTCATAACGTATCATTCATAATACCTTTCTACATGAAACACACGGCTCTGTACCGGTCTGTGTGGTGACAGCGAACAGATCGTCACCGTGGGAAAGGTGGGGGACACAACGAGCTCACACACACTGCCCATTGAATCTATTTATGGCTGAATATCAATACCCGCCTTATTCAATGGCGTTTACAATATCAATGGTGGTTACAGTGGGACAATGGTGGTTACAGTTGACAATGGTGGTTACAGTGGACAATGATGGTTACAGTGGACAATGGTGGTTACAGTGCGAAATGGTGGTTACAGTGGGGCAGCGGTGGTTACAATGGGACAATGGTGGTTACAGTGGCATAATGTCGGTTACAGTGGGACAATGGTGGTTACAATGGGACAATGATGGTTACAGTGGACAATGGTGGTTACAGTGGGACAATGGTGGTTACAGTGGACAATGATGGTTACAGTGGACAATGGTGGATACAGTGGGACAATTGTGGTTACAGTGGGGCAACGGTGGTTACAGTGGGACAATGGTGGTTACAATGGGACAATGGTGGTTACAATGGGACAATGGTGGTTACAGTGGCATAATATCGGTTACAATCGGATTATGATGATTACAATGGAACAATGGTGGTTACAATGGGACAATTGTAGTTACAGTGGGGCAACGGTGGTTACAGTGGACAATAGTGGTGACAGTGGGACAATGGTGGTTACAATGGGACAATGATGGTTACAGTGGACAATGGTGGTTACAGTGGGACAATGGTGGTTACAGTGGGACAATGGTGGTTACAGTGGGACAATGGTGGTTACAGTGGGACAATGGTGGTTAGGTGGACAATTGTGGTTACAGTGGACAATGATGGTTACAGTGGACAATGGTGGTTATAGTGGGACAATGGTGGTTACAATGGGACAATGGTGGTTCGTGGCATAATGTCGGTTACAATGGGACTATGATGATTACAATGGGACTTTGATGGTTACAATGGGACAATGGTGGTTACAGTGGACAATGGTGGTTTCAGTGAACAATGGTAGTTACAGTGGACAATGGTGGTTACAGCGGACCAATGACGGTTACAATGGGATAATGTGGGTTACAGTGGGCCAATGATGGTAACAATGGGATAATGGTGGTTTACAGTTGACAATGGTGGTTACAATGGGACAATGGTGGTTACAGTGGACATTGGTGGTTACAATGGGATAATATCAGTTACAATGGGACTATGATGATTACAATGGGACAATGGTGGTTACAATGGGATAATGGTGGTTACAGTTGACAATGGTGGTTACAGTGGACAATGGTGGTTATAGTGGGACAATGGTGGTTACAATGGGACAATGGTGGTTCGTGGCATAATGTCGGTTACAATGGGACTATGATGATTACAATGGGACTTTGATGGTTACAATGGGACAATGGTGGTTACAGTGGACAATGGTGGTTTCAGTGAACAATGGTAGTTACAGTGGACAATGGTGGTTACAGCGGACCAATGACGGTTACAATGGGATAATGTGGGTTACAGTGGGCCAATGATGGTTACAATGGGATAATGGTGGTTTACAGTTGACAATGGTGGTTACAATGGGACAATGGTGGTTACAGTGGACATTGGTGGTTACAATGGGATAATGTCAGTTACAATGGGACTATGATGATTACAGTGGGACAATGGTGGTTACAATGGGATAATGGTGGTTACAGTTGACAATGGTGGTTACAATGGGACAATGGAGGTTACAGTGGACAATGGTGGTTACAATGGACAATGCATTTCAAGTCCACGTAAGGACCATATACAGGCTCCAGCAACGGTACCAGACCACCAATACTACAGATGATCGACCACGTAGTGGAAGACCAAGGGTCACCACCCGACGTCAGCATCGTCAGATTATGCGACAGCATCTTCAAGATTGCTTTGTTACTGCTGCGGAAACTGCTCGACAGACCATGGGGACACACCAGCGACACATTAGTTCGGATACCGTGCGTCGACAATTGACGAGCAGACACCTCCACTGTCACAGGCCACACCTGACACCACGTCATTGCCGGGACGGTCTTCAGTGGGCAACACAGCACCAGCAATGGCGCCACCAGCAGTGGAGAAGAGTCCTCTTCTCAGACGAGAGCCGTTACAGTATCTCAACAGCAGATGGTAGAGAGAGAGTCTGGCGACGCGTTATTCAGATGCATGTGTTGTTGAGAGAGACTCGTGGGATGGTCCGAGCATCATGGTTTGGGGTGGAATTGGTCTTGCTCTGTGGGTCGGCCCTGTGGTCTTCCAGAACATCGGTCCAGGGAGAGGCAATGGTGTCACAGCAGCTCGGCACAATGCTCAAGTCAAGTCAACGATGACTGACAACACTGAGAAAAAAGTCAAGTGAATTCTACTTACTTTATTTATAACAATAATTAAAATGAGGTTAGTATAAAATCTAATTTATTACCGTGTCTGGTAGATGCTTGTCGTCGTATCCCAATTGCGCAGATAGATGCTCATGATGTCAATCACTGGATTGTCTGGTCCAGACCCGATTATTTACAGACTGCCGTCACATAGCTGGAATATTGGCTGGAGTGTGGCGTAAACAACAAACAAACAAACAATTATCCGGACAATGGGCTAAACTAGACTTGGAGGTGAGTTACAACAGATCGGTTCAGAATGACTCGTTTCTGAACGAATACGTGTCATGGTAGTGTCTGTTTGATTGCCAAACACATCACTTCTGTAGTGATTTGAAACGCAGCTGTAACAGCTGCAGTATATGAGGCTGCTATTGATCTGTGGAGCTCAGCGTCTGAAGCCAAGCTGTTCGATATTTAACACACCTGCTACAAAATATCAAAATCTCAGATGATGATACTGCCTACAATATACAACATTTTATATATATATATTTTTGTTGTTTTTTAAGTGTGGGACGCCCTTTATTTCCTTATCCCCCCCCCCTCCCCCCCCCCCCCCCCCCCCCCCCCCCCCCCACACACACACACGCCAACACACGTCCGGCCCACCCCTACATCTTCACCCTCACAACCACAGATAATCAAGTTTACTTATATAGATGTCTAAACTTTTATACATACCTGGTACCTATCGCGTCATACATACCCGGTACCTGTTGTGACAAACATACCCGATGCCTGTTGTGTCATACATACCTGGTACCAATTGTGTCATATATGCCCGGTACATATTTTGTCATACATACCTGGCACCTATTGTGTCATATATACTCGGCACCTATTGTGTCATATATACCCGTTACCTATTGTGTCATATATACCCGGCACCTATTGTGTTATATATACCCAGTACCTATTGTGTCATACATACCTGGCACCTATTGTGTCATATATACCTGGCACCTATTGTGTCATATATAACCAGTACCTATTGTGTCATATATACCCGGCACCTATTGAGTCATATATACCCGTTACCTATTGTGTCATACATACCCGACACCTATTGTGTCATATATACCCGTTACCTATTGTGTCATATATACCCGGTACCTACTGTGTTACGTTGGGGGTTTCAGATAAGTATGTAGTCAGCACAAAGCTGCCGTCACCATATTACTTCTCGAATGTCCAATACACACAACAGTCTCGCTGTCATATATACCAAGCTTGCAATAACAATATATTTATCCAAAATGTTTCTACCTTATTGAATTTACAGCTGTTCAGAGTCAATGCTTCTGGCATTGTTATATTGCATCTTGAATAAACTGATCTACTCTGCTGCTGTAGTTTCAGTGCCAGGTGTGTAAGGTGAGCTTTTGAGTGAGCTTGCTTTGTTGTTGGTTGATTTCCTAATTTCCAAATTAAGTGAGTATAGTTTTACGCCGCTGTTTGCAATATTGCAGCAATGTTATTGGGTGGTAATGACAAGTTTTCCGCCCCAATGAAAAGAACTTAATTGTCAGCTAAAACAACTGAAACAAATATAGCCAATACAGCCAATGCAATTCTATAATGTTTGGCAAGTCTAGATTACTGAAGTATCTGGGCTCCTTTTAATATATTTTAAAACTATAATTTAACCAAATTTTTTTATAAAATATGTTCATTTCAGAGACTCGATGTTAGACTAGTGTTATCCCTAATATAATATTTGTTCATAAAATAAGTTGTTTACATCATACAATGAAATTTGGAAAAACACATTATTTAGATGCTGGTGATTAAATGAGGTATCTTCTCCGTGTTCCAGATACCGGACAGTACTCTACTGGTGATGGACAACACAAATCCCCGCATCCTGGACAAATGTAGAAGGGAGATAACTCTGTGTCTACTCCGACTGCTGACAGTTATTGTTGGGATTCTTACAGTGTTGATTCTGTTGGACATCCTGCTGACGCAGAAGTACGCCTTGGATATATTCGCCATGGAAGTAGACAACAGTCCTGCTCTCCAAGATGTCCGACCACCGTTAATGTTTCCCACCTTGAGGATAGTCAGAGCTTATATCTGGAATAAGTTATAATTCGCCTGGTTGACATGTGAAACCTGGAACATAACTCATTTCCACACCCGTGAATCAGGTCTGGGTGACAGGTGAAATGTGGAATTTATAACTCATTTCCACACCTGTGAATCACAGCTGCGTGACAGGTGAAATGTGAGATATATAACTCATTTCCACACCTGTGAATCACGTCTGGGTGACAGGTGAAATGTGGAATACATAACTCATTTCAACACCTGTGAATCACGTCTGGGTGACAGGTGAAATGTGGAATACATAACTCATTTCAACACCTGTGAATCACGTCTGGGTGGCAGGTGAAATGTGGAATACATAACTTATTTCCACACACGTGAAACACGTCTGGGTGACAGGTGAAATGTGGGATATATAACTCATTTCAACACCTGTGAAACACGTCTGGGTGACAGGTGAAATGTGGAATACATAACACATTTCCACACACGTAGATCACGTCTGGGTGACAGGTGAAACATGGAATACATAACACATTTCCACACCTGTGGATCACGTCTAGGTGACAGGTGAAACATGGAATACATAACACATTTCCACGCACGTGGAGCACGTCTGGGTGACAGGTGAAACATGAAATACATAACACATTTCTACACACGTGGATCACGTCTGGGTGACAGGTGAAACATGGAATACATAACACATTTCCACACACATGGATCACGTCTGGTTGACAGTTGAAACATGGAATACATAACACATTTCCGCGCACGTGGAGCACGTCTGGGTGACAGGTGAAACATGGAATACATAACACATTTCCACGCACGTGGATCACGTCTGGGTGACAGGTGAAACATGGAATACATAACACATTTCCACGCACGTGGATCACGTCTGGGTGACAGGTGAAACATGGAATACATAACACATTTCCACACACGTGGATCACGTCTGGGTGACAGGTGAAACATGGAATACATAAAACATTTCCACACCTGTGAATCACGTCTGGGTGACAGGTGAAACATGGAATACATAACACATTTCCACACACGTGGATCACGTCTGGGTGACAGGTGAAACATGGAATACATAACACATTTCCACATACGTGGATCACGTCTGGGTGACAGGTGAAACAGGGAATACATAAAACATTTCCACACCTGTGAATCACGTCTGGGTGACAGGTGAAACATGGAATACATAACACATTTCCACACCTGTGAATCACGTCTGGGTGACAGGTGAAACATGGAATACATAACACTTTTCTACACACGTGGAGCACGTCTGGGAAACAGGTGAAACATGGAATACATAACACATTTCCACACCTGTGGATCACGTCTGGGTGACAGGCGAAACATGGAATACATAACACCTTTCCACACCTGTGAATCAAGGCTGGGTGACAGGTGAAACATGGAATACATAACACATTTCCACACCCGTGGATCACGTCTGGGTGACAGGTGAAACATGGAATACATAACACATTTCCACACACGTGGATCACGTCTGGGTGACAGGTGAAACATGGAATACATAACACATTTCCACACCTGTGAATCACGTCTGGGTGACAGGTGAAACATGGAATACATAACACATTTCCACACCTGTGGATCACGTCTGGGTGACAGGTGAAACATGGAATACATAACACATTTCCACACACGTGGATCACGTCTGGGTGACAGGTGAAACATGGAATACATAACACATTTCCACACCTGTGAATCACGTCTGGGTGACAGGTGAAACAAGGAATACATAACACATTTCCACACACGTGGAGCACGTCTGGGTGACAGGTGAAACATGGAATACATAACACATTTCCACACCTGTGAATCACGTCTGGGTGACAGGTGAAACATGGAATACATAACACATTTCCACGCACGTGGATCACGTCTGGGTGACAGGTGAAACATGGAATACATAACACATTTCCACACCTGTGAATCAAGGCTGGGTGACAGGTGAATCATGGAATACATAACACATTTCTACACCTGTGAATCACGTCTGGGTAACAGGTGAAACATGGAATACATAACACATTTCCACACACGTGGATCACGTCTGGGTGACAGGTGAAACATGGAATACATAACACATTTCCACACCTGTGAATCACGTCTGGGTGACAGGTGAAACATGGAATACATAACACTTTTCTACACACGTGGAGCACGTCTGGGAAACAGGTGAAACATGTAATACATAACACATTTCCACACCTGTGAATCACGTCTGGGTTACAGGTGAAACATGGAATACATAACACATTTCCACACCTGTGGATCACGTCTGGGTGACAGGTGAAACATGGAATACATAACACTTTTCTACACCCGTGGAGCACGTCTGGGAAACAGGTGAAACATGGAATACATAACACATTTCCACACACGTGGAGCACGTCTGGGTGACAGGTGAAACATGGAATACATAACACATTTCCACACCTGTGAATCACGGCTGGGTGACAAGTGAAACATGGAATACATAACACTTTTCTACACACGTGGAGCACGTCTGGGAAACAGGTGAAACATGGAATACATAACACATTTCCACACACGTGGAGCACGTCTGGGTGACAGGTGAAACATGGAATACATAACACATTTCCACACCTGTGAATCAAGGCTCGGTGACAGGTGAAACATGGAATACATAACACTTTTCTACACACGTGGAGCACGTCTGCGTGACAGGCGAAACGTTGGAAATATAATTCATTTCCACACCCGTGAATCACGTCTAGGTGGCAAGTGAAACATTGACTTTTGAGCCTGTGGTTTTTATTTCAGTTACAGATACACGTGTGTTCATGATTCCTGCACACGTAGTGTTAATACGGAGGCGCTGGCAAGGTGTGGATGCTGCTGATGACGTAGTTGTTGCTGTTGGTGCCGTTATGAATACTAGATGTGGTTGACGTGATGGCGTGTGTGTGTGTGTGTGTGTGTGTACCACCACCAGTCCAGTGGGTAAAATAAGTTTAATCTCGTGTTCAAGATTGTTCCACTTATAAGGCGACGTACATGCACGTGTGTGTGGCTGTTGTACTAGTCTGATTGGTACTAGTCTGATTAGTACTAGTCCGAATAGTACCTAGACTAATGCCGATTTTATAATGCTAACCCACTGAGCTGCCATGTCACAGCTTAACTTGAATACCCCTCTCAGATACAGTATACTGACTCCGAACCGAACAGTACTTGATTTAGCCCCTTAATGCCGAGCGCCAAGAGTGAGTGAGTGAGTTGGGGTTTACTCTGCTTTTAGCAATATTCCAGCAATATCACGGCGGGTGACACCTGAAATGGGCTTCACACATTGTACCCATGTCGGGAATCGAACCCGGGTCTTCGGCGTGGCGTGCGAACGCTTTAACCACTAGGCTACCCGATCGCCCCCCGAGCGTCAGGAAGGGCAGCAACAAATACCATTTTTAACGTCTTTTGGTATGACGGGCCGCTCTCCGGGCGGACGCTCTACCACTAGACCACAGAGGCGGTCCACTAGTCCAATGAACTGCACTCCCCTAGCGGCCGTACTCCCAACAACATTGGTTTCTTCTTATATTAATAACATGGCTTACGGAAGCGCCGTACACCTCTTGAAAGTGGAAAAACATATTTCCATTTTTAAGCTCTTTCTTATTAACGCCGACAACGATAGTTACCCATAACAAATTGTTTCCATGCCAGAAACAAAATACCCGTAATTGTTTCACCGGCTCTGTGCTTTATTCCGATAGTACAACATGTGTCAACATTCCTGTCACATGTCAAGAAATAGGAAATTTCCCATCCTACTGACCCGTAATGCATACAAAAGAAAGAAAAAAATAATTGAGTGTCTATTTATATTTTGGTTTACATTTGGACCGCTCGTGGAAGGTTTGGAATGAAAATTCAGTGTACCCACTACTCAGCCCCGGGCGACATGCACGATCAACTTCAGCGTCAGATCAATGCGATACACTGTGGGTACCAGACTCAGCACTACATGAAGCGTCATAAAATATCACTGGTATACCGGCGTGTGCTGTTCCTTTTGTGTTCGGACCCCCCCTCCCCATCTACACCCAAAGCCTAACCCACCCACACCCCTTCCCACCCCACCCCCCTACCCTTCCACAACCCACACCCTCCCAACACCGCATACAACCAATCACCTCGAACATACTTGCTCAAGACGTTTGTCGAATGTTTCATGATGTTATATTTTATTTTTGTTAAAAAAATATTTGTTCGGATTGATGATAATTTGTTTTTGCATATTTTGTGGAATGGTTGTCAACCACTGAGTATATTGGTGACTCAATACCTGGTAAATAAAATGAATTCCTTGGATACTTGTCATGGTTGTCCAACGGTTGTCCAAACACTGAGGGGAAAAAGAAAGTATACCGAGTTGGTTTTTTTGTGTACCTGAACATTGAAAGAACGGTTGTTCACGTTGGCTGTCTCCATTTAACCATCACTCATTCCTGAGACAGTAACAATCTGTGGTTGGATATTTTTTGGAAACATTTATTGGTTCAACGAAGATGGGTAAACAATGAATTTGATCCCACGCGACCCCTACCATGTTTGAAATTTTGTAAATTTGTGCCGAAAAGGGTAAATTTATTTGGTTGATAGGCATTACTCAGAAGTTGATAATATTACAGTATTAAATAAGTTTTTATAAATAAATTGTGTCTACTTTGTCAGCATATTTATTGATTTTAAAGATAACACGTCAAACATACCCATCAACAGGTGTGTGTTAGGCGACTTTCTTTTAAAATGTTTAAAAGTTTTAAATCAAATTATGTTTTACAAAATATAACAACATAGAGGTTTCGTTTGAGTGCTGACTTAGCGAATGTACCGTTCATGTTTTGGATATAATATCAAACACATGATAACATCAACTGAGATGTGTAGTTTCTTTACCCCCTCAGTTTAGATATAAATGGATCATGTGTATGTGCATCTTTTCTATGGCTCTGTGTTTGAATGTGCGTTTGTGAGAGCGTTAAGTTTGTTCGTGTGTTTTCGTGAGTCCTGATCAATTTGTACATGTTTACATGTGTGTTTATTAATAAGTTCACAGCCTTGCACGTGTTTTACTGTGTGATGTCAGTTTGCGCGTATGTATGTGAAGTGAGTTTACTCCAAAGTGCATTTTTCGCGTTTGCACGTGTGTTTGTACACGTTTATTCGTGAGTTTATAAGTGTTTTAGAGGTGTATGTTTACATGTGTGTTAGTGTATGTTTACATGTGTGTTTGTAAGTGTATGTTTACATGTGTGTAAGTGTATGTTTACATGTGTTTGTAAATGTATGTTTACATGTGTGTAAGTGTATGTTTACATGTGTGTTTGTAAGTGTATGTTTACATGTGTGTTTGTAAGTGTATGTTTACATGTGTGTTAGTGTATGTTTACATGTGTGTTTGTAAGTGTATGTTTACATGTGTGTTTGTAAGTGTATGTTTACATGTGTGTTTGTAAGTGTATGTTTACATGTGTGTAAGTGTATGTTTACATGTGTGTTAGTGTATGTTTACATGTGTGTTTGTGTATGTTTACATGTGTGTTTGTAAGTGTATGTTTACATGTATGTAAGTGTATGTTAACATGTGTGTAAGTGTATGTTTACATGTGTGTTAGTGTATGTTTACATGTGTGTTAGTGTATGTTTACATGTGTGTTTGTAAGTGTATGTTTACATGTGTGTAAGTGTATGTTTACATGTGTGCTTGAAAGTGTATGTTTACATGTGTGTTAGTGTATGTTTACATGTGTGTAAGTGTATGTTTACATGTGTGTAAGTGTATGTTTACATGAGTGTTAGTGTATGTTTACATGTGTGTTTGTGTATGTTTACATGTGTGCTTGTAAGTGTATGTTTAAATGTGTGTAAGTGTATGTTTACATGTGTTTGTAAGTGTATGTTTACATGTGTGTAAGTGTATGTTTAAATGTGTTTTAGTGTATGTTTACATCTGTGTTTGTGAGTGTATGTTTACATGTGTGTAAGTGTATGTTTACATGTGTTATTGTATGTTTACATGTGTGTTTGTAAGTGTATGTTTACATGTGTGTTAGTGTATGTTTACATGTGTGTTAGTGTATGTTTACATGTGTGTTTCTAAGTGTATGTTTACATGTATGTAAGTGTAAGTTAACATGTGTGTAAGTGTATGTTTACATGTGTGTAAGTGTATGTTTACATGTGTGTTAGTGTATGTTTACATGTGTGTTTGTAAGTGTATGTTTACATGTGTGTAAGTGTATGTTTACATGTGTGTTAGTGTATGTTTACATGTGTGTTTGTAAGTGTATGTTTACATGTGTTTGTAAGTGTATGTTTACATGTGTGTTTGTAAGTGTATGTTTACATGTGTGTAAGTGTATGTTTACATGTGTGCTTGTAAGTGTATGTTTACATGTGTAAGTGTATGTTTACATGTGTGTAAGTGTATGTTTACATGTGTGTTAGTGTATGTTTACATGTGTGTTTGTGTATGTTTACATGTGTGTTTGTAAGTGTATGTTTACATGTGTGTTTGTAAGTGTATGTTTACATGTGTGTAAGTGTATGTTTACATGTGTGTTTGTAAGTGTATGTTTACATGTGTGTAAGTGTATGTTTACATGTGTGTTTGTAAGTGTATGTTTACATGTGTGTAAGTGTATGTTTACATGTGTGCTTGTAAGTGTATGTTTACATGTGTGTAAGTGTATGTTTACATGTGTGTAAGTGTATGTTTACATGTGTGCTTGTAAGTGTATGTTTACATGTGTGTTTGTGTATGTTTACATGTGTGTTTGTAAGTGTATGTTTACATGTGTGTTTGTAAGTGTATGTTTACATGTGTGTAAGTGTATGTTTACATGTGTGTTTGTAAGCGTATGTTTACATGTGTGTTTGTGTATGTTTACATGTGTGTTTGTAAGTGTATGTTTACATGTTTGTAAGTGTATGTTTACATGTATGATTGAAAGTGTATTTTAACACTACGCCGTAATGAAATGTCCGTACATCCATTCAGCATAACATCACGCAAATCTTACAAAACGAAATATGTATCGACATTGTAACATGAACGTTGATTAAAATCGATATGTAGGAGGAACTAATTTACTGAGCGCAGGAAACAACAAAACTGTCGTTAGCAATACGTCTCCTCGTGCTCACCTTCGAAAAGATGCATGATATGGGGTGCCGCGAAACCGATCAATGGTTTCGAGGTACTCCAATAATGATGGTTCATTTTACGAAAGGGGTGGTCACATGTTCAAGCCCATTTCTCAGAAAATAAACAAAACAACAGGAAATATCACAAATTCAATTCTTTATCACAGTTCCTTATCTTACTTGTAATTTGTAGTTTTGCGTATTTATAAAATACAAATAATCAAAATTAGAAAAGATGTACATACTGTTTGGCCCCTGTAAAAGATCTTGTCAACTCGCCTGAAACTGAGGTGGTGACAAGAGAGGTCAAACATGTGCGAAATTTTAGACATGCAGCTTAGCTGGGATGGATAAAGTTGTTTAACCTGGAAGTTATTCACGGGAGCAGTGGACAGTGGCAGGATATTTGTAACTTGGACAGGTACCAAATTACGTTCGTTAGCGAGCTGCTGCTGTCCCTGAAGAATGTTCGAATAATGTCGTTTTTGAGCCGAGCTCGAGTCAATGGAATACGACTTCAGCGATTGATCGGTGTTGTGGCCGGTAATTTTGCAAATCTCGCGATTTTCAATACCTGCGTTTGACAACAAAGTGACGGCAGTTGCCCGAAGACAATGGTTTGTATACACTTTGAGACCAGCGTTGGTAGAAATTTCTTTCATCATGTTGCCAATGACATTTACACCAACTGGCCTCATGGTGTACCATTCGGTGTCGTCGACGTGGACTCGTCTCTTGGGAGCCTGGTAAAAAGCACCATTGTTGAGATTGAGGAGAGACACGTATTTTTTCAATGAAAGTACAGGACAGAATTGGTCCGATGTTGCATAAATGCGTTTGTTGGGCCCATTTGAGTCTTTGAGGTCCCCCCTGTGATTTTTAGTGACTTCGGAGTGTGTCATATAAACTCGAACCTCTGTTCATCAGTGGATACACGAAAGGAAGATGCAGTTGATTCCCTTTGATTTTCTTTACCATGACGAGCGAAACCGAGTGTAAGGTCGAACCACACTTTATGAAGCAGGCCGGAAGGAGTTTCCGTATCCAAACTTTCACGAATTATTTTTAAATCATTCTCGGGGATAGCAGCATGATGTGTTGTCTGGTCAAGGCCATCGCGCTTAAGTTTTTTTTATCATGGACAGAAAAACATTGTTTGCAGTGTGAAATTCCCGGTCTTGGATAATGTTTATGCAACCTAACAAAACTCGATTTTGAGTAAAGATCTCCCTCAGCATTTCTGACTTCGGTATAAAAGAACCTCAGGCTCTCATTCAGTTGAAAACTCTTCCAACTTGGGCTCAAAAAACTCGGAAACCAAGCCATTATGGAAGTGAAAAGATTGCCTTGTTCAGGGTACAAATTAATGTGACAGTAAGTGGGATCGAGTAATTTGTTATTATTACGGCGTTGTGTTTAAATGAAATTTCCGTATATCCATTTAGCATAACATATCTCAATTCTTACAAAACGAAATATGTAATTTATGTTAAAATTTTGGTCAATCTCGTTATATTATTACCAATTTTTGCGATGACACGTTCACGCTTTATATTGCTATCATTGCAATGGTGTAAGGGAGGTACCTCTCGCTGATGTTGATCGAATCTGCGTAGGAGTTTTTGGTATGTGTTTATGTATTCTTTTATGTTTCAATGGCTTACGTCGAAATATTTTAACTCCCCAGGAGGTATTACGCCCAAAAGATTTGGAGAGGTTCCCATCCACGATGTCCTGTACTGCATTTGCATCAAGGGACGCGAAGCGGTCACTGGACGCTTGAACTTTGGGCTTTACGGAAATGCTGGCTGTATTTCCTAGTTCAGGGGCCATCTCAGAACGGTTTTCAGCTTCAACAGCTGTTGTGAGTAATAATAATAACAAATGAGGTGGGTGTATGGAAGTCATAACTATTATAGAGTTGCAATAAATGTTTTTTACTCTGTTAAAAAAATGATTTTGTTTTGTTTTTTCCTTTGGCCAAGCCCAAGAAAATTACATCAATTAAGATTATGATTGTGTAATTAATGGAAAAAGGTAAATTTCATTTACCTTCAAATTCTTGAATTATCTCAGAAAATGTCTCGTCGTCGAATTCACTCAATATTTCATCGAAATCTCCGATGTGGAAGTCAGGGTAAATATCCATCTGTTCCTCCATGTTGATGATTTCAAAAATAGTTCCATTAATTAATGTATACATACACGGTGATGAGACCCAAAAAAATCAGTGATGTTATGCTCATTCGACAACACTTTTTCACCGATCAGATCAGGGAAAATACCTACTTTTATGTTACAATGATGAGATAAGCATGATCAGTAGAAAAAAATATATTTGAACAGGTAAATATGACATGAATTATATGTATATACTCCAAACTTAACCATCTTCACAGTTCCATCACAAATCATAATATTACTAGAGTTTAAAACTAGACATGTAATCCTCAACATACAATAACAAAGGTATTTTTTAACATGTTAAAATGTAGGAATTATTCTCATGAATATGGCAAGTCACAATATTAATATACTTAAAATAGTAGTTAAGTATAAATATATTTCATGCTTGTTTTCTTGTTAACATATGCTCCAAGTACACAATTTATACTGTTTCATTTCAGCTTGAATTCATATGCAGGAGTATTGGAGACCCAAGTTTGAATTTTGGAGGATTGCTGGTTGTGTGTGTTGGGGATTTCTTTCAAATTCCCCCATATGCCAATGACTTGTACCAAGATCCTGGCCAACATCCATTCACAAGTGATTTATGGATTGAAACAATAACACACAAGGCAAGACTGACAAATGTTATGCGTCAAACAAATGTGAAGCTTGTTAAAGCCATTAATGAACAAGAGCATGGGTGCCCCAGTGTGGAAACTGACACATTGATATATTCAGTGTCTCGACCATTACCAGAGGGTGCTGCTCCTGTTTTCCCGTATGCTCGGAACTTTGAAGTCGACTGTCACAATGCTTCAGAGTTGGCAAAAGTGCCCGGAGAAAGCACATGCTATCAAGCAAATGACTCTGGAGAAAGGAAAAAAATTGGACAAACTCCTTGCAAAGAGAGTGCTTGCTCTGAAAATGAATTGTCCAGTAATACTGTTGAGAAACCTGTCACAAGAGTTAGTCAATGGTGAGCTTGGAACAGTTGTAGCATTAGATTCGGATGGGCCAACTTCCAATTTGGAAAAAAAAGTGATCAAACTGCACAAAGTGTCTTTTACTGTCTATGATCCAGTGGAGTGTGTAGTCATTTGTGAGAGACACCAGTTTCCCATCAACCTAGCCTATGCTATGACAATACACAAATCTCAAGGACAGGCACTTCTTCGAGTAACCATTGTCTGCAGAAACGTCTTTCAACCAAATCAGCTTGGAGTTGCTGTAGGTAGATCTGTGGATATTGAAGGTCTTTGTGTCCATGATTATCAGCCATCCTGCTGCAAGAAACACAAGAGAGAAGTGCCACACTACTGCGAGCAACCTGGACAGGCACCATCATCGGATCTCTCATGCTGCAAGAAGGTAACTCAAAATTTATCATGATATTTCAACTTTTGAATTTATCGATATCATTATCAAACATTATCATGATTATTGAATAAATCAATTCTTAATACCTATAAATTGAACTCATGAATTATTGTATTAATATTATAATAACCATCATGACATTATTTGACAAGTTTTCACAAATTCCTGGTGTTTCCAACAATGATGAGTTAATAAAGATGAATATCTACAATATGTAGAAAACATAATGTCCTTCATGTATATTGAATATGTTTTATTCAGGTCATCATGGCTATATATACAATTACCAAGTATCTAAGGAAGTTATATCGTAAAATGATTGTAATTTTAACTCGATTTCCTGAATACATACCACATGTTTATATATGTACTATATCTTACAGGTGTATTAGCAGGTTGATTTTGGTGATGACTTTGTCCGTGTTGACGAGGAGAATGATCCTGATTTCTCTGGCAATTCAGACTTTAGTGATGCAGAATTTGAGACTATTGATGAATTAGAACAAAGTGCATATGCAGTAAGTCACTATGTCCACAATCCTGATATTTGTGAATCATTACAGTTCAATCATCCTTTTTGTTCTCTTTCTCAGTTTCTGAATCCTATTGTTACTTATCCAAAGTCACAATGCATTAATTATCATATGATCATTCATTTTGTTTACGGACGTGAGGAGGGATCGGTTTTATTTTCTACTTTAATTATTCATTTTGGGTAAAAACTAATTATATATGCGATTTTAAATTGGTAAAGTGCAGAGAATTGAGTTAGGATGATAATCATCAATTTATGTTGGTGTCAATATCTTGTGTCAATAAGTTATTTTTGGTGTAACATATAATGCTCTCTTACAGGATGTCTATGTTCCTGATGTCAGTGATGCACATAAGTATCAGTTAGAAGATGTGAAGAATGTATGTATGTCTCACACCACAACAACAGTCTATGAACTCCGACAAAGATGTCCTCATGGCAGAACTGCAGAGAACAGTGTTCTTCTAAAATGAGCAGTACCAGAAAGTACATGACTTGAAGAAAAATGCTCTAAGAAAATCAGACACAAAGAAAAACACAGTGGATTGGAACAAATTCTTCAAAACTTACCATGAGTATCTTAGATCAGTTGACTACACTACTGCATACATTGCCCTTTATGCTCCAAAACCAGCCAATACACTGATGTGTGGAAGCCTGGTAACTGAGGTGAGGAAATCTGTTGTTACTGAAACAGATGAAGATCAGTCACAAGAACAGGAAAACTATACATCCCCTGTGATACCTTCTTCTGCCAATGGCAACATAAGGTATGTTGGAGGTCGTTCGATTGCAAAATTGAAATACCATTACATGAAACTGGTTCGTAGTAATCTCGACTCAGTGTGCACTATACTTCATCACTCTGCAAAGGTAAACGTTACCCTGCTGCAATCCATTGTGGTTTCTCAAGCTGATCTCATTGATGCCAGGTTTATGATTTACACAGTTCTTACTTCTACTCAATGTGCTTCAGATGGAAGGAGAAGGCTTCCACTGATCACCAACTGTCCGTAGACTCTGGGGCTACGTGTGTAAATGGACAGCGACAACTTTATCATGTCACTGTCCCATTTCCTGGCATGTATGTCAGATGCACCTGAGTTAAGTAACTGTGACTTAAACACATTCATTTGTCCATCACTTAGATAAGGAGCTTTTCCCTTAATGGATGTTAGGAGCTCCTCAGGTGTGAAGGGATCTGAAGTACTTGGCCCTTCGACATGGTCCAAATGGTCCAGTACAGACACAGTTTCGTCTGCAGAAGTATGGCTAATTGTGGCTTCAGTGGGGCTACACCAAAGCAAAGATCTACAGTTATGAAATGTTCCTGTTGACTTTAAACAATTCAAAGATAATACTTTTAAACAGTTAGCAGAGTATGCAGTGGGTTCCTTCTCAAAATTTTGCTGAAGAACAATATTTTCTTTCTCATCTGATATTCTGTTATGAGATATGCCCTGACAGTATCTTGTCATATTCAGTGTTGAAAAGAATGATTTAAGGGATATTGAGTCGTAATGTATAGACTGAATCCCAAAAGTGCCTTTTATTACTGTACCACTGACGGAAAGATGTACATGTCCATCAGTAGAAAATCGCACTTGTAAATATATCATGTTCCCATTACAGGATAATCCTGTCTGCCTTCCAACAGTTATAGAGTCTTTAGTTTGCTGCAGTACAAAATAGTCTTTGGGAATGTTATCAGATATTGCAGCAAATTCAATGTTTTGTGTCTGTTCAGATCTCACATTGATGCTACGGTAAACCGATATGTTTATTGTCCAATCACCAGGTTTTCGGTGCCTGGTCGTGGTGATATTTGGAAAAGCATTTTTTATACATTTTCCGACAAACACTTTTGATCTGTGACCAAAGTTGTCACAAAATTTCTGGAAAATCTCTTCAACTGGTATAGTACTTTTGCTATCTTCAACATATAACCTGTAAAAATGTTTCAAGAACTTTACATAACTGAAAATTGAATTATTGTAACACTGCAATATAGCTGCCATTGGTAAAAATTCAGAATTTCATATTGTTATTATTAAGGCACATCATGAGATTTGGGTGTGTTTGTGATATTCATATGATCATGTAATGTTGTTAATTACTTATTATTCTCAAATAGATTGATTACTTTTGCATTAATGAAAAATATTAACATGAAATGTTCACTTTATTCATTTTCAATCAGCATGACCAGTATTCATAATGTAATCAGGCACAGGCAATATGCATGAAAATGTGCCTATTATATTAATATAGTGATGTATTGTTTAAAATTCACCAGCTAATAATAGATTAGCTTTAGATGACAAGTATATTATAAAATGAAAAACATATTCATAATAAATATTTACCATTTGAAGAAATTGTCTGATGTGATTTTTTAGATGCTGCTGTCACTCCAGATAACTGTCTTCAAATTTAGCGCTGATTTCTTTAATTAGAGCGCTGCGTATTTTCAGCCAGTCAGGTGGCTCGCTCGATAAAGCCTGCGTTTGAAATCTACTTCCGCTCGGGTTTGGTAACATTTTCGATATTTCGGTAAGTAAGGGACATTAATCGAATGTAGATGACTTGTACATGTGTAGAAATGTGTTATCGATCAATCTACGGCCAGAAATGCGCTTGTCAATAAGCGTATAATAAAAAAATCGCCTTGGATATCGAATGTAAACAAACCGACAAGATGGCGAGTGACGCTCGTTTTCTCTACTTACATATAGGGGGTATATAATTTTCTTTACTGAATAATAACGAGTTCCTGTGTTACAACCTCAGACGTGAATTCGAATGGTCAGTCCACGACGACTTCTGTGGAAGTGACCATTTTCCAACTATTCTTCAAACAATAGCTCCTACTGATGTTCCTTCGTCATCAAGATGGAATTTCACAAAAGCTAACTGGTCTTTGTTTGAGTTACTCTGTGCGAACAAATTAAATCCTGATCATTTTGTTGATTTTCCTGATTCAATAAAAGTGTTCTCTGATGAACTAAACAAAATAGCTGATGAATGTATCCCCAAGTCCTCTGCAAATCCACACATTCGTAAACCATGGTTTAGTGATGCCTGCAAACAAGCTAGAAAGGCACGGAAGAAAGCTGAACATTATATCCGTCGCCATCTTTTGGTGCATAATTTAAATAAATTCAAAATTCTAAATGCTAAAGCACGGTGTACATTTAAGCAAAATAAACGTATGTCTTGTCAAGATTACCTTTCAAAAATTAATTCGCGAACGCCTATGTCCAAGGTATGGAACATGATAAAAAAAAAATCAAATTTAAGGGAACTAAATCTGGCATTCACCATCTTAAAAACGAGAATGAATTATTAACTTGTAAATCTGATATTGCGAATAAACTGGGTGAAACTTGCTAAAAATTCTTCCTCATTAAACTATCTACCTTAATTCCAAAAACACCAAAAGCAGCAGGAAAAGAAAACTCTTAATTTTAATTCAGATAATGGGGAAGATTACAATGAAATATTTTCTATTCATGAACTACATACTGCCCTGAGACAAGCACACAATACTGCTACAGGAGCTGATACATTACATTATCAACTCCTGAACCACTAACCAGAACTAGTTTGCAATCACTGTTGGATATTTTTTTATGAAATTTGGACGTCCGGACGATTTCCTCCTTCTTGGCGTGAAGCAATTGTTGTCCCAATACCTAAACCAGGACGTGATCACACCGTTCCATCAAATTATCGACCAATTTCATTGGCAAGCTGCGTTTGCAAAACCATGGAGCGCATGATAAATAATCGACTAGTTTGGTACTTAGAAACCAATAATCCTATTACAAATATACAATGTGGTTTCCGTTAGAACCGGAGTACTATCGATCATTTAGTACGTTTAGAATCATTCGTAAAAAATGCCATAATAAACAAACATGCAGTGTCAATCTTTTTTTATCTAGAAAAAGCATACGACACTGCATGGAAACATGGTATTTTACAAGATTTACATGAATTTGGTTTGCGAGGCCGTTTGCCTCATTTTATATCTAATTTTTTAACTGACAGACAATTTCAAATCCGCGTGGGTACTACCCTGTCTGATCATTATAATCCGGATCAGGGAGTCCCACAGGGCAGTATTTTGTCTGTCACATTATTCAGCATAAAGATCAATAGTTTATCGAAAGTTTTCAATGATTCCATTGATGGATCACTTTTTGTGGATGATTTTAATATTTCCTGTTGTGGTAAAAACATGAATACTATTGAAAGGCAACTATAGTTATGTTTAAATAAAATTCATAAATGGTCACTCGTAAATGGTTTTAAGTTTTCTAAATCAAAACGAATTGCATTCATATTTGTAGAAAATATAAGCCACATAAGGACCCCAATTTAGTTTTAATGGAACCCCTATCAAAATAGTAAAAGAAGCCAAGTTCCTTGGTATTATATTTGACCATCATGTCAAATGTCTGTAGCCACTTGATCTCTTAAAAGTCGTTTCAAATACGAAGTGGGGAGGGGATCAGAAAACCCTCCTCCAACTGTACTGAGCGCTCATCCGCTCTATATTGGATTATGGCGCCATCATATATGGTGGAGCTTGCAAATGCAATTTAAAAAAACTGGATGCTGTTCATCATCAGGGCCTGAGACTTTGCCTCGGAGTTTTTAGTACTTCTCTAATACAGAGTCTGCATGTGGAGGCTGATGAGCCGTCGCTTACGCAACGCCGCATTAAATTGTCTTTACAGTACATTTCTAAATTACATTCTTCAAAATCCAATCCAGCGTACAACTGTGTTTGTAATCCACTTTATGAAGAACTTTACAATAGACAATCATCACTTATTCCACCTCTAGGAATAAGAATACAATATTATATTTCTGCTGCTAAAATAAATCTTGAAAATATAACCCCCACTCATCTTTTCTCTTCTCTGCCATGGCAGTTAGTACAGCCAGAGGTGGACCTAACCTTAACAAAACTAAAGAAATCTCACACAAATCAACTAATCTATCAACAGCAATATAATGAATTACGAAGCAAATATGACACTTATAAATCTATATTTACAGATGGATCCAAGGATGGTGACACTGTTGCAAGCGCCACTGTCATTGGGTCCAGGACTATCTCATCCAGATTACCTGATTTTCACAGTGGAAGCAAATGCTATTTTAACAGCACTTAAATATATCAACATAAACCAAACTAAACATAAACAGTACATAATTTGTTCAGATTCTCTTTCCTGCCTTCATGATATTAAAAACTTGTCATGCACACGTCCACTTTTAATTGAAATTGTTGAATTGTTTAATAATCTTGCTAGTGGCCAATGCGACATCGTTTTCTGTTGGTTACCCAGCCATGTTGGGATTATAGGTAACACAATGGCCGATGCTGCTGCAAAAACAGCACTCAACAAATCTGTGACACCACTTCTGATCCCGTACACTGATTATAAACCTGTTATATGATCTTACATTAAAGATCTTATACAAAAGAAGTGAGACACCCAAGAAGGTATCATTAAATTACATGAAATAAAACCAAATATTGGTTACACCTACTTGGGCTGACAGTCCAGATTTGAAGAGGTCATAATACGACGATGTTGTATTGGCCATAGCAGGTATTCTCATGTATATATATTAAAAGGTGAGGATCCTCCATTCTGCATCCCTTGTGATGAACGAATCACGGTCAAGCATGTCCTGTTTGACTGCATTGATTTTTCCATCACAAGGGATACGTATTTCAATATTACATCCATAAAAGATCTTTTTATTCAAATCAGTACTCATTTCATCATCTTTTTTTTAAAGAAATAGAGTGATAGATAAATTTTGATTGTAATATGTGTAGTATAAAGTAAGTGATTTTTAATTTGGTGGAATGAATTCATAACTGAGATTGTTAGTGGCTGTATATTGACAGGGGGTTGAAGCATCGTAAAACAATTGTCCCCCGGGGAAGGTACGTAAATCCGGTATCATTCAAGGTATCTTTTCATTTCAATGTGATTTTAATCGAAGTATTTTTGTTGATTTTAACTGTTTGGCTAATCTTTCTGATCATCGCCAGTGGCCAGAGGGATGGTGTAAATCCTGCTTGGGTACCATGTAGGTAGCAGAAGTACCGTAAGTCCCCATGGTCCCTAGTATGGTGGCCTAACTTTGTTTGCTGACGATCTACAGCCCGTTTTTATATTGTATCGTCTGTTATAATCTGACCATTTTATTGTTCTAGAACTAGTTTTACAATTATAATCTGTGATATATTACTAGTTGTACTGTCCTTCGACGACAGGTTTTTATATATTATATAAATTCATAACTTGCTCAAGTCACGATATGGCTGAAATAGTGCCGATGTGACTTTGAATATTAACTCACTCACTCACTCATGCAGTAGTTGTGTAAGGTAAAGAGTAAGAGCATCCTGGAATATGGTCTGCATGCTTCGAATGTATAAACTGTTATATGGCAGTGTATTTATTGTTGAGCAATTATTGTAACTGTGTCACATTGTTTCTGTTCAGGATCGGAAGAAGCTCATTGCATTGTATTTGGTTGGTTGTTGGTTGGTTGTTTTACGCCGCATTCAGCAATATTCCAGCTATATGACGACGGTCTGTAAATAATCGAGTCTGGACCAGACAATACAGTGATTGGTATCATGAGCATCGATCAACGCAATTGGGATCGATGACATGCTTCAACCAGGTCAGCGAGTCTGACCACCCGATTCCGTTAGTGTATTTGGACAATGATAAGTCGTCAGGAATGTGTAATCGGCGAGGCTCGTCTATCATTGTATAGAGCCTTACATCACTAGAATGTTTTGGAAGCTAGTTAGGTATGTTAAAGAACTAAACGACTCGTGGTCGTTGTTTATCGTACTATAAAACACTGCAGGGAGACTAAACCATGAAAGGCGCAGCCCCGAGTGGTTTATTCTCCCTGCAGTGTTACATCGTACGATAAAACAACGACCATGGGTCGTTTATTTCTTATATGAGATATCAACATTATGTACAGCCTCTTTAAGAATGTTACTAAAAAGAACATGCTTTTAAAATATTTACCCGTATTTAAATAATGATGCCTCCCTGAATAAAATCCGACGCCGGAATCTCGGACAAGTCCATTTTTAGAATAGCGTTTCCTGCATATTCTCACAATTTTCACGTCAATTATCTGTACCTTTTCTCCCAATACCGATTGTCACATCTCTCTCAATTTTGAAAGCGTTCGTTCGCCCATTGCGTTCATCTACATCTTTGGGGAACAACTCACTTAACACTTCCCTCTCAAAAATAACGTTGTCCAATTTACGTCATCATGTTGCGAGAGCATGTTCGAATCTCCAGATATGAAGTCATGATATCGTGAAATAAAACACACTTCGTTCGCCATTTTTCTTTGCGATTTATCGCCAAGCTATCTTGTATCAATGGGATGAGAGCACGCCTTTCGTATCTCTCTCACACATTTCATTACATCAAGTCTAGTCGTGTGAAGATCATTCATTACACCTGATTCCCAGCCTAGGCACAGACCGCCTCCCTGGTCTAGTGGAAGAGCGTCCGCCCGGAGAGCGGAAGGTCCGGGGTTCGATCCCCGGCCGCGTCATACCAAAAGACGTTAAAAGATGGTACTTGTTGTTACCCTGTCTGGCGCTCGGCATTAAGGGGCTAAACCAAGGACTGGTCGGCTCGGAGTCAGTATCCTGTGTCTGAGTGGGGTATTCGTGTTAAACTGCGGCATGGTATCTCAGTGGGCTAACACTATAAATCGGCATCAGTCCGGACTAGTACAAGCAGCCACACACACACACACGTGCATGCACGTCGCTATATAAGTGCAATAATCTTGGACGCGAAGTTAAACCCAATTTCACCTCACCTCACCTCACCTCACCTCACCTAGGAACATCTCGGAAGCTTGACGACTGTCGCCGTTGATACTGCCCACTGCCATCATAATATATTCTGTCATTGAATATTGTACTAAAACTCTTGAGTGTGGTGCCATTGTAATTGTTGAGCAGTAATTTGTATTGACTTGTAAGCCTAGTTAATTTTGTAATACTTTTGTTGATTGAATACCACTTGTTGGTTGTTTATTGGTTTCACACTTAAGTTCTTTTACGTACATATTTCTGGGTTTATATATTGTTTCAATTTGGGAATCGACACGCAACAATATAAGCCTGCGAGTGTTAGGCAGATGGAGATGAAAGTTGCGAGCTGAACGTCTTCTTGTGAATAATATTTGTTGTAGACCCTGTGCGGGCTTGTGTTGTCGTTATCCCGTTGAGCACCAACGTCTGCTCGGGACATATTGTTGTAAGTTTCCTTTAAGAGGTAAATATTATCACATATCAGCATCTTTATGGGCGTTCCTTGCAAATTAAGCTGGTGTGCTTTGATGTACCTGAAATACTGTCCACAGCCATGTTAAACCCAACTCACTCGAGCTCAGCAACTGTCGTATTCACTGAGGCAGTGCTCCGTTTTATTTGAGCTGTCCTACTTTTTTGTATCGGCTGATGTTACACCTGTGGTTGTCCGGTATAAAAGTGCCGAGTAATACACGCTTGGGAGAAGCACGTGTGTTGTGACGTATGTGGAATGTTGAGGTGACGGCTAATGACTGCGCATGAGTATGCCGCAATACGCTGGAAGTACAACAGTAACATTAATTAACACACATTAATTAGTGTTTTCCCACTCAATCGCCACATTGTATCCCACTACGGCCATACTTGATCACCTTGAGTGGACCAGAATCTGATTGTACCAATGATAAAGATTCCGACTACAGCATACGTAACTGTTTCTGAAATGGTGACAATACCAGGTGTTCGAGAAAAAGTGAGCATATTCCGCTAGCCGTCGGTACCCGTTACAAACACGTGTGTGAAGAACCGCCGTAGAATAGGTCTTCAGCAACCCATGCTTGCCGTAAAAGGCGACTGTGCTTGTCGTAAGAGACGACTAATCGGATCGGGCTGTCAGGCTCGCTGACTTGGTTGATGCATGTCATCGTATCCCAAATGCGTGGATTGATGCTCATCATGTCAATCACTGGATTGTCTGGTCCATACCCGAGTATTTACAGACCGCCGTCAGAGTGCGGCGTTAAACAACAAACCAAATGAACAAAAAGTATCTCACTACGGCCATGCTGAGCAGGGAGTTTGCCTTGAGTGGACCAGAATCCGATTCTACCAACGATAAGGATTCCGACTACAGCATAAGTAACTGTTTCTGAAATGGTGACACTACCAGGTGTTCGAGTAAAGGTTGAGCATATTCCCCAACGCCGGTGGCACCCATTACATACACGAATCATGTCTTTAAATGGATGGACATATAATAGAAGCCAAGCGAAATCAAGGAATTACATTGGGCTTCTTCTTGGTCCCTGATGTGTTTACAAAATGTCCTCTGTGTCCCACCATACACCATTCGAAAGCTTCACTAAGTGTTTCGGAAGCACCACACACAATATTGACATATGTTTCAGTTTGTTTTTTTGTAAATCCACAGTGTTCATAATTTACTTGATTTCTTTCAAAATAATGATGGCGGAAAATCTACACTAAATAAGAAATTATTTATTGGTTGGTGGCTCTCATACTTTCCCACGTCTATAATTTATCTTCTTGTTCATGTACACCGAAATGATCTTTCGTTATACGCTATTCTCACGACTGTACGTTTTAGAATCTAGAGGTTAACTGCTGCAAGCTTTATCTTTCAGGTTTAAATGCTTGATGGACCATTGGTGTGGCGCAGTGTTTCCTATTTGCTTATGTTTTTTAAATGTACATTCTTAAAATAAGTAGGGAATCAAGAAACTAAATGTTATTTGCAAGTGTAGTTAAATAAAGATAAGTGTCCTTTACAAGGACGTTTATGTCTGTGAAGTGTACCATCAAAACGAAAGTAGCAAAATCGTTTGTATATGCATAAGATGTATCTGCCAAAAGCAGATTCGATTTTTCGATTCCGACCATATCATGTGTTTTTGACTCACTATCAAATAGTGATGTCACCAGGTGTTCTCGATAAGGTGAGTTTATCCTGTCCCGCCGTCGGCACCATTCACACACACATGCAAAGGCTAGTATATTGTTAACTTGACTAAACAACACGGGACCATATGGTGTTAGTCAAAATAATAAATTGCATCGGACATCAGTCTTATCACTGATGCGTCTCATTTTCAATTGCCCTCCACGTGTCTCCATTAAAACTTTTTGATAGGTTTACTGGGGTCTTGTACCGTGTAACCTTGATCAAACATTATGCCACTCTTTGAAGTCTTGGTAGAAAGAGCATGCTGGATCATCTCAAAAGTTGTGAAATGTAGACACCAAAGGCTGCAGCTGCAGAAATATTGCTCGACATAAATGGAACCGATCCTATTGTTTGCATGTGTCTCACGCAGTAGAGCAAAGGCTGTCATTCCTGATTTTGACACGTTTTGTACCGACAGACCAGTATACCCGAGCACATGTCAAGTTTGTAATATTTGTAAAAATCATCCACACTAAGATCAATTGTGATTGTTGGCTTCACACAATCTAAAACAATAAAATGACAATCCAATAATTTTGACATACAATTTTGTGATATGTTAAATTTCTATCCCAAACTTCCTATACGTGTCGACGTGCAAATTGAAACAATAAGTTAAACCAGAAATCAAAACGTAAATAAAATCAGTGTCAAGCCAACAGACAGCAAGGAAATAGTATACAACAATTAACAATTGTATCATCTTATTATGGGCTAGGTTTACAAATCAACACAAACTTCTGCAGAGCAATTACCGTAGTAGTCCACACCAGAGTGTAAGTACAAAATATAATGGCAGTACAATTACAATTGAACTGTAAGTGAGTGAGTATGGTTTTACACCGCTTTTAGCAATATCCCAGCAATATCATAGCGGGGGACACCAGAAATGGGCTTCACACATTATACCAATTGAACCATAATGTATAATAGCAGTGGTGATAATATTCACATAGCAGCAACAGTGGCTAAGTTACAAAGATTGACCAACGCTGAACATCCAGGGTGAAAACAATTATTTTCACACAAAAGCTGGTCTTGGTGTGATGTGAGATATAGTGTGAGATGAGAAAGACATGTGGCTGCACACCTATATAGTCTAAATACCTTCTACAAATTCCCATACCAATCTGGTCTATAGTTGTTCTAGATGAGTTTTACAGATCATGCTGGATTAATCTGTAGCTGGTCTAGAAGATTTGAGACTTTAAAAGCATCTAAATAAAGTGACTTCCACACCACTGCTTACATTAGATGCTACTACATTCCTGACAACTAACCATTGTGGAATCTGCAACACATTTAGCGTCTACGGGCAATTGGCATGCAGGAAACTGGTAGAAGTCAGTATGCAGTGGCCAATACGTTCAATGTTCCACACTCTTTGACTACGGGACAGTTACCAACAAACCCAAAATGTTGACGATTGACCCCGGTCAAGGCAAGAGTACAGGATCGACTGATCCGAAATCAGGCTCTATGATATCTAGTCAAACGGCGAATAGAATTGCTGCAATCTTTCATCCGGCAACTGGAGTACGAGTAACGGGTCAGAGACGATAAGTGTTACATTTCTAGGGCAATAATAAATCATAAGGGTTTCATTTTACGTGCATGTTAGTGATAAAAATTGCAATCATATATAGGTATAGTATATACAGGTATAGTGCACCACACAACCCAGTTGTGAGTTCCACTAGTTCCACAGCTAAATGGATAAGGTGGTCAGGCTTGGTGACTTGGTTGGTTTTGTGACATGGTGCACAATCAAAGTGGGACGTTGCTTATATATGACAAACGATTTGTGAATTTATGCAGATATAGAAGGGCAGTTGATATCAACATCTTTGTCTGAGAACGACTATGCAATTGTATGCAAATGAGACACTTGCGATAGATGTTATATTAGACTGTGCTGTTTGTGTTTATTATTTGCAGATCAAAATAGATAATGCAGCAAAGAGGGTATTGGTGATCCAGACTGGTTAGGCGCATTATCAGCTCAGGGGCCTTCTCCCTCTACACAGCAAACCCGGGTACTCCTCCAATGTCAGTCAACAGATTGGGAGGTACCAACCCTAAGGCACCGAGGACAAGGGGGAGTCGGACAACTTGGTACTTGGGATGAAAGCCTGACATTGCCATGTTTGTCCTGAATATTGATAATCACATTAGTGCCAAAAGGGAAAGAAAATTCAATGATATAAATGATTTTGTTGGATTTATCAAAAAGGACAAGAGCAGGTTTGTTGGCCAGGATAGGTCTGATGCAGTGGTATCCACTGACAATGTGTTGGACATTCTCAACGTAAATTCATTACATAATCTACATTTCATATTTACATTTTGATGCAAAATCACACATTAACGGTTCCGAGTGGGGGCTGACAGATCCTGAGCAGCAAACTGAAAGCCTTTTGTTTCACATTTCAAGACAGTCGACTTCATCCAAGTGAAGGACCCTGCTTGGTTGCTGATTTGATCAACACACTGCACACAAACCCGATGCAGTGGACGTTCAGATATCCTGACAATGTATTGGACAATCTCATTAAATTAATTGCCTAATCTACATTTCATATTTACATTTTGATGCAAAATCACACATTAACGGTTTCGGGTGGGGTCACTAATAATCTTATGCAGGGCCGGTTTTATCGTTTTGTGTTGTTCCAATGATTCTCTCAACACACGTGATTAGTCTTGTGACGTGTGGCACCAGTTGGACAGGATACGCTTACCTTAACACCTGGTATCATCAATATTTGTTATTGATACAGAAGCACATGCTTGTGTTTGTTTCTTTGTTGTTTAACGCCGCACTCAGCAATATTCCAGCTATATGACGGTGGTCTGTAAATAATAGAGTCTGAACCAAACAATCCAGTGATTGCTATCATGCTCATCGATCCACGCAATTGGGATCGATGACATGCATCAACCAAGTCAGCGAGCCTGACCACCCGATCCCGTTTGTCGCCTCTTACGACAAGCATATTCGCCTTTTACGGCAATTATGGGTTGCTGAAGACCTTTTCTACCCCGGATCTTCACGGTGTCAAGTGAGCATATTTGACTACCATAATTAAAAATTCAAGACTTCTATCAGGGTAGGAGATAGGAGAGTGGAGATATTAGATGCGAGAGACTAACAGAATGAAATATAGTTGGTTGGTTTGTTGTTCAACGCCGCACTCAGCAATATTCCAGCTATGTGACTCCTCTTAATATGAGCATAGTCGCCTTTTACAGCATGCATGGGTTGCTGAAGAACCTATTCTACCCCGGATCTTCAGGGGTCTAGGAATATAGAACAGTTGTAAAGAATATTTGACACAATCGATCGATTTGACCACCCGATCACGTTAGTCGCATTTTACGACAAGCATAGTCACTTTTTACAGCAAGCATTGGTTGCTGAAGACCTATTCTACCCCGGAATCTTCGAAATTTGTTGTGCATGTGGTTCTAAAGTTTCTTTCAAGCTTACTTGTATACATTACTTTTTGTAAAGGAGATATATTTGTTGCATGATTTATCCGGCATGATTTATCCATCATAATTGTGATTAAAGATATTTAATGACGCGAGACAAATAGAATTGATATTTCACAGTGATAATATTTACAAAAATGAGATCTTTATAGTCAAAACTACTGTGAATTCATTTAAGGAATATACAATTTCAAGTACTTTACTTTCAGGCTCTATTTTAGCGATGTTTTTGCTCTATCGTTGCTTTATCGTTGTATTGACTGAACACTAATGATCTACTTGACCTTGCAGTGATGTGATAGAGTCTGGAATAACTTGAATACTGACTGTCTGCGTTCCGTGGGCAAAGGCATGATCGGGGACAGTCGAGAAGAGTGTTTTTTCTTAACGCTGTTTAGCAGTATGGTTCGTAAAAGCCCGTGATAACATTCCTGAATTGTACATCCAATACACAGACGTGTATTTTCGAGAAGGTTAAGGAAGCAAAACAATTTACATTGTACTAGTAGCAGTGTTGGTATAAAAAAAATCCAAGCTGTTAAGAATGATATGCCACGTGTTTTGGACTTGTCTTACCTTGCCGTGGGTCGTCATGTACAGGGCAGATGCTCTCAAGGATATGACTGTATTCAGGAAATGTGGACAGGAAGAGCTATGTGACGCCCCTCTTGCTGAACTGGCGCCATACGGAAGTTCACTGTGCTTCACTAAATGTTTGCAGCTTGCTAGTTGTAGTCATGTAGGATTCAATTCCAAGACGCTGGTTTGCAGGAACTGCATGGCATCAAGTAATGTGGCAGCTGGTAAACCAAAGACGTCAGAGAGTGATGAAGACTGGATGTGTCGGAAGAAAGTAACATTGGTAAGGCCAATCATTTGTCACTTTTAAACTTAGACAAACCGCAGGGTGTTTTAGATATTATTATCTGAACCCCAAACTGGAGGGCATCTGGCCTACTGGTAGTAGCCGTGCCCCCCAAAAACCTATGGTCCCCCCCCCCCCGATTATGTTTCCAGAGTTTGTCAGCATCACAGCCATTCTCGTGGGTTTATTTCATTGGATTGAGGTTAACTTCATTTTTAGTAACATCATTGTTGTGCTGGTGGATCCCGTCAGAATGACGAGCGAACACCTGACTGGTCAAGTTACACCCCTAATTGCTAGATTGTTTTTACTGAATTTTATTATTTAATGGTATTGGTGTTTACTGAATATTGTATTGTTCGGTTTTATTTAATCAATGTCAGCATATCTGACGAATATGCATAACAACAATTGGTTAATATATTTTCCTTCACATAAACTTTCGATGCTCCAAAGAACTAATAGGGAGTAGGCGCCACAGTCCCCCAAGACATCCTTAGATTAATGTTTATAGGTGAGGTGGAATGGGGTTTAACGTTGCGTCCAAGATTATTGCACTTATATAGAGACATGCATGCACGTGTATGTGTGTGTGTGTGGCTGCTTGTACTAGTCCGGACTGATGCCGATTTATAGTGCTAGACCAGTCCTTGTTTTAGCCCCTTAATGCCGAGCGCCGGACAGTGTGACAACAAGTACCATCTTTTAACAGCTTTTGTTATGACGCGGCTGGGGACCTTCCGCTCTCCGGGCGGACGCTCTACCATTAGACCACGGAGGCGGTCTAATGTTTATAGATCAAAGACACATTTGGACATGGGGGAAACCAGTACCTTATTGAAAATGTATTCACACTTTCTAAATTGTAGATTTAGTAATTTAAAGAGATCTCGAGTTCGTGTCCCCTGAAACAACACAATATATATATCTCACGTGATCGTTTACATGTTAGCTCAGATTTGGCTAAATATTTTCAAGAACACTTTTCTGAATGAGTATTTTCACAAATTGAAGCTGCTGCAGTTTCGGTGACATTTGGATACAACAAAAGGCTCATATTTTTTTAAAAAGCAGTCTCTGTGTTATCACACTATTTCTTTGGTTCACATCGAAGTAAAACAAACTGCGGTTTCTTGAAAATACATCTTATTCAGAGAACAAAAATAAGATTAAGGACTTCATTTTCCCATTTTTCTCCTTTTATGTCATCTGTTTGTGTCATAGAGATGGTTTTTGTTTGGTTTGTTGTTTAACGACGCACTCAGCAATATTCCAGCTATATGACGGCGGTCTGGAAATAATCGAGTGTGGCCCACACAATCAAGTGATACACATCATGAGCATCGATCCACGCAATTGGAATCGATGACTTGCATCCAACCAAGTCAGCGAGCCTTGACCACCCGATCCCGTGATGTCGCCTTTTACGACAAGCATAGTCGCCTTTTACGGCAAGCATAGTCGCTTTTTACGGCAAGCATAGTCGCTTTTTACGGAAGCATAGTCCCTTTTTACGGCAAGCACGGATTGCTGAAGACCTATTCTACCCCGGATCTTCACGGGTCAATATAGTATTGACATAAATTTCCCCGTTAGTTTGCCTTTTGCATCAAAATGAAGCTATTTCGTCGAATAGTCAAGAAAGTTGGGTTTTTTTTAGCGTTGAAGTTTTGTATGTCACGAATGTAGGAGACGCCCCCTGCTTGCACCACTTTTAGCATTGCCCCCACATGTATCTGACACTGGATTTAATAACTATGTTGCTACAAGCGGACTATGGTTGTTACATCCAATACAATGGTCAATGCAAGTAAATAACCAGGCAGGATTATCCATTGAAACATATTGTTCTTTCATTTCACAGGCTCCTTGTTCCGAGTGTCAGCCAGGAAGCACATGTGTAAAGTCTCGAAGTGGTGAAACAAAGTGTGTCCATTATGGTGAGTGCATAATATGAATTAATCTACACGTAACAATCGTCTACATATGTTTCGTGCTAATGTTTTACAAAAGGTATACTTTACTGAGCCTGAACATTTCCTGATGGGGTACAAAATCAGAAGATATATCACAATTAAATATGGTATGGATAGTTCTTCACTTAAATACAATTAACTGTAAAATGTAATATTTTAGGAATAAATCAATGTATTATACGAGCTTTTGGCGAGCATAATTTCATGTTATTTATTCGTAATATACGATATTTACTGTGCAAAAACACAGACTCGATTATTTACAGATCGCCGTCATAAAGCTGGAATATTGCTATGTGCGGCGTAAAACAACAAACCAACCAACTATTGTGACATTCTTGAAATAATCGACGTTTATGATAGGTTTATTATTACTCAATACAGTTAACTTCGGTTGGTGACCCGTGAAGATTCCGGGGTAGAATAGGTCTTCAGCAACCCATACTTGCCGTAAAAGGTGACTATGCTTGGAATCGATGACATGCATCAACCAAGTCAGCGAGCCTGACCACCCGATCCCGTTAGTCGCTTTTTACGAAAGCACAGTCGCCTTTTACATTGCAGAATGTAGCGTTAAACAACAAACATAAGTCCATGTTCCTTACCAGTAAGCTCTCTGTATCAACTATACTACATTTTCAAACAATTACCTGACACTGATGATTAATGTTAAAATGATAAAACTTGTTCTGTACTCCGCAGTACTGTTTTAAATCGGTACTCGAATTTTCTTTGCAGACCTACAAGAACATTTAGAGGGGAAAGGTAGAATGTCGACGCAACAACGAAATGCTAAATTATTGAAGATGACAAAACAAGGTAATTTGTTTCACTTTTTCGAGAGCAGATGGTTTTCGAGAGCATAAAACAAGAGTGAAAATACTCTGGTGACTAAGGACATTTAAGTGTTGTGAAAAGTTTCACGTTTGAATGCTGCAAACTCCAAAGATAAGAAAGCCCTTGAAGTAATTAGGATGCAGCTGTCTCTCTGAGAAAGAATTTGGAAGCAATGCTAGGTACAAAGTTAACGTCCAAAAAGACTCTGACACTGCAAACACGGAACTGTCATTTTTTTGTCTGTACATTCGCATGGGAGAGAAAAAGAATGAAAATTAATGAAAATACGTTCGATGTTTTGAAAAATAAAAATTTGCTCAACCTTTTATAAATGTTAATGACTAATCACATGGCCTTGCTCCCCCGATGCACATAATACCCTCAGCTTCATTTAGGATACTATCGATCTTTAACTGTAGTAGTTGTATTTCTGGCTGTGGGACATGCCTTACTCTTATATCTCTGTGATCCGCCCTGCGATGTGCTGCTAGATTTGCTATAAGGGCGTTGTGGGATATGTAACAAGTCAGTTCCATTTATAAACGCGCCAGGAAGTCTCTAGAAACCTTGTTACCAAGTTCATTGATATTAATGAAAGATAATTTATTCTTCAGTAACAAGGTATGGAAATGTACACTAATTATGTTCCAATTTCAATTCCTTCGGGTAATGTATGACACACATTTGGCAAACTGTATGGACTCGGATCATTATTATAAGTTAGAACATTTCAGACTCTTACCTCGGCATGTATGTGAACACCTTATCCCTTCCCCACACTTCTAAAATGTATGAAAGCAAAACCTGTGGCAGTGTGTTTTAACTTAATATCTTCTGAAGGAAATGTATGCTTTTTTTTTCATTTCGATTTTACAAGAAGGACCTAAATGATAAATGTCTTTGAGGTTTACCACTTCGTTGAATCCCACGAATGCAGGTATGGTGCTGATAAACCTAGAAATAGAATCATAAGGAATCTGTGATTCGAACCAACGGTCACAGGTTTCTAGCATACTAAACAGAAACAGTTAAGCACAACAAGGTGAGGTGAAATGGGCTTTAACGTCGCGTCCAAGATTATTGCACTTATATAGCGACTTAAGCACAACAAATTACAGTAGGTTTTGCGACTTGGCCAATTTGGTTTGGTTCTTGGGATCAAGGGCCCAAATCATGCCACTGAGTGAATAGGAGTCTGTCCAAACTGACAAGTCACACACACGCACACACGCACGCACGCACGCACGCACGCGTTTTTCTTGAGAAACATATAGCTTTAATAATTGGGTCCCCTCTGCAGGGCGTTCGTAATGTCAAAAACAGAAAACCAGCAGTACAATATTGGTCCGGATCGCACACAGGATGATATGTCATTCTGTATTCTGCTTTTCCTGGGATACACTAAACTGACCGTACGATTCCTACTATATCATAAGCATGCGTTTGTGAATCAAATAGTGATAATAACAGGCGTTCGCAATAAGGTGAGTCTATCCTGCCCAACCGGTGACACTCGTCACAAACACATACAAAGACAGTCGATTGTTCACCTGAAAAAAACCACGGCAACATATGGTACAGTCAAATTAGGGAATTGCATTGGACATCATTTTTGTCACTCATGCGTCAAATTTTTAAATGTCTTCCACATGTCAACCCAAAAAACTGTTTGAAAGCTTACTGAGGCCTTGAATCTTGCAACCTTTATTGTAAACTTTCATATATTATCGAGGCATTGAAAAAGTGGAATTCACAAAATTAAAATGTTAAAAGTAGTACTTCTATAGCTGAACCTAAAACAAAAATATTTCAAAATGCTATTATATCTCAACATTATTTCACTTATGGAAAGCGTGAAATTAATATTCTACCATTAATTTGGAATTTAATCGATTCTGATTAGTCAGTTTTGAAGACAACAGAGAGCTTGGAATTTTGGCGCTGTTCTATATACGACTGTGACGTCATATATTTTGCGTCACAATGAGCGATATGACGTCATAATGGTGACGCGCGATGTACAGCGAAAGCCTTGCAAAGCTTGCTTTGTTTTCTTAAGGGATGCCCAACTCATGTTAGCTTACCAAGTTGCCGTGCTTATATGCTTTCAATGCCTGTCATATGTTCGAGTGAAGTATTACGGTGTAAACAAACTGCTTGAGTATATACAGCGCCATATTTTGTTCGGTGATTCCGTAATTCAGATCGATAACCCACTCAAAACACTGGACTCAACCCATGCCGCTTCACTCAGTATATTTGTTAACACCAAAGAGTTCGCGTTTTATTTAGTCATGGTTCGGTTGCGCGTTCGGTTCCAAATTCAATTTAGGGGGGTTAAATCTACAGGTGACCTAGCTTTACATTGAAAACACAGTATGTTTATCTCCTAATTATTCACAGTAGACGAAGATATAGATGTAGCAATCAGAATAATGATTTATTCAGGTTAATTTGTCGACAATATTTCTTGCTCTTGCGGTTCCCCATGCGAAAATACTTTTCACTATTTCCTCGAATGTAATAATTATGCTTTAATAAGACTTAATCTTTGTTCATCGGTATTATGAACAAAGGGGCTCAGCCCAAATTAGAAACCATTCTAAGTGGTAACAATAATATTTTCGAGGAATAAAATAATTCAATTTTCAAATATGTGTGCTTGTGTACATGTGTGTAATACTTTATATATGTACGTCCCTTGTACCTAATCCATTTGAATTATTCGCAATAAAATTTGTTTAAATCAAATCAAACTATAACTGGCAGCAAGTGCCGAACCTATAACGTTCACTTAATATCAGCGTGAGAATGACCGTAGGTATATTCTTCAATTAATGAATCTGTTTATACTCAATACGGACCAGATTTTAAATTAAAGCATTACAGACAATCCTTGCACCTCCCCGTGAAGCGGTTTCTCTGAAAACCACCAACGGCGGTACAAGAGTTTGTATATACAACGTATAATATTCAGTTTAGATCAAGATGGTAACATGCCTTAATAAGTGATGTAGACACTTTAACGTAATAATGTGTTCAAATGTACAATGATTCTGGACAGCTGTTTCAAAAAGGATATAGTTTAGGTGATAACGTCTTACGCAGTTTACATTTAGTTGGCCAGGTATAACAATTCATTGGAATATAAAGAAGTCGTTGTTGGAGAAGAGCTTTACACCCAAAAAGATTGTGAAACTCGTCTCCAACAGCCGATGAATTTCACAGTGTACAGACACGGTCTTCTCTCAGTAACCCCCGCCATCGGCCGTTTTCAATGGGTAATTGATGATTCGATGTAAGTAATTGTGAAATTGGCAAGTAGATAGTGTTGGGAAGCAATAGAAAAGTTTAGAATTTTGGTAATTCTTCAGACCAGTTGCTATTTTAAAAAATATATTGCATGCTCCCTCTCATTTTCAAAACTCCATATATCGGAAGAGTAAACAAGGATTGGCACTACCATCACGGCAAACCCCTTTAATAAACAATCTTATGGTAGGTTAACATTTCATGCTCCTTTATTAGGCAGTACATTCCTTTTGTCGCGTTTGCTGTCAGTGATTTCATAAAAAACACAAATTTTCTATTCCTGTGAAGATTTATACACAAATATGTATAATTATCGACAATTTCCAGTGTCTTTCCTTCAAACTAAAATATTGATTTGGTTGATTTTGCTGGGCCCCCCCCCCTCCAAAGATTATTATTTTTGTTTTTCAGATATTTACATTTAGCTTCCATTTTAAGCAATATCGATTCAAGGAATCTCATGATTTGTGCAATCCAATCCAAGTGGGGCATCGCTCAAAAGGGACTGTGTCGACTGCTTAGAGTAATACTTAAACTTGAAGCCACACTGTGGTGTCATTCCCTGATATACAATCAAATAAAATCCATTCGCATCCTTGTTTTGTTAAATACGGTTCAAGATCATTTAAAAATATTGAAAACAGGAGTGGCAATAGATTTTCGAACTGTCTGACACCCGATTGACAAGAGAAATACTCCTATTCTACATAATTTGATTGTACCATTGATTTAAAATTACAGTACACATTTTCAACTTAAGTCTGAAATTGGTCCTCAATACCAATGTTTTGCATTTTAGACCACAGTCCTACTCTCCAGACAGTTTTTTTAGGGGTAGTTTCCCGCTTGTGCTGGAGTTAGGATATTATCAGCATCTAGAAATTGGTTAATCGTTCATTTAGGATACAGGTAAAAAGTTTTCCGAAACAGCTTTATATCGTAATAGGTCGATACGATGGGTCAAATTGATCGCCCTAACGGGATCGGGTGGTCAGGCTCGCTGACCTGGATGATGCATGTCATCGATCCCAATTGTGTGAATTGATGCTCGTGTTGTCAATCACTGGATTGTTCGGTCCAGACTCCATCATTTACAGACCGCCGTCATATAGCTGGAATATTGCTGAGTGCGGCGTTAAACAACAAACAAACAAACAAAACATTTCAGAGGATAAGATTGAAAATTCGGAAGATAGTGGGGCAAGTACCCCAATGACATCTATAATATGATCATTCTCGATAAAATCTTGCCCGGAACCCTTATTTCTTATAAGTTTCTTTGCAGCTTTTATAATTGCTTCAGTTGTTACGTCATCGTTTAAGATTTTACAATCATATAGTAATGTTGCAGTTGCACATTCTTCTAATTCTGAATCATCGAATTTGTTTTCATTTATTTTTTTATACAAAAATAAAGAAGGAATTAATATCAGGAGCTTTCGAATTTGTTTCTTTCTTACATTTAGTTAGGATCTTCCAAAATTCTTTTGGTGAGTGGTAAAGGTTTTGACGAAAAGTCCAGTTTAAACTGTAATATACGTAATTTCTTTTCCTTACATGTCTTGTAAGCCTTTGCTTCTTGGTGATATGCCAATTTATTAAATTCTGTTCTTGAATTTTTAAGATGCCGTTTTGCTTTTTTAAATATGTTACGGGATCGTCGGCATTCTACCCGAGTCACGTATTACTTGTCATAACGGGGCTTTTGCCATCAAGGGCGGTGATACCTGCCCCGATTGGCAGAAATACTAATCTACTGCTCAAGTATCTTGTAATCCGACAAACATACACTGCTCATTAGTTCCGTTGAATGTATGTAGGGACATGGGGGTTGATGGGTAAATGTATAAATATATAATTTTGTCTACAAGGGTCTGTGACAATTCATTTTTGGTAAATGTGTTTTACCCGTTATGCTGTTAGTTGTTCAGTATTTTTAAGGAAAGCCCTAAATTTAAAAAAAAGTGTCTACTGCGCTTTACATGAGACATTTTACATTTACATGTTACCAAAGTGAGTGAGTGAGTGAGTTAGTTGGGTTTAACGTCGCTTTTAACAGTATTCCAGTTATATCACGGCGTGTCAGCTTAATGTGGGAGGAAAGCCGGAAGTGATGATGGTCTCAGACGTTTACCACTTCGGTGAAACCAACGAGCATGGGTATGGTGCTGACAAACCTAGAAACATAATCGGGGCGAACCGGGATTCGTGCCCAATGGACGCAACTGTGCACAGCAAATCGCGGTGCCTTAGACGACTGGGCCACCCGCGCCCCCCTTTATACAAGACTCAATAAGTAGAGGGATGACTTTTACTTCCCAATAGTCAACTTTCACTTAAGGTCGAGCAATATTCCAGCACCTCCAGCCTTTGGCGTTTAATTTCACTATTTTTGAGGAACAAAAAAACATGCTCTGTCCACGAAGGCAAACAGTCATACAACTCTCACTCAAAATTTGTAATGTTTTAATGTCTTTGCCCGAAAGTTGACTCAGCATATTTGATAAATGCTGCTGAGCTCATGAATTCGGGGACTTTGTCTGAGTAAATATAAAATGTCCATGCCAGGGACCCCTCTCATTTATCTGCTGAAACAGAAACCAATGGGTGTAAACGGCCAATAGTTGTACACATTATGTGAATGGATAAATGAAAGTCAATGAGGACACAAGGAGTTTGCGAAGAGAGAAGGTTTGTTTTTTTTATCTTCGAAATAGACACAGCCGATCTAATCAATCTGATTCTAGATTTAACACTGTTGATACAGTCGGCAATATAGGCACGATGTTAGCTAACTTTCATTTCATGATACTCCAGACGACGTTTTTTTCATATGCCTGGTTAAAAGGCATAGAAGCATAAACGTCAGGACGTCAGCTAGACTTCTTTAAAAGTAAAATAATACAAGACATATATTTCAAACATGATAGAAGCAAGTCGTTGGTGTGACTCAGCTAAATACATCTAGATTCGCTTCACCTTGTCATAGTGTTGAATACAGGTTTTCTTTCATCGTTTTGTTTCAGGATCTGAATGACAGAGTGTTCAGGTCTGGTCAGCTGATACTGCTTAATGTCAACACAGTTTTATTAACATAAGGGGTATTCTTGATGTGTGTTACCAATAACCGGGTATAAGTGATATTTCTTTACTGAAGAGGTCGTGAATATTTGGAATATATTCATGTGCTTTACTTCAGTGTGTACATTCAAACAAGTGGCATTTGTGACTGCCACATTGTCTACTTTCTCACAGTGTTTAAGCGTAACTTTATCAGTACATCTGCAATACACCGTGCGGAATACAATGCAGTATACTGTTACACTACCATATGACTAGACAGTATGCATGTGCAGTTAGCTTTAACCTCTTTTGACACACAAAAGCAAAATGTCAATGAATTAAAGAAGAAGTTTGATAACATCTTTTTTGCGCAAGAATTCTTACTATAAAATGTCGACGTTTATTCGGAGTTCAACCGTCGCTTAGAAAGCATCCAATACTCATATACGTTCGAAAGCAACGGCGCCGTGTTTGCAGTGTGAGTCAGGTTAATAAGAAATCAGCTTAGAACTGTATTTCGTTTAGTCCACGATGTGTCAGCTCAAGCTTGGAGGGAACTTCAAAGCGATACAGGTCCAGGTATTTACCACTTTAGTAAAACCCAAGAAAACAGGTGTGGCGCTGACAAACCTAGAAAACCTAGAAATCTGATCAGGGCGAATCTGGGATGTTAACAAACAGCCATAGGTTTCTGCATAGCGAAATGGGAATTCCCAACATCACGTACAACTATTCCCTACCCTTACGTCAGGGATGCTAACAGCCGTAGGTTTCTGGCATACGTCAGGGACGCAACTCTGCAGAGCGAAATGGGAATTCGCAACATCCCGTGCAGCTATTCCCTACCCTTAGGCTAACCCTACCCCACCCAAACCCTCATATGCCCGTCTGTTCCAAGCACGTTACATTATGTAATATTTTATATTACAGATTTTATAGAAAACTGGACCACAACTAAGATTCTAGGATCCGACAAAATAATAGCGTTGACTTATAGCCCTTCATTTGCTAATGAGCTGTACTGTTTGAGTGGGAAGGGGTCTCACTTCCTCATTGCGCTTTTCATGCTCAAAGGAAATTCCCTCGAGAAAAAGGTCAGATGGGATAATGTCCGTCTTCCCTGTAAAAGCATAGCTGATTTATGGAAATCAATAGACACAGGACCTTGTCTGACAAGTGATAATATGTCCTGCATATATGCATTCAGAAAAAGGCAGTGGTTAAATGAAGTTGTGATGCATTTGCGTTCTTACCGGGAAGTCAAGAGTCCACGTAACCTGGAGTTGGAAAAGGAAGGGGACATAACACAGTATGTACAACTATCTTCTTGTTTATTGTAGCTGTTGTCGACTCAAGTACACAAGTATACACCCATGTCTGTTAATGTTCCATTATCATGTGATGGGGTCGGTGTTGAAGCCTGTGGTTAAAGCGTTCGCTCATCACGCTGAAGACCTAGGTTCGAATCCCCACATGGGAATAATGTGTGAAGCCCAATTCCGCGACTCCCGCCATGATATAGCTGGAGTATTGCTGAAAGCGGTGTAAAACCATACTCACTCACTCATCAGATGATGCCGCTTATTTCCCCGTCGTCAGGTGATGTTTTCCAATGTTTCGGCAAGAGAAAAGAGAAGATATAATCTATGAAATATATCGTCTTTACAGTCGTAAGACAACCCTGGTACAGACCGCACCCTCCCTTTTCATTGGAGCGTAAATGTCGTATATGTCCTCTAGTGTAGGATCATGGTCATGTGAAATATTAGATTACCAATAAGTACAAATAACGATGTTGAGACCCGTGAAGATCCGGGTTAGAATCGTTCTTCAGCAACTCAAGCTTGCCGTAAAAGGCGACCATGCTTGTCGTAAGAGGCGACTAACGGGATCGGTTGGTCAGTTTCGCTTGGTTGACTTGGTTGATACATATTATTATTGATCCAAATTGCGTGGATCGATGCTCATGATATTAATCACTGGATTGTCTCGTCCAGACTCGATTATTTACAGACCGCCGTCATATTGCTGGCATATCCTTTGGTAAAGCACTGACAGCACAAGGCACACAATCCCTTGAGTGGATGAACTAAGAATAACTAGTCACCAATAATAAAGCATGAATGACCATCAATACCAATAAAATGGTCGAGAAGGTAGCTAATACAAAAGAACATTACAGGTATTGGACAGTAGGCACTACATATAAGATCAAGGGAACATTTCCATGGACACTACAATTGTAGCGCTAAAACGTGTACAGTACATCTGGGGTGTTTAAAAAGCAGATATTGACAGTGAAGATCACATCCTGAGTACCTCAAGAAAGCAGCAACTGCCAGTGGAATTACTATCCCGATTGCATAAGAAATGCAGTTAGTTACCGCAAGTGGACATCAGCTTAGGAAAGCAACAACTTAAAGTGTTCATGACATTCCCATCAGTGTTCCCAATCATTTAGTAACACATTTATCACTATAAAAAAAATACACTGTGAGATGAACTCATACTGGTTGCAACATCAACTACGATTATCTTTATTGATGACATATTTACAGACTGTGTTTCTACCTAGAAACTTTACACTGAATTATCATTTATTGTGCGTTCTCTTGACTCTGGAAGACAAAGATACAAACAAAATCAACAACTGGCAGTTAAGTTGGAAGGTGTAAAAGGCTGTGCTTGAGAGAAAGTTATTGTTCTCATGTACTCCAAAACATTCTTACCCTTATAGAAATCACTTATCTACATAAGGCATGTATGTCTAATTTGAATACTACACACAGACCACTCACCCAGTCGCTCACTCACTCACTCACATGCTTATATATGTATATATATATGTATATACACTTTTTCTTTACAGAAGTCTTCCCACCGCTTTGGTTGTATATATGTTTTCCAGCCGTGGGAAGTTCGGAATGGTGATATACGGCCATAATATTATGGGTTCAAGAGTAGAACAGTACCTCATTCAGACCGGAGAAGGGGCATTTACGTTGAAGGAATCTGGAACTGTAAGCCAACTGTGGATGGGTCGGCACATTAAATGGAATAATGATGCTTCATTTGCCATTGCCACGGATAAAAGTGGTACAATACATTTTATCAGGCGTTTTGATGATAAGGAGCAAGTAGAATTCTCAGTCCAGGTGAAATGGTATGGGAATCTATTACCTGTATGGACCAAGACATCAATTTTGGTTCTTGAAACAGATAGGTTCAATCTGTTGCACATTCGTAAATTTTAATGAATTTGGTAGAACGACTGTAGCTGACATCTTTTGCAGTTCTTTCTTTGAAATAAAGTAAGTGTGTGAGTGAAAACGTAACGTCTCATCGGCAATATTTCGTCAATATCGTGACGAGAACAATTTATACATGAATAATAAATACATTCAAACAATATAGAAACCTGTAAGGAAAGGACATGAAAACAACTATAGTATCACAGATTATTATCTAGCATATAACCATAAAAAAATATACATGACAATACATAACCAAGACATACAACACTATGGACCATGGGGACTTACACTACCTCTGCTTCCTGCATGGTACCCAAGCAGGATTTACACCATCCCTTGAGTCACTGGTGATTATTAATAAGTTTCAGCCAGAGATGAAAAGAAACAAATATTCGCAGATCAAAACACTGGAAGACATAAAATTACTTTGAATGACGTGGCTTTCATATCCTCCTTGAAAGGACAATAATTGACACTGCTTCAACCCCAATCAAGGGCATAGCCACTACCAATCTCAGTTAAAAAATCAATGTACTACCCATTTGATAAAATCCACATGTATCAATTTAATTCAATTTCTTTATAAAATAAAAATCTGAAGTAGCACCTACTTGATTTAAATCCTTAATGGATGAAACTTTGAAAATGTATCCCTTGTGATGGAAAATCAATACGTTCAAGCAATACATGCTTGACCATGATTCTTTCTTCAATAGGGATACAAAATGGAGGATCCTCACCTTTAAAACAACACCCATGAGTATATATGTTATGGCCAATACAACATAGTCAGAAAATGACCTCTTCTAAGAAGATATAGCAGGTATTTCGTTTAATTGTTTTATCTTATATTGTGTAACATGTCGAATGTAGCATTAATTCATAGGTTTGTAATCACTGTATGGGGTAACAAGTGGTGTCACAGTGGAGAGCTGCAGCACAAGCTATTGTGTTACCTTTTCTGCCCACAGGACTAGGCAACCAACAAAACACAATGTTGGACCAGTTAAAATATCATGTAAAGTTCTAAACTATCTGAAATAATTAGATGAGACGAAGATAAAATTTTCAGTGCCTGGGAACAAGATAGAGTATCAGAAATGATGAGAAAATGTTCAGACGCAGACTGTCGTTGAAGGTATACAAAGGTTGTGAGGACAGTGTTAGCTATAATATTTCATTTGCGTCAGCTTTTTTTAACTCAATGAGAGAAAGGTTTACTTCAGGCCTGACTAATTGCCAAGGAGTAGACAGAGGCCAGAATGGAGACATTACATCAAAGTCAATATCAGCATCGGCAACATGAGGCTTGATCCAAATCCCACGTTGGATGATACAAGCTTTGGATTGTTTTGAAACAGGCTGATCAGCCTCATACAAACTATCAACAGAAGATGTTCTAAAAGTTCCAAGACAGAGCCTCAGTCCTTGATGGTCTATGCTATCTAATGAAGTCTTTGAAAGGCATTTAAGAGTAGTGCACATAAGGAAGAGAATTTATGGATGTCAACAATATATTATGAGGAACATTACGTTTCGGAGAATATGCTTACACCTTCATCAGGTGAATAAATGTTATGAGGCAGAGAACATGTATATGTACCTGAAAGAACAACAAAAGTAATAACATAACAAAGGTGGAAACTTAACATGGGAAGCAAACAGATAATAGGCAGCTGATAAGTGATTAGCAAGAGACAAATGGAAGCCACCACTTAACAGTAAATTGTGCTGAAAGTTGATTCAAATGGAAAATTGGAAGGTAGGCCTAATTGGTAATAGACAATGGGCAAACGGGAGGCCGGGGGTAATTAGCTATGATTGGTAATAGAGTGGAGACAGCGATGGACAAATGGAAGCCAACTAGATAATTGGCACTGATCATGAACAAAGCAATAAATCCCAAATTGACATTTTAAAATTCTCTTCTTTACTATAGAAGCTCCGCCATATACAATTGAACCATAGTCTAGTTAAATTTGTCTGAATAACTCCCCACTGAGAATTAGCAACACCTTTTTAGTAGATCAAGAGCGGTCAAACAGTCCGTTTTAATGTATTTAATCAGAGGTAAAAAGGACCGTGCAATCCAAAATCATAAAGATCTCTATAAAATGTCATGCTTCCAAGCTGATCATAAGCTTTTCCGAAATACGATGATACAATTAAATACACTTTATTGCCTGTTTGCAATTATCGCTAAATCATTGTATTTGGGCTTTGAATGTTAAACTTTGTATGAACACGTTTGCCTAGAGTCCTATGCCAGAAGCAGTTATTTGGGAGACATATATAACTACACATGCCGTATTTACTGGAGTAAATAAACCCTTTATCCTTTGTGTTTGCATACTAGAGAACCTGAATGAGTTGCTGAACTTCAAGATCAACATGTTTCTTCTGTAAAGCAATTTACTGTCAAGAAACAGGATGGTACGATTAAACCCAACAATACCTACCCGTTTACTTTTGCATTATCATCTGTGCCAACATAATTAAAAGCTAGTTATTTTAATACCGAAGTGGAGGTGTACATCCCCTCTCCACTTCAATGTTGATGTACATGTTGACTTGCCAAAGCAACAGCAAAAAATTAATTCGCAAACAAACATCCAAGATCTCCTCACCTGTAGAAGTACCCTTAACTGCTGAGGTTCATAACTCCTTTAAACCTCTTGAGATGGAGATGACTCAATCATCAGAACTCAAGAATAGGAGTCAGTCCTCCTCTCATACACGTGAAAGGTCAAACACAGAGCCTCCATGAGGCAATCTCCAAATTTAATTCAGTGGAATTACAGAGGACTTAGGAACAATTTTAATTAAGTACAGTTATTAGCACAAGATTCTAAAAAATCAGAATTTAGTTTGCAAGAAGCGTACTGATAAATTTGAAATGCGTCAGAACAATTCTTATCATTCTTTTTCACAACCAGGTGATAAAACCACTGGCGGTGCTTCAATTATGGTGAGGCAGGGCATTATTCAAAGCCCTGTTCCTCTTAACTGCCATCTTCAGTCTGTTGCTCTCCGTCTTACTCTACAAATAACCTTCAAAATGTTTTCCTTATACATTTCTCCATCTTCAAATCGTCAGCAGTCCGATCTTCAGGATTTATTTGACCAGCTCTCTAAGCCCTGTATCATCATGGGCGATCTTTATTGACATAACCCTCTTTGGGGAAGTTCCGATACTAATAATATAGGGAAATTTCTTGAAGATTTTATTTCAAATAATAATTTATGCATATTCAACGATGGCTCGAACACATATTTGCATCCTGCAACTGGAACGTACTCTGCTTCAGATCTGTCAATCACAGATTCAAACATATATAATGAATTTGAATGGTCGGTCCATTTTCCAAAAGTACTTACAGCTGTAAATCCCAATGATACTCTACGGTCAACACGATGGCATTACTCCACTGTCGATTGGCCTTTATTTCAGACAATGTACTGACAAATTGAAACCAAACCTTTTTATGGATGTTCCGGACCCAATTCAAATTTTCTCTGACAAACTGAAGCACATAGCTGATAAAACTATTCCTAAGTCCTCTGTGAAAGCACTTATTTCGGAAACCGTGGTTTAATAACGAATGCAAACAGGCTAGGAAGCGCAGAAGGCAGCTAATTTTTCTAATTAATTAATTCTGCAAAGCCTCGACGAACTTTTAAACACAATAAACGTCAGTCTTGGAAGAATTATGTTTCCAATATAAATTCACGCACGCCTATGTCAAACATATGGAACATGATTAAAAAAATCAAAGGGAAAGGTTCCAGAACTAGTATTCATCATCAAAGATGACAATAATTTATTGACAGAAAAATCTGATATTGTAAATATTTTGGGCAAAAGTTTAGTTAAACATACTTCTTCGTCAGCTCTTCTTCCGTTATAAAGATAATTAATCCGCCGCACTGAAATTGGACTCTGGTTCCATTGTGTATGCTGGTGCTTGAAGGAGTAATTTAAAAGGCTAGATTCAATCCACCATCAATCACTAAGACTGTGCATTGGTGTTTTTAGAACTTCTCCTGTTGACAGCCTCTATGTTCATGCTGGTGAACCTTCTTTGAAACAACGCCGTATTAAATTGTCTCTTTAGTATATTACTCAATTATGCTCCGATCCTTCTCATCCTGCCTATGACTCCGTTTTTCATCTCATATATGAAGAACTGTTTCAGAGGAAACAAATGCAAGTTCCCCCACTTGGAATTCGGGTCAAATCAAATATTATTGCTTCTAATATAAATCTGACACAAATCAACTAGTATTTCAACAGGAATATGTAAAATTAAGAAATAAATACGACACTCACCGTTCAATCTATACAGATGAATCCAAGGACAGTGGCAAAATAGCTTGTGCCATTGGATCAAAGCATTTACCATCTAGAATACCAGACAATAGCTCTATTTTCACTGCTAAAGCCAATGCTATCCTTACAGCTTTGGTATACATTCGACTGTCTACACGTAAAAAAATTTTCATCTTTTCTGATTCTCTATCTTGTTTTCAGGCACTGAAAAATGTATATTCTAATCATGTAATTATCTTAAATATTTTAGAATTTTATAATGATCTTTCTAGTGGCCAATATGACATCGTCTTTTGTTGATTGCCTAGTCATGTGGGCTTAAAAGGTAACACAATGGCTGATGCTTCAGCAAATGCTGAACTCAACAAATCTGGGACACCACTTCTCATCCCAAACAGTGATTACAACACTGTGATCAGATATAACATCCGAGATCTGATGCAAAAAAGTGGGACATCCAAGTAGGTATTACAAAATAAACAAAACACCAGCTACATCCTCGTCGGCTGTCAGTCCAGATCAGAAGAGGTCATTTTCTGACATGTCGTTTTGGCCATAGCAGATATAACCATGGGTATTATTTTAAAGGTGTGGATCCACCATTTTGTATCCCTTGTGCAGAAAGAATCATGGTCAAGCATGTTCTGCTTGATTGTGTTGATGTTTCCTTCACAAGGGGTAAATATTTCAATGTTTCATCACTAAAGGATTTTTTTAACAATATTAGCTCTCATTAGGGGGCGCGGGGGCCCAGTCGTCAAAGGCACCCCAATTCGCTGTGCAGAGTTGCGTCCCTTTGACACACCAGAAAGCTGTGATTGTGGGTTCGAATCCCGGTTCACCCCGATTATGTTTCTAGGTTTGTCAGCACCATACTCGTGGGTTTCATCGAAGTGGTAAAGGTTTAAGACCTGCATCAGTTTCGGCTTTCCTCCCACATAAAGCTGACTCGCCCTGTTATAACTGGAATACTATTAAAGCGGTGTTAAACCCAACACACTCACTTACTCATTTAATTTTTTTTTTTTTTTGAAGAGATATAAGTTATTAATAAATGTTTATGTAAATAAGTGTTTCTTATAAATTGGTAGTGTATAAATATTAACTGAGATTGTTTATGGCTGTGCCCTGAGAGGGTATTGTAAGACCATGTCTTTCAAAGTATGTTATTCCTACCTTAATTTTAATTGCAGCATATTTGTAATTTTAATTGATGGCTAGAATTGCATATCATAGCCAGCAGCTGAAGGGATGGCGTAAATCCTGCTGGGGAACCGTGCATGAAGCAGAAGTATTGAAAGTCTCCACGGACCCTAGCAGGGTGTAACTTTGGTTAGTGGCCATCTGTAGCTTTTATTATTGTGTTGTTTAATGATAGCTTATTCTTTTACATGTTGCATGTTACATGTTTTACAAACTTGTTTTACCTCAAAACTAGGCAAATCTGTCTAGTTATTGTACTGTCCTTCGGAGACAGTTTTTTTTTATTCTAAATATATTTGTTGTCAATGTTTAGCTTAATCTCGACACCGATCTGACGTTAAATCCTAATTCACTCACTCATTCACATCCCCACTCACTCACTCACTCACTTACTCACTCACTCACAGAGGACTTAGGGATGATTTTAAAACCTGTGTGTTTCCGTTGTTCTGATAACACCTTAATAGGGTCTGAAATATAGCTAAAAGTATCAGGTTTCAGTGTTTCAAAACAACGGCTCTTGTATCATTCCACCTTGTTGAAGGCTGCTCATCAGTTAGAATAGCTTTAAGTACTGCGGAGAAATGGTAACGTCCACGCAGGTCATCATGGTCGGACCAGTCAAATGCTTTTAGTAAATTAGCATCTTTAAGTGACAGATCCAATGCTGAATAGGTTCCTGCTGCAGGATGTAAATACGTGTTTGAGACATAATTTATTGTCAGTTATAACCTTTGTTGACCGTGTCTTTAGCTTTAGTATCAACACTTCCCCGTAGAGGTTAATGTCCGTTTAGGTCACCCATGATGACACGGGTTTTATGGAGTTGGTTAAATATAGACTGAAGATCAGATTGCTGAAGAGGAGAAGATGGTGGAATATACACACACTGTAAAGTGTGAAGGCAATATGAAATATCAGTTGGACTGCAAGGGCTTGAAGATTGGTGGTAAGAGGTATAAACACTGAATTATGTCATGTCTCACAAGACAGAAGAACCTCCAGCGGCTTTTGCTTCTGGAGGTGAGAAGAGCCTATACAAATTATATTTCCTGATGTCTGATTTGTCTTGAGTTTTTCACATATGTTTCCTGCAAACACATTGCTGATGGTTGAAAATCTTGAACTAAAGTTGTAAATCGTTAATATTATTCCTAGGTGCGAAGTCCACAATTCCATTGAATTATGTTTGACGATTGAGTCATAGAGGCTAACCAGGTGATCGCTCACGTACATGTGAGGACTCCTGGTCGATGGGTTACATCCATGTCCAGACTATCAAAGGATTAGTGGATAAGTACCTCTGAAGATGAGGATTTCCTGGTTGTCTGTTTGCCAAACAGTTTTTTTCCGTTCTTTTCTGGTCAGAGAATTAATGACAGATTCAATAGTTGCTGGCTCTACAGCTTCTGGCTCTTTAGTAACAGACAGGCTCTACAGCATCACGTTCACCACTCATAGGTTCAGAGTGGCTTATAGTTTGATTTTGAAGACTTTTTTGGATTATGCTGACAGGTTGATCTGATGTGACCCACGTCAATTCTGTCTAAATGGAAATGAATTGTGGTGGTGGGTTGAAGTAGCTGAGACAACAGCAGCATAGGTTCTGGTTCGTGGAGTTGGTGGAGACTGAGTTTCAATTAGCTTCTTAGCCTCGTTAAACGAGATATTGTTTTCATGTTTGAGCTTCAGGAGTCTGTATTGTTTTTGCCACACTGGACATAACCCACGTGAAGCCAATGTTGCTCTTTGCAGTTTGAACATTTGATTTCGGTTGTGCATTCGGTGTTGTCATGGCCGTCACCAAAGACCACAGACTAATCACATTATTTAGAGACATGTCCAAACCTTTGGCACTTCAAACACCAGAGTGGATTGGGGACATACAACTCCACTCCTATGTTAAGATAACCAGGTTTTATTGACTTAGGAATGGACGAAAGTGTAATGCTGAGCAGATAAGTGTTTGACGGGATGATGTCACCATCTCAAGTTTTCATAGTAAAATGTTTAACTGCTGGTACTCCTTCAATTTTTCATTCAACTTTAATTTGTTGCTCTGACATGTCGGACAGGCAACAATGACTCAAGGTAAAAAGTTCAAGGTTTTGTGCATGACACAGGAACCTCAATATTTTCCACTGTAGTTCATGACTAAAGAGTGAGAGATTGTCGTCTCACTATGACGACATGTCACATTTTCACTTCTCCAATAATTCCAGAAAATGCTTTGGAGATGGCGATTGGATTAAGCTTTATATTTTGTTTATCAGCTGCCTCGATCTCAACAAATCGGGCTCAGGAATACAATCCACGAGAATTGTTCATTTTGATCCGTTTCAACCACGTCAAGATGTCTTCGTTTGGAACCAGAGTATTGTTGGGTCATGGTGAACAAAAGTGATTTATCACCCCTGGTCCCTACCAACCACGTCAAGATGTCTTTTTTTCAAACCGGAGTATTGTTTGGTCATGGTGAACAAAAGTGATTTATCACCCCTGGTCCCTACCAACCACGTCAAGATGTCTTTGTTTTGAACCAGAGTATTGTTGGGTCATGGTGAACAAAAGTGATTTATCACCCTTGGTCCCTACCAACCATGGAATACAACAAAGAACGGTGTTTTGGTGCACCGGATATCCAAGATGCAATCACTGGACATATACAGGGGTGTTATACTCCAGCAAATAGGACACAAATAACAATATTTGTATGATAAATAAAATGCCAGGATGGCAGGGGCTATTGGAAATTGGATACACACTGACTTTTGGAGGTCAGCATCACCAGACTGGCCCATGAGCAACCGCCTTCTGGCATACGACTCGAGGCAGTTGTTACACAAATAATTTGAGAATTCAAACATGTTATATACATGGCCAAGACCAAGCAATAAATGCATGTAAATTACGAGTGTAGTGTGGTAAGCAAAGGAACCAGTGCCCTCAACTACAAGGCTCCCGTCCTCCACCGACAAAGGGGCGCAACCCACTGCAAACAGGTTTCCCAATTTGGTCGCCTCTTATCACCAGCAATGGGGTGATGGGGACACTTTCTACCCCGGGTCCAAACGGGAAGCTCCACTGTCAACATCCGGATCTTCAGCAACTCAAACAGGTGGTAAGAGGTGGTATCTAGATCCGGGACTACTCTTATAGCCACTGCAAACTAGAGGCATGTGCAATTGTAGAAAGTGGTCTGCTCATATAATACTATTAGTTGGTTGGTTTGTTGTTTAACGCCACACTCAGCAATATTCCAGCTATATGACGGCGGTCTGTTAATAATCGAGTCTGGACCGACAATCCAGTGATTAATATCATCAGCATCGATCCACGCAATTGGGATGCATTAACCAAGTCAGCGGGCCTGACCACCCGATCCCGTTAGTCGCCTCTTGCGACAAGCATAGTCGCCTTTTACGGCAAGCATGAGTTGCTAAAGACCTATTCTGCCCCGGATCTTCACGGGTATTAAGACCAGCAGACCTGGCAGTATTATTGTCAGCAAGAATATATATACATGTAAACCTGTGAGAACTGTGCAGTTGGAGATGAGATTTGAGAGTTGAAGATCTTGTTGTGAAACGTCCTGCACCTGCGTTGACTTTATCGAAGTATTCGGTAGAGTACCAACTTCCACTCGGGATATAATGGCCCAAGCAAGAACAGAAAGCGGTAGTTCAGTTCAACGCGAGTTTCTTTTTCGTCTTGGTCAATGTTCAGTCGTGTCAAATTCTTTTTTAGACTAATGACAGTGTTAGCAGTGCCGTTTCAAGATATTGTCCCAGTTTTAGCCTTTGACATTCGTTCCTGCTGTGCATATTTGCGGTAGAAACAAACATTAGTGTAGCGATATGTTTTATTATAAAAGACCACTTTGTCATTTAACGCATTACAACAGTTTTTGGTAATAACTATGATCTTTTCCCATTTGTGTATTGAACAAATGAATAAATGTATTTTGCGATCCATTGGGCATTCAATTGAGCCTGGTCGTATATCTTTCTCCTTGTCATCTCCTCCTCTTCAGCACTAACCTCCCATACCTCAACTGACATTATTTACCCACGGTTTCACTGTCCAGCACTAACCTCCCATACCTCAACTGACATTATTTACCCACGGTTTCACTGTCATATTCACCTTGCCTTGTATATTGTATATATTCCTTCTTCACAGTATCCACACGCAATTAAACAACCCATGCATTCACGTACCATACACCACACCCGCACATCCACCATTAATTACCCCGTGTCAGTTCCCCCGGTTGAAAGTTCATCATTACCTCAATCAGATTCTTAGTATACAGCCAACATGATATAAAATACATGTCTAGTAGTTGTAGTTGTGGGTTCTAGACACAGCCTCAATCTTATCCAAGGTATACCCCTTAAATGTTCATTCAACCTAGATAAGCAATGTTTGGATCACATCTGTCTTGAGGACTCGTAAGTATGTGTATAAGTTATGTGAATGAAAACGAAATGTTCACATGTATGTAAGATATGTTGTTCGTATGTTTTGTAAAGTTTAGATGTCAAACATTCATGATATCGATATGGCCATGCTCTTACTATAATAATATAGGCCATACTATAATGGTATTGCGTGTAATGCATGGCAAAGATATGTATTGTATTTATGATGGCGATGGAAGTTATGATTAAACTGTACCGATATAAGTTATGTTTGAAGTATACCAGAAGAGGAGGGAGAGGGGATGTAAGCTAGAAGAATGAAGTTTGGGAACAAAGGAGATACATTTAGCTGTTATCAAATTACACATTTTGTCTTTATAATGTTGTCCTGATTGTGGCACATTTATCTGCGGCACTTTTTGTTTATTCTAAATGTATATCTAATGTATTTGTAGTGTTTTATATGCAACATGCACAACATGTTATATATAACCACTAGTTATTGTTTGATTCCTTATTTCCAATGTGTTCGGTATTAAAATAATAATTTTCCTTGGATTTTGATTTACATTTTCTGCAGTAACAATAAAATCACTTGGGCCTTTGGTACGTGTAACACTTCTTCCTAAAGGACCAACGCTGCACATCATTATGGTGGTCATATTAATTACGTTCATTAATAAACTAATCCGCTATATCAAATTAAAGATTGTTGAGAAATATGCTCGATACCCGCAGAGGTAAGAGACTCACTCGGGTATAAAAGCGGAATCTAATATACACTCTGAGAGACACCCGACCGTACTGCAGCGTCGGTGCCCTGACTTAAACTTCAAAGACCAGAGTTGCTGTCCGGCTATGCCTACAAAGAACAAGTATCACACCAGGTGGTTTGATCTGAAGTCTGTTTTAACTACATAGATTGGCGTCTTTGCAATTTATATCCCGGTAGAATATAATACCCTCTGTATTTAGATCTGGTGTATCTGTGTATTAGAACTGAGAATGTTTCTTTATTGCTGCTTGATTATTTATATTGACATGTTGGACTGACTCAGGCTGTGTGAATCTAGCCGATGATTGCTTACACTAATCCTTAAGACTTGTTATAGGATTTGTCTCTGGGTATTTTCAGTTGTATGATCTAAGTCACCTTAATTGTGTATTAACCAAATACAATCTGAGGATGTTATAACCAAACACCTTAACCTTCATATAAACAAATCGCATGGTATTTGAAACACTGTTAACATATATGTATAGTAGTCCTTAATTTGTGATTACATATATGTTTGTATGTGAAGGTTATATATTTTTAAAATGATGAAACATGTATAATAATGTATACCAACTACCATCTGAGATGAAATTGAATCTTCTACACGAAAATTACTTTTAGTTAGCTCATCAACGTTGTATATCAAATATATGCATGCATTAAAGGCTCGAAGTGTGGAAGGTCTCGACAATGTGTATCTTGTATATATGACTATTTAAACATGTAAGTACTGGACAACCAACAGACAAAAGAACCATCTCGTTACTGTCAGAGGCCAGTCGAAGACCTAGCAGTGCAGTGATTGAGAGAAATACAGGTGTCAATTGTAGATGAACAAGTACAGGACAACCAGCAGGCTGTCCAGGGCTCCCTGGAGGTGGATGATGGATTCCACCTGTATCTGTCCCCTGATCACGGATAGATACATTGGCATGTTTTGGATGCAATATCATCCTCTGTCCTACGAGTTCAGGTAGTTGTGGAAGGGCCAGCCATCCTGAGTGGAATGTGTGTTCATAGTTATTGCCTTGGGAAATGTTGATGTTCCGTTATTGTATGTGTTAATAAGGAATCGCAGGAGACAGGAGAGTGGCAGCTAATGTTTATTTTTACACCAGTTCGTTTTATACTTCAATTTATATGCATAATCACAGTGATAATCTTGGGTAAGTGGACACAAGGGTGAACGACTAATTGTAAGGATTATTTTAGAAATTGTGCTTTATGTATTTGCTTGTCTCCCACAGCTGTATAACTGTATGTGAATTCTCTCTGTGAATGGTATTGTACGTAATTTCTGAAAAAGAAAGGTCCACATTAAGTTAGTATGGAACAAACAAATTCTAAACAAACGCCAATCCATAACATTGTCTGCGATCAGACAATGTTTTCTAAACAATTTATTTATTGATGTACTTATACTGATTGTCCATTGTACTTCATACACAATCCTTGTTAAAGACGAGAAGACACGTCTATTGTCAAGACCGGGTGGTATATCACATGAAGTATACAGTATGTCGCGTGAGGTTTGCGACTGGGTTTTCGACCCTGGGTAGAGGCTCGCATGACCCTCCCCGGTTTCCACTTCATCATTCACTGATTGGATTTTTGGCCGTTGCCTTTTAGGGGGATGCTGGAGTCGCATATTACGTCATGCAGTAGCCTTATAATGTGAAGGTTAAGACTGGCCACTGCACTAGATGCAAAGGGGTTGTGGACGAGGTACTAAGTGGTCTGGTCATATAAGCATATTAAGAATATGGTCAGGAAGCTTAGGGTGTTCATACATATACATTTGAGCCCGCCAGAGTTGGCAGATGGAGTTGAGATGTTGAGAGCTGAACGTCTTCTTGTGACGAATAAATGTTGTGGACCTTTATGCGGACTTGTGTTGTTGCTATCGAAGTGTCCTGTAGAATGCCAACTACTGCTCCCGACATGTTCTTGTGAGTTTCATCAAAGAGGTACACATTATCACATTACTGCATCTTTTTTAGCTTTCCTCACAAAGTAAGATGCCACGCAATGATGTAAATGAAATACTGTTCCTAAAAGTGTTAAAGCCAACACAATCAAGTTCTGTCATAAAACAGGGGGCACAAGTGGCCTAGTCGTCTAAGGCGCCGCAATTCGCTGTGCAGAGTTACGACACTTGGGCACGCCAGAAACCTATGATTGTGGGTTCCAATCCCGGTTCGCCCCGATTATGTTTATGGTTTGTCAGCACCATACCCGTGCTCATGGGTTTCACCAATGTGGTGAACTCCCATTCCCTTTACTACTACCCTTTACCAACATATACGATCTTCAGCAACCCATACTTGCCGTAAAAGGCGACCATGCTTGTCGTAAAAGGCGACTAACGGGATCGGGTGGTCAGGCTCGCTGACTTAGTTGATACATGTCATCGATCCCAATTGCGTGGGACCCGTGAAGATTCCGGGATAGAATAGGTCTTCAGCAACCCATGCGTGTAGTAAAAGGTGACTATGCTTGTCGTAAAAGGCGACAAACGGGATCGGGTGGTCAGGCTCGCTGACTTGGATGATGCATGTCATCGATCCCAACTGCGTGGATCGATGCTCATGATATTAATCACTGGATTGTCTGGTCCAGACTCGATTATTTACAGACCGCCGTCATATAGCTGGAATATTGCTGAGTGCGGCGTTAAACAACAAACCAACCAACCAACCAACCGTATGCCTTCTCGTCGGAGACATCGTTGACAACATGGGCCAAGGTGGTCTGGCATTGTCATCTTGCATTTCAACATTTCTGCAGATAATTCTAGCAAATGAAACGAGCAAAATTTCCTCAACATATCGCTGCCCAGTCAGTAACCAAAACTAGTTCGTCTACCGTGTGTGATACCGTCCAATGCCATGACCACGCTGCTACGTCCGCAACAACTTTTTACTGCCGTCTGTGAATGGAAGGCCCTTGATTCGTCGGTAAACTTGCTGTGACGCCACTGGCCCCCAGCCCGTCCCTTGTGCTGCCTACCCCACCCGGATCTTTGCCGCCTGCGGTAAGCTGTTAGGGTCACACCCTTCACAGGACGCCTTGCTTTCCGGCGGGCTGCACGGAGCCAGTTTTTAGCGATAGCTGTTGAAATTCACCTTCCTGTTACCGCATGGAATATTCCATTCATAACAGGAGCAGATGTGAATCTTTTGTCTGGTTCAATTAATTAAATGAGACGATCTGGTCTAGGTGTCGATTTTAGGCCTGTCCACCCATTGGAACTCCATCCATTGCACCCCGCCATTCGAGAAATTATACTGTTGATTTGGAATATTCACACACACACGCACGCACGCACGCACGCACGCACGCACGCACACATTCACATAGATACACGCAGACAGTGAGAGAGACACAAACACACAGACACACACAGAGAGACACACAGACACACACATACAGTGACACAGACGCACACACGGTATACAAGTGCAATATTCTTCCACAGAGAGATAGCCAGCCCGTGGCATCGACTCACAAACTCAATTACAAAGTTCATAACGTATCATTCATAATACCATAAAACACACGGCTCTGTACCGGTCTGTGTGGTGACAGCGAACATATCGTCACCATGGGAAAGGAGGTGGAGGTCACAACGAGCTCACACACATACCAATTGAACCCATTTATGGCTGAATATCAATACGCGCCTTATTCAATGGCGTTTATAATATCAAACAATACACTGTTGCAGTGAAAACCAGACCGTGAAACGAAAGCTACACAGACACTAAGACAGGGCGTACAGCATCTGGCAATGTTGCCACCTAGCCAACAGGCTAGTGGTGGTATGTGTTACCTGCATGACACAGTGATACAGACACTAAGACAGGGCGTACAGCATCTGGCCATGTTGCCACCTAGCCAACAGGCTTGTGGTGGTATGTGTTACCTGACTGACACAGTGATACAGGATGTCGATACATAGGGAATACTCATTCACGGTTGCTGCAGTATGACATATGGTCCTGAAGCACATCTATAGTCAGGCATGGAGCACGACACACACACTGTGATTAGTACTCAGTCGCTGATCACCTGCTCCTAAGTTAAAGCGCGAGTCAGCTGTAACCCAGAACTGTAGTTTTATATTGTACATTCTCCTACACACCTTCAATTTTAGATCAGAAAGGTCTGTCTGACGAAAGCAGGTGTAAATATTTAATATTGATATGATCTTGGGTGGCGTGTAGCGATTCAGTATGTAACTAATGACTATTTAGAATGGACTGTCTGTCAACACTGACACTTTGAAACCATGTTTTATTGTAATGCAGAAGGTTCATCATATTTACTATGCTGTCATGAGTTATGATTTTTAATGTAAAACCATACTAGCAGGTTCTCTGAAATTTAGCGTCTTGTCGTTTGGTTGGAGGATTGTCGTCTACCCCTCGTTCGTGCTGCCCCTTCTCTTCTCACTTTCACCCCCAGGCATTGGTGGTTACAGTGGGACAATGGTGGTCACAGTGGGACAATCATGATTACAATGGAATAATGTCGGTTACAGTGGGACAATGATGATTACAATGGGATAATGTCGGTTACAGTGGGACAATGATGATTATAATGGGATAATGTCGGTAACAGTGGTACAATGATGGTTACAATTGGATAATGTCGGTTACAGTGGACAATGGTGGTTTCAGTGGACAATGGTGGTTACAGTGGACAATGGTGGTTACAACGGAATAATGTCGGTTACAGTGGGCCAATGATGGTTACAATGGCATAATGTCGGTTACAGTGGGACAATGATGAGTACAATGGGATTATGATAGTTACAATGGGATAATGGTGGTTACAGTGGACAATGCTGGTTTCAGTGGACAATGCTGGTTACAGCAGAAAAATGATGGTTACAGTGGGATAATGTCGGTTACAGTCGGCCAATGATGGTTACAATGGCATAATGCCGGTTACAGTTGGTAAATGATGTTTACAATGGGACTGTGATGGTTAAAATGGGACAATGGTGGTTACGGTGGACAATGGTGGTTACAATGGACAATGGTGGTTACAATGGGACAATGGTTGTTACAGTGGACAATGGTGGTTACAATGGACAATGCATTTCAAGTCCACGTAAGGACCATATACAGGCTCCAGCAACGGTGCAAGACCACCAAAACTACAGATGAAAGACCACGTAGTGGAAGACCAAGGGTCACCACCCGACGTCAGCATCGTCAGATTATGCGACAGCATCTTCAAGATTGCTTTGTTACTGCTGTGGAAACTGCTCGACAGACCATGGGGACACACCAGCGACACATTAGTTCGGATACCGTGCGTCGACAATTGACGAGCAGATACCTCCACTGTCACAGGCCACACCTGACACCACGTCATTGCCAGGACCGTCTTCAGTGGGCAACACAGCACCAGCATTGGCGCCACCAGCAGTGGAGAAGAGTCCTCTTCTCAGACGAAAGCCGTTACTGTATCCCAACAGCAGATGGTAGAGAAAGAGTCTGGCGACGCGTTATTCGGATGCTTGTGTTGTTGAGAGAGACTCGTGGGATGGTCCGAGCATCATGGTTTGGGGTGGAATTGGTCTTGCTCTGAGGGTCGGCCCTGTGGTCTTCCAGAACATCGGTCCAGGGAGAGGCAATGGTGTCACAGCAGCTCGGCACAATGTTCAAGTCTTGAGACCACACGCCATACCTCATTTGGCACGTCACCGCAACCACGAGTTTCAGCATGATAACGCCCGTGCCCACACTGCGAGAGCAACAAGAGACTTTCTCCAACAGAATGGTATCAAAACCATGCAGTGGCCTGCCCTCAGTCCCGATTTAAATCCCATTGAGCACCTGTGTGACGAGATTCAAAGACGTGACACTTTATTGTTCTCTCTCTTTTTGACACATCGTTATGATCACATTTAAATGATCGACCAACTGATCAACGATGACTGACAACACTGAGAAAAAAGTCAAGTGAATTCTACTTACTTAATTAATAACAATAATTAAAATAAGGTTAGTAAAAATCTAAAATATTACCCTGTTTGGTAGATGCTTGTCGTCGTATCCCAATTGCGCAGATAGATGCTCATGATGTCAGTCACTGGATCACACACACATACACGCCAACACAGTCGTGGGTAGTCCGGCCCACCCCTACATCTTCACCCTCACAACCACAGATAATCAAGTTTCCTTATATAGGGGTATAAACTTTTATACATACCTGGTACCTATCGTGTCAAACATACCCGGTACCTGTTGTGTCGTAAAAACCCGGTGCCTGTTGTGTCATACATACCTGGTTCCTGTTGTGTCATACATACCTGGTACCCATTGTGTCATATGTGCCCGGTACATACTGTGTCATACATATCTGGTACCTATTGTGTCATACATACCCGGTACCTATTGTATGATATATACCCGGTACCTATTGTGTCATACATACCTGATACCTATTGTATTATATATACCCGGTACCTATTGTGTCATACATATCTGGTACCTATTGTGTCATATATGTCCGGTACCTATTGTGTCATATATATCCGGTACTTCTTGTGTCATATATACCTGGTACCTATTGTGTCATATATACCTGGTACCCATTGTGTCATATATACCTGGCACCTATTGTGTCATATATACCCGGTACCTACTGTGTCATATATACCCGGTACCTATTGTGTCATACATATCCGGTACCTATTGTGTCATATATACCCTTACCTATTGTGTCATACATTCCCGATACCAATTGTGTCATACATATCTGGTACCTGTTGGGTCATATATACCTGGCACGTATTATGTCATATTCACCCGGTACCTATTGTGCCATATATACCCGGTACCTATTGTGTCATACATACCTGGCACCTATTGTGTCATACACATCCGGCACCTATTGTGTCATATATACCGGGTACCTATTGTGTCATATATACCCGACACCTATTGTGTCATATATACCCAACACCTATTGTGTCATATATACCCGACACCTATTGTGTCATACATACCCGACACCTATTGTGTCATATATACCCGGTACCTATTGTGTCATACATACTCGGTACCTATTGTGTCATACATACCCGACATCTATTGTGTCATATATACCTGGTACCTATTGTGTCATATATACCCAGTCACTCGTGAAGAGCAACCTCCTCGTGGTGAGTGCTGGGTAGCGCTAATAGCTCTTCCCCCGTGTGGAACCGGGGCAGAATATTTCCACAGCCTCCCATTGCTGGTCGTAAAAGGCGACCGAATTGGGCAACCTGTTTGCCGTTGGTTGCGCCCCTGTGTCGGCGGAGGACAGGAGTCTGGTAGTTGAGGGCACTGGTTCCTGGAACTGTGTTCCTTTGCCCAGCACACTACTTCGACCCTTACTTCGCCTAGACGGGTGGTAGTATGGGCCCGGTTCTATCAATCGGCTGGTCACGCCAAGCCCTGTGCGTAACCATTCATTTTTTACATTTGCATGTATTTTGCTTTTTACAAATGTATTGCTTGGTTTGTATAACACAACTGTTGTAAAATATATTGCCTAGAGTCCTATGCCAGAAGGCGGTGGTAATGTTGACCGCTGAATTCTGTATGTCTCTAAATTATTGTTATTGGCAGAACCAGCTTGGCGATAAATTTAGTAGACAAATATAGCTTTTCATGTCATATAACACCCCTGTCGCCCTGGTGTTTGTAGTTGGTTTCCACTACATCACTGTCCCACTTGACACTCCATGGCGGGTGGGGAGCAGGGGTGCAGAACCACTTTCTCTCATTATGTCTACAAAATAACCTGGTTCAAAAAGAAAACACTTAGATGCCAGCTCTTCTGATGAAGAACCTTATCTACAATTAGATTCCTGGGCTCGATTCATTGTAATCGAAGCTTCAGATCACCAACCCTTAAAATTAAATCCGTTTGCCATTTCCAAGGCCATCAATGGTTGTGGCAAAGTAGAAAATGTCTCCCGCCTGCGTAATGGCTCCATACTTGGAGTGTGCAAGAAGACAACAATCTCTGAACCTGCTATCAATCAGCCAATTTGCAAATGTAGAGGTTGCTGTCTCGGCACACAGAACGCTGAACTCGTGTCGGGGCATTGTAAGAGACCGAGCCCGATGTCTGTCTGACATGACCGAAGATGAGATTGTGACTGAACTGACAAAACAAGGCGTAACAGCTGTCAAGCAATTCACACGAAAACAAGATGACCAAATTATCAAGACTAACACCTATCTCTTTACTTTTTCCCTATCTTAAAAATAGCAAAAAATTAAAAACTGGATATTTTAACATCGGAGTGGAGGTTTATGTACCTAACCCACTCCGATGTTACAAATATCAACAATTTGGTCATGGTGCAAAGACCTGCACTCTCAGTACAATCTGTGCCCGCTGCAGTGGGTCACATGAAAGCACTGAGTGCACAGCTGCCATAAAATGTGCCAATTGCAAAGGGGACCATTTCGCCTCAGCTAAACTCTGTCCAGCATTTCTTCTTCATTCACAAATCTTAAAAATCAAGCACACAAACAATATCTCTTTTCATGAAGCTAAAAAATTAGTTAAGTCACATTCTCCTAATACCTCAGCTAAATCTTACTCAGCCGCAGTAAGTACTATATCTGCTATCAAAGTTGCCACAGTGTCCACAGGATGCCAAACTACCATCTCCTGGATTGGTGATCAGAGGATGCTACCAGATATTACAGCTCAAACATCTCAGAATGGTACTGCAACATCAGCTTCAAAGACGGAGCTAGTAGAATCCAAAACAACAGAGCCAGAATCATCTCCAATTCATGGAGACCAACATTTAACTAAAACGTAAAAAAAAGAAACTGAAAAAAAAAGCCAGGGCCCTCCAACACTTGGAGGTGCCTTCTTCTCAGCCAACACCTTAACAGGTGTGGGCTGAGAAGAAGGCTGGAGGTCACTCCATCTCAAACAGGCCATGGGAGTGGACCTCCCTCCCGATCAAGATCCCCAGTGGAACCGCCATGACCTGTTATAACCCTATAATACAATGGAATTGCAGAGGACTAAAAAACAATTTTAATGATTTACAGCTATTAACACAGGATTTCAAGCCAACAGCCTTTTGTCTACAAGAAACATATTTTAAAAATACAGATCAACTCAACATCAGACAATATGATTCTTATCATTTCTTTTACACCTCCAGGAGCTAAAGCAACTGGAGGATCTTCAATCCTGGTGAGGCAAGGTATTATTCATAGCCCTGTTCCTCTGAATACACCTCTACAAGCTATCGCAGTTCGTATCACCATGCACTTTCTTTTTACTCTGTGCTCTCTTTACATTCCTCCATCTGCATCTCTTCAGCAATCCGATCTTCAAGCTCTCTATGACCAGCTTCCTAAGCCCTGTATTATAATGGGCGATATGAACGGACATAATCCACTTTGGGGTAGTGATCATACCAACGGTAAAGGCAAGCTCTTAGAAGATTTTATTTCAAACAATACTCTGTGCCTTTTTAATGATAATTCAAACACATATTTACATCCTGGTACAGGCACATACTCTTCTCTGGATTTGTCTGTTACAGATTCCAACCTGCTAAATGAATTTGAGTGGTCAGTCCACGATGACCTCTGTGGAAGTGACCACTTTCCAACCATTCTTCGCCCTATTACCCCATCTGATGTTCCTCCGTTCTATAGATGGAACTTTACCAAAGCTAACTGGCCTCTGTATGACCTTCTATGTACAGCAAAGTTAACACCTGATCACGTTACTGACATTCCTGACCCGAAAAAATGCTTTTCTGATGAACTCATCCAAATAGCTGAAGAATGGGTTCCCAAGTCCTCTGCAATTCCCCACATACGTAAACCATGGTTTACCGATGACTGCAAGCGAGCTAGGAAGGCGAGGAAAAAGGCGGAGCATTATTTCCGCCGCCATCCTATGGTCCATAACATAAATGAATTTAAAATCTTAAACGCAAAAGCACGGCGTACATTGAAAGAAAGTAAACGCCAATCTTGGCGAAATCATGTGTCAAAAATAAATTCAAGGACGCCCATGTCCAAGGTATGGAACATGGTCCAAAAAATCAAAGGTAAGGGCACTAAATCTAGTATTCACCATCTTAAAAATGGGGACCAACTACTAACTCATAAATCAGATATTGCTCATAAACTTGGTGAAACTTTGTCTAAACACTCTTCCTCATCTAACTATGTACCTCAATTCCAAAGTATCAAAAACAGCAAGAAAAGAAACCTATAAATTTTAATTCAGATAATGGGGAAGATTATAATGAACTATTCTCTATTCATGAACTCCACACTGCCCTTGGACAAGCTCACGATACTGCTACAGGAGCTGATAACATACATTATCAACTCCTGAAGCACTTACCAGAATCATCCTTAGAAACACTTTTGAATATTTTTGATGTCATTTGGACCTCAGGGAAGTTCCCTCCTTCGTGGCGTGATGCTATAGTTGTCCCGATACCCAAGCCCGGTCGAGATCATACTGACCCATCAAATTACCGACCAATATCATTGACAAGCTGCGTTTGCAAAACCATGGAACGCATGATAAACAATCGTCTCGTTTGGTACCTGGAATCCAATAATCTTATTACTAATATACAATGTGGTTTCCGGAAAAACAGAAGTACCATCGACCATTTGGTTCACTTGGAATCATTTGTTAAAAATGTCATAATAAATAAACAACATGCAGTGTCTATCTTTTTCGATCTAGAAAAAGCATATGACACTACATGGAAACAAGGTATTTTAAAAGATTTACATGATTTTGGATTACGAGGCCGTTTGCCTCAATTTATATCCGCATTTTTAACTGACAGGCAATTTCAGGTCCGCGTGGGTTCTACCCTGTCTCATCATTATAATCAGGATCAGGGTGTCCCACAAGGAATCATCTTGTCTGTCACATTGTTTAGTATTAAGATAAATAGTTTGTCTAAAGTTTTAAATGATTCGATTGATGGATCGCTCTTCGTGGATGATTTTCATATTTCTTGTCGTGGCAAAAACATGCATACTATTGAAAGGCAACTACAGCTATGTTTAAATAAAATCCAGAAATGGTGTCTCGAAAATGGTTTTAAATTTTCAAAATCTAAAACCAACTGTATACATTTTTGTAGAAAATATAAACCCCATAAAGATCCAGAATTAATTTTAGATAACACTCCCATTAAAGTTGTAAAGGAAGCCAAATTCTTAGGTCTTATTTTCGATCATCATTTGACCTTTCTGCCCCACATTAAATACTAAAAGAATAAATGCTTGAAGGCCCTAGGTTTATTAAAAGTTGTCTCAAATTCTAAGTGGGATGGGGATAAAAAAAACCTCCTCCAACTATATCGAACACTTATCCGCTCTAAACTTGATTATGGCTCCATCATATATGTTGGGGCTTGTAAGAGCAATTTAAAATTACTTGATACCATTCATCATCAGGGCCTGAGGCTTTGCCTTGGAGCCTTCAGAACTTCGCCTGTTCATAGTTTGTATGTGGAAGCTGACGAGCCTTCCCTAAAACACCGTCGCATTAAATTAGCTCTACAATATATCTCTAAATTACGTTCTAATGACTCCAATCCAGCATATGACTGTGTTTTTAATCCCCTTTATGGTAATCTCTACAAAACAAAATCTTCTCTTCTTCCACCACTAGGAATACGACTACAAGCAGATATTTCTGCTGCTAAAATAAAAACTGAAGAAATCTGACACCAATCAACTAATTTATCAACAACAATATAATGAATTAAGGAACACATATAATACTTACAAATCCATATTTACAGATGGATCCAAGGACTGTCATTGGATCCAGAACCATATCATCTAGATTACCGAATGACAGTTCCATTTTTACAGCAGAATCACAGGCAATATTAACTGCTCTCAAATATATAAATACCCAATCTAAACATAAACGGTTCATTATTTTTTCTGATTCACTTTCCTCTCTTCAGGCAATATCTTGTCAACATCCACTTTTACGTGAAATAATTGAACTACATAATGATCTTGCCACTGGCCAGTACGACATCGTTGGTTACCAAGCCATGTTGGTATCACTGGTAATACAATGGCCGATGCTGCTGCTAAAGCAGCACTCAACAAATCTGTGACACGACTTCTTATACCATACACTGATTATAAACCCGTGATTAGATCTTACATCCATGATCTAATGCAAAAGAAATGGGACACTCAAGTAGGTATAAATAAATTACATGAACTTAAACCAACTATTGGCTACACCTACTTGGGCTGTCAGTCTAGATTTGAAGAGGTCATAATACGACGATGTCGTATTGGCCATTCACGTTATACTCAAGAATATATTTTAAAAGGTGAGGATCCTCCATTCTGCATCCCTTGTGATGAAAGAATCACGGTCAAGCATGTCCTGCTTGACTGTGTTGATTTTTCCATCACAAGGGATAAATATTTCAAATCATCATCAATGACGGATCTTTTTAATAGAATCAATTCTCATTTAATTTTAGGCTTTTTAAAAGAAATTGAACTTATTGATAAATTTTGAATTGTGTACATAGCTATATTTTACATTTGGTACTGTATAATATGTAACTTGGATTGTCCGTGGCTATATCCTCAAAGGGGGTTGAAGTAGCGTAAAATTATTGTCCCCCTAAGAGGATATGTAAGACCACATCATTCCAAGTACATTTATTCTTACAAAAGTAATGTAAGTCCCCACGGTCCGATCCCTAGTGAGGTTGCCTCACTTTGGCTGCTGGTGATCTATAGCCCTTTTTTATATTGTATTGTTGAATGAAAATGTATTCTTTTAACTGTTCTCAACTAGTTTTAAAATCGAAACTGTGATACTCTAGTTATTTTACTGCCCATCGTTGACAGGCTTTTAATTAAATCAAAATATAATTATTATAACTGTTTCGTCACGATATGGCTGAAATATTGCCGATGTGACGTTAAGTTTCACTCACTCACTCACTCACTCATATATACCCGGTACCTATTGTGTCATATATACCCGGTACCTACTGTGTTACGTTGGGGGTTTCAGATAAGTATCTAGTCAGCACAAAGCTGCCGTCACCATATTACTTCTCGAATGTCCAATACACACAACAGTCTCGCTGTCATATATACCAAGCTGGCAATAACAATATATTTATCCAAAATGTATCTAACTTATTAACTTTACAGCTGTTCAGAGTCAATGCTTTTGGCTTTGTTATATTGCATCTTGAATAAACTGATCTACTCTGCTGCTGTAGTATCAATGCCAGGTGTGTAAGGTGAGCTTTTGAGTGAGCTTGCTTTGTTGTTGGTTTATTTCCTAATTTCCAAATTAAGTGAATATAGTTTTACGCCGCTGTTTGCAATATTGCAGTAATGTTATTTGGTGGTAAAGACAAGTTTTCTGCCCCAATGAAAAGAACTTAATTGTCAGCTAAAAACAACTGAAACAAATATAACCAATACAGCCAATGCAATTCTATAATGTTTGGCAAGTCTAGATTACTGCAGTATATGGGCTCCTTTTAATATATTTTAAAACTATAATTTAACAACTTTTTTTCTATAAAATATGTTCATTTCAGAGACAAGATGTTAGACTTGTGTTATCCCTAATATAATATATGTTCATAAAATAAGTTGCTTACATCATACAATGAAATGTTGAAAAACACATATTTAGATGCCATTGATTAAATGAGGTATCTTCTCCGTGTTCCAGATACTGGACAGTACTCTACTGGTAATGGACAACACAAATCCCCGCATCCTGGACAAATGTAGAAGGGAGATAACTCTGTGTCTACTCCGGCTGCTGACAGTTATTGTTGGGATTCTTACAGTGTTGTTTCTGTAGGACATCCTGTTGACGCTGAAGTACGCCTTGGATGCATTCGCCATGGAAGTAGACAACAGTCCTGCTCTCCAAGATGTCCGACCACCGTTAATGTTTCCCACCTTGCGGATAGTCAGAGCTTATATCTGGAATAAGTTATAATTCGCCTGGTTGACATGTGAAACCTGGAACATAACTCATTTCCACACCCATGAATAAAGGCTGGGTGACAGGTGAAGCATGGAATATATAACTCATTTCCACACCCGTGGATCACGTCTGGGTGACAGGTGAAACGTGGAATGTATAACTCATTTCAACACCCGTGGATCACGTCTGGGTGACAGGTGAAACGTGGGATATATAACTCATTTTAACACCCATGGATCACGTCTGGGTGACAGGAGAAGCATGGAATATATAACTCATTTCAACACCCGTGGATCACGTCTGGGTGACAGGAGAAGCATGGAATATATAACTCATTTCAACACCCGTGGATCACGTCTGGGTGACAGGAGAAGCATGGAATATATAACTCATTTCCACACACGTGGATCAAGGCTGGGTGACAGGTGAAACATGGGATATATAACTCATTTCCACACCCGTGAATCAAGGCTGGGTGACAGGTGAAACATGGGATACATAACTCATTTCCACACCCGTGAATCAAGGCTGGGTGACAGGTGAAACATGGGATATATAACTCATTTCCACACCCGTGAATCAAGGCTGGGTGACAGGTGAAACGTGGGATACATAACTCATTTCCACACCCGTGAATCAAGGCTGGGTGACAGGTGAAACGTGGGATATATAACTCATTTCCACACCCGTGGATCAAGGCTGGGTGACAGGTGAAACATGGAATTCATAACTCATTTCCACACCCGTGAATCAAGGCTGGGTGACAGGTGAAACGTGGGATATATAACTCATTTCCACACCCGTGAATCAAGGCTGGGTGGCAAGTGAAACACGGACATGTGCAGAATGGGTCGAATGTTATTTTTTCAGACACACGTGAAACACATCTCTGCGACATGTGAAAAGGGGAATTATTACTTGTTCTCACATTAACGTCAAGCAAGCCTCGATGACCTGAGGAAGTGGTGCAACATATTTCTGTTTTCAAAGACTACTATGACTGAAGCTTCAATGACATGCGTGTAGTCACTTGAGATGAAGCGGGTCCACTCAAAAATTGTGTTGATACTTGTGGAGAGTTTATCTTTGAGAGACGGAGAATTAACAAGGACTTACATAAGTGTACTTACACTGTCACGAAGACATGATTCAACACAGTCATATTCACAAATCGGTTTTAAGCCTGCGTTTTAATATTTCATTTACAGATACACGTGTGTTCATGATTCCTGCACACGTAGTGTTGACACAGTGTGAGGTGCAGGGTGTACTGAGGATGCTGCTGCTGCTGATGTATATTTTGGTTTACATTTGGACCGCTGGTGGAAGGTTTGGAATGAAGATTCAGTGTACCCACTATTTAGCCCCGCGCGACATGCTACTTTACAGAAGCTGTTCAATGCGATACGCTGTGGGTTCCGGTGTAGGTTCCAGACTCAGGACCCGTGAAGATTCCGGGGTAGAATAGGTCTTCAGCAACCCGAGTGCGGCATTAAACAACAAACCAACCAACCGGCCAATCCAGACTCAGCACTACATGAAGCGTCATAAAATATCACGTGGTATACCGGCGTGTGCTGTTCCATTTGTGTTCGGACCACCCCCTCCCCATCCACACCCAAAGTCTAACCCACCCACACCCATTCCACCCTCCTCCCTACCCTTCCCCAACCCACACCCTCCAAACACCGCATACAACCAATCACCTCGAACATACATGCTCAAAACGTTTGTCAAATGTTTCATGATGTTATATTTTATTTTTGTTAAAAAATATTTGTTCGGACTGATGATGAATTGTTTTTGTATATTTTGTGGGACTATTGTCAAACACTGAGTATATTGGTGACACAATACCTTGTAAATAAAATTAATTCCTTGGATATGTGTCATAGTTGTCCAAAAATATCAGTTTGCATGTGTGTATGTGAAGTGTGTTTGTACTCGTTTGTATGTGTTTACGTTGGCTCCAAAGTGCATTTTCGCGTTTGCACGTGTGCTTGTACACGCTTATTCGTGAGTTTATAAGTGTGTTTAGAGGTGTATGTTTACATGTTTGTAAGTGTATGTTTACATATTTACAAGTGTGTTTGTAAGTGTATGTTTACATGTGTGTTTGTAAGTGTATGTGTTCATGTGTGTTTCAAAGTGTATGTTTACGTGATCTTTGTGGTAGAGCGTCTGCGAGGTGAGCGGAAGGTCAGGTGGTGTATAAAACATATTTTAGATAAGAGTAGGCAAAGTAAATGATAGGAAAAGGTGTCTTATTAGAGGCACCCTTCTGCTCTTCCTGCAATATTCAAGCCTCAACCTATGGACAGACTGAAAGTTTCATATTTAGTTTATGTCCACTTACTGATAAATGAGTCTCGATTATTCACTGGAACAGATTCCATTTGGCCTAAAAGGCACAATAGTGGTAGAAATTGATTTCTGATTTTCATCCATGTATTAATTTAGTGGAGTTCTAACCACATTAAAGCAAGTGTTTATGAAGCACGGTCAAAAGTGTTATTGAAATTATGTTTCAACAAATTTCAGGTAGACGTACACACAGAATCCTGACTCCTTAATTATATATATATATCTGTTTACATAACACAAGGTAGGATAAATGTACAAAGATAACGCCAAAAAAGATGAAGCCATTGTACCATTTGTGTTCGCCTAATTTTGATCCGAATTTCTGCTAGGATTGGTAAAATCAAGACAGGTAAATCTGGCCGAGAAGTTTCGCTTCAACTGATACTTGACAAGGGATTCTTTTTATGAATTCTAAAAAAATAGTTTTAAGCTCAGTTCAAATAGCAGCAACAGTTGTCACAATATCAGTGTATAGTATGATATAATGATCATCATCAATGTTATACGATAGCTACGTGATAAATCGCAAAGATCAATAAAGTACCAAGCGTGGTTTATTTCGCGATAAAACATTGTTACAGCATGACGTCATTTTTGGAGATTCGAACATGCGCTCGCAACTTGATGACGTCGTATATTTTTCTTATGACTATGGAAAGGGTTTTACCCCCTTGATTTCATAAAGTTATGTGTCTACAAAAGGTTAAAACTTCTTATTAAATACATTTAAATAATTTTCAGTGATATCAATTTCCTTGACATATTCACAAAAAAGAAAGCTTGTTACAACTGGTTGTATTAATGTCCTTTAAATCACACCACCAGGAGCAGTCTGTGACAGCGAAATGATATACTTCTTTCGATATTTGGGATAGGCTCATTGTAGTCCGACAACATTCCGTCCATAGATAGCAAAACAGTGGGATCTCAAAGTATACTCTAACATTCCTTCTCTTAAGTTTTATATTAAATACATAATTGGCATACATATATATTGTATCTGTGTGTGTCTGTCTATTTGCGGTTTAATACCGCACAATATTCCAGTTATACTTTTGCGGCCTATCAATAATCAAGTCTGGACCAGACAATCCTCTGAGTAAAGACAAATTGATAAAGAGCCTACCTTTAATACGTTTGTAGACAACATATGGATAAGTGTATCCGTGGAAATGCACAACAGTCTGCCTGTAAAAAAATACATTTTTCTCTGTTTGGAAACTAAAACACTGTAGTCGTAAGCATTTGTGCACTGCCATGTAATCCGAACTTTTGAATACCATGTGTGCTGCTGGTAAAATATGGTATACGTCCCACTGTCCCCAGAAAGCCAATCTGAAACACAGCCATGTAAAAGAAAGTAGATACCATAGAGGTCCAGGGCGTGTTACAGGGCGTGTTACAGGTAGGTACCAAGGTGTGGACACCATACCATGTTATCAATAATGATAAATATATATCCATCCTCGATGCTTGTTTTAGGAGGGACGCGGTTCACGTAAAGTGGGCTAAGGGTATTATCAGATATGAACATGTCCCTAACGACTCAACAGACATCCCAAGATACCCCTTAGCCTATCGAAGCATCACCTTTGCTGGTGTTTGCGACTAGTTTACTGTGGATTATTGCACAACAGACTCAATAATTATGTGGAGTCTCAGTCGCTGATTGAGGACATCTGGCGTGGGTTTGAGGAGAGGCCAATCGACAACAGAACATGTACTTAATCTTACTTCTATTATTGAAACTAGGAAAGCAAGATAAATCTACCTGTGTTGCCTTTATTGATTTCAGAAAGGCCTATACTTGTATATACAAATATTGACAAATATATTGTTGTTCATACCAGATGGAGGACTGGTGCTGAATATGTAATATATTTAAGGTAAACGAAGATAATTTATAATTCTCAGATGGATACTTTGCCTGGCTTTAAGATTACAAAGAGCGTCATACTACTCTTTATCAAAGTTGTTTGGTCAGTGTTACAGTATTCCAGGCCTAAGTACATTTTCTAAAGTTGTTTTGTTAGACATGTGGAGGACATTTTCAAATTTGATGCGTCAGTAACAAATATGATCTCCGATGCCTTTCCCTATTTTACTTGAAACATATGTTCATGTGTTCCTGTCAGTTGATTTGTCTTTGCCTGTGGGGCAGGATACACTCACCATTTCGCAAAGAATTGGTTTCATCACTATTTGATAGCGATTCATAAAAAAACATGCTCATGATGTGAATCATACAATCGACTCTGCTCTGTTGTATTTTGTGTGGGAACTAACCGATTTTCATTCTCAGTAATTGTATAACTGAAAACTGATAACTGACTTTTAGATTGTAAGCAGGCCAGACTTAAGAAATCTAAAAAAGAATATGAATTTGTTCAAAGTTTATGACTTTAATTCGAAAATGTCACAGGAACAACAAAGTTCGTGCACTGGGCTGACGTTTTATTTGATAAGGAAGAGTCCTGTAAATATAACAAAAAAACTATAATATAATTCACACATGAAGAAAAAACCTTTCGATCTCAGAAAAGATTTAAAGAGCATTCACTTAACTCATTCAACATATACCTGTAAAGTGAGTGAGTTAGGACTTACAGTCACATCGGCAGTATTTCAGCCATATCGTGACTACAACAATTAAACAGACATACGAAATACGTGTAGTCTTTCTAAAATACCTGTCAGCAAAGGACAGTAGAATAACTAGAGTATCACAGACATATTTAAAACTAGTATTGAATGATAAAACAACATTACTATACAGAACAAAACATGATAACAACGAGCTAGGGATCGCCAGCAAACAAAGTATGGCCACCATACTGGGGACCGTGGGGACTTACAATACTTCTACTTCCTTCACGGCTCCCCAGCAGGATTTACACCATGCCTTCAGCCGCTGGTGATTGTAGTCAATTGTAGCTATCAATTAAAACTAACATATATACTACGATTTTAAAAAATGGGTTAGACCCAAATATACGTTGAATGATGTGGAACTTACGTACTCTTTCCGGGGGACAATAATACATACCTGTAAAGATAACAAATGAAATGTTATTTGGCTTTGTGGTCCGGCATGGTGTGTGCTGGGTTCCGAGCACATGTAGTCTTTATAGAGGACAGTCATGTGATCTGCCTCTACAACAGTTGCAGGGACTGCATATGCCAGGGCCCAGGATGTACCTGGCAGACCACAGTTAAGGTGGGCTGTTCAAGCCAATATTAGGTATGGAAAAAAGTTGGTGACATAATTGATTAATAACAGATTAGTTAAATTTAACCTGCGACCAAAATATCAGTACAATTTCAAAAACTTGTCTAAGGGATTAATCTGAGTGTAGACGAACATGTACACTGCCGTGTGACTCATTCGTATGAGCTTGTTTAAGATAAACCAAAGTTATCTGTCAACCTTGAATAGACTGACGAGTCATGACAGAATCTAAGCAGGCAAATCACATGCTCTCAAAGCTAATTAATATCCAAACAGTTTGTCCAACTTCTTAATACTTACTGTATATGTGGCTTCATTGTCTCTGTGTTATTTGTGATTCTTATATACATCTGGCTTCATCCGGCTACGTGTGTTACTTGCTTTTTTCCATTGCCTACTGTTGTTTATGTTTGCTGCTTTTCACATCATATCATGTATATACCTCTCGTTATATGGTTGTAGTCACTACCACTAGATCTACGTCGAAACTTCGCTAAATGCAAGAAACCAAAAGTTGTTGTCCATGATGATGGGATATAATGTAAAGGTTATGAGGATCACCTTCATCATGTAGCGTGATACTCCAACTCTCAAGCAACATACCACTGTTCAATACCTTCAGTTGCAGTGCATGTTATAATAATGTATATTTATCAGAACGTCATATTTATCAAGTGAACTGGGTTTGTTCAATAACAGCATTGTCTGAATTTTGTTATTTCTAATCGATTGAGAACATTTTTTTTCTTTCAAGTTTCTATCTTAAATAACATGTGTCGCTCTCTTTGCATATTACTCGGAATGTGGAATTTGAATCAAAATCAACACAATTTTCGTAACGAGAAGTTTATCTACTGAAGTTTTCCAACAACGAGTGCGACGGATGTCACGTGGCCACCGTTTCCATCAAAGGTCATGTTGACGGTGTTTGTTGTTTTGACCTGTGATTCAGGGACCATGAACTCCCACACGTTCCATTTTGTTTTCCCCTCAATCTTCATAGCATCGAACAGCATGTAGCTTGAAGATAGCGTCTGGCCATTGAACACAACTTCCTGGGGCTTTGTATTAGCGTTCTTGTCTCGGCTAACTCCAACTCTAAGATGAGCTGTATGATAGCCTGAGGTTGGTAGATGGATGTTGGTCTGCACATGTCCGTTGCTGATGGGGATGACCATATCCTTACCATAGTATGTGGTCTGGTTGTCCGTGTGTATTCCGGCAAAGTTGTAGTCGGTTTTAAACTTGTAGAAGCAGGTTGAAGATCCAGGGAGACCAACTGTTCCATTCAGCTTAGACATGTTGAAAGGGTAATTGAGATGAAGAGCTGGATAACCATTTTCGAACAGAATGCATGTTTCTTCACCCGTAGAAGGGTTGATCCAGCTGTCGTTAAAGTCGAGTTTTACATTCTGCAATTCACTGCCATAGTTGTGTAGAAGAACTACCATCTCTCTGCTGTGAGGATTTGCAAGAGCAAGAGGAGCAACTATTCTCTCTTGTCCACTGTATTGACTAGTGACCCTGAGAAACTTTTGATCATAAGTGAAGTTTTGCCAAAACGTGAAGTATTTGGTCGTTGGAAGGGGATGACCATCCTTAGTAAATAAGGAATTTCGAAGGGAATTATGACCAGGCCATTGACCATTTGATGCGAGAAACACAGTTACTCTGTCGATAAACTCTCTCAGGTTAAGGAAAGTAAACATGAAGCCGTTTGGTTGATAAATGGTTTCGAACTCTATCATTCCATTTTCAACATCGGGGCCAACTCCGAAAACGTTACCTCTTCCAAATTCAGTGTTAACTAACTGAACACCTTTTCCTTTCATGCGATAAGAGTAATTCTCCACCATGTCAAGAGAAGCAACCAGGCGCGCTTCGTTGATGCCAAAGAAGGTGTGATTTACTCCCAATACACGCAGATAGTTGTAGGAGTGGAAAGAGAAAAAGTCCAAGTGATCTAGAGACATATCCATAAATCTAGCAGTTCTGTTCCAGTAGCTGAAGTTATTTTCGTCTGCTTCTCGTAAGGCCATACTGGTGTACGATGGTCCTGCAACTTTCATTCCAAATCTTGATTTCAGTTTATCGGCGACGGCCTCATGGAAATCTATATTCGTTTGTGGGTCAATAATCTTTTCTTTCCAATCAGGTTCATTGATGACTTCAAATATGTGGGGACTGCGTCCTCCTGTGTAACTCATGGCACTCTGCACCATCAGTGACACGAGCTCTGACGCAGCGTCAACGTTGTTGGGGAATCCACCTTGATGATTAGACTTATTCATCCAGTTGGGCCAGGCCGAACCTATGGAAAAAATGGAAGACAACTCTATTAATCCCGTTTTCAAATACTTAAAACAATGTGAGTGAATAGATTAAGTAGCAGACATTTACAGCTGTTGGTGAAAATGTAATGAGTATTCTGCTGCAAATGGAATCTTTCCTTTCAGACTCTTTATTACTATTTTCAAATAATTCTCAAAACGATTTAATGACTTGCAAAACCTTGTATGTTCCAGACCATGTTGTCGATGCTGCTTCCATAGCCATCCAGTTGTTGCATAAAGGACGCCCATGTTCTTGACTGGAGTGCATGGTCCTTGAGATAGGTAGTGTCTGGGTAACCATGGCGACTAGGGCTTTGGGGCCACTGAATACAATAAAATGATATGGTATGGATTTGCCAGTTTTCACTTTGGAAGAAGATCTTATTATGTGCATGACTTCCATCCTAGAAATAAATTAACAAAAATGTTCCCAGGACAAACATTTGTCTTGATTGGGTATTCAAATAGGAGATGAACTAATAGGTTATCATACGGTGATACCTGTGAATCCGCTAAACTTCAATACTACACTGTTTGTGTAATATTAAAAACAACTGGTATAAAAATCTCAATTTTTATTGCATGATACCAGATTTGATTGTCTTTATGGAACTTATATGTGCTACATGCATAAGACTGGCAGACTTTTCAGTCACATCTTAAAAAACATAGCTATTTATGTCTTGATACCAAAAATCGACATTGATCGTATGAAAATTTCCGAACACCTGACCCTTAGCCCTGTGGTTCAACATTTCTACATAAGTGCATTGCTATCATAGCTTTTCTCTCAAAGGACCATTGTGATATACACATATATTTTACTAACTCATTGTATATGTCGTCACGTGATAAATATAGAGGTGTTTTACTGTAGAGCATTTTAAACATCTGGTTCAGATATATTCATCTTCTCAAATCTGTAATTTTGTAAACATGGTATTGGAACTAACACACATTTGCAGGAAAGGTGAGTGAGTGGGTATGGTTTTACGCCGCTTTTAGCAACATTCCAGCAATATCACAGTGGGGGACACCAGAAATGGGCTTCACACATTGTACCCATGTCGGGAATCGAACTCAGGTCTTCGGCATGACGAGTGAACGGTTTAACCACTAGGCTACCCGATCGCCCCTTGCAGCAAAGGGAAACACAAAATGAATGAATCTGTACCCGACAAATCAATAGTTGAAAGTATGAGCATACGTTAGATACATCAGCTCCAACTGCCTCATTCCCATTTAAAGTTATGTAGAAATACGGCTCCTTACAATGTACCCATCAAAGCACAGATTCTGCAGGCATACTAGGACATTGAAACCATACATGAATAAAATTGTTTCTTAAAATATTATCTTCATGGAAGATACGTACATTTGGAAAGAGACTCAGGTCTATGTTCTGCCAACGCCCGGGAGCCGCTCCGATAGACTTCATCTTTGGAATTAGGTTCAACTGGGTGAGCCCATTAACTTTGGTCCATCTTTCAGGTTCATAATGGACCCGTCCACCCTGGGAGAGCCATTCATTGTATATTGTGACGGTTGTGTCAGGGAGCGCCGCTCTCCACAGCAACAATGTACACACTACCAGAAGTAACATTCTGCAGTAGAATTTGGATATTCCTCTTCACGAATATTGGCTTTTAAATATTATATTCAAGGCTGTAATCTGTGTGTGAAGGCAGCATGTGACAGATGTCAGGTGATGTATAAAACATAAGATAAGAGTAATCATAGTAAGTTCACTTTAAGAACATTTGACACTTTGATTTCAACCTTGATAATCAGTTTTGCCAAGTTTTATCTTTGTTATATACTGAACCGCAAAAGAAACGTCACCATGGATAGATATATGAGAAACCTTATTTGTCCAAACACTGCAAACATTCTTTGAGACATAGTAAAAAGATGAAACTTGGCAAAACTGATCATCAAGGTTGAAATAAAAGTGTCAAATGTTCTTAAAGTGAAACACAACACTAGTCTCTGAGATAATGGCACCACAAGTCAGTATCTCGTGTGTCCGCCATCAGCATTGGTGACTGCCGTGCAACGTCGATACAGGAAATGGATGAGGCGGTTGATGAAGGCCATAGGCGCTTGAGCCCACACTCTGAGGAACGCCTGACGCAGTTCAGCTGCAGTTGTCGGCCTTGGTCGGGCGTCATTCAGCCGTCTTTGAATCTCGTCCCACAGGTGCTCAATGGGATTTAACTCGGGACCGAGGCCAGATCACTGCATGGTTCTGATGCCATTCTGCTGGAGGAAGTCTCTTGTTGCTCTCGCAATTTGGGTACAGTCGTTATCATGCTTAAACTCGAGGTTGCAGCAACGTGCCGAATGAGGTATGGTGTGTGGTCTCAAGACTTGTTCAATGTACCGAGCTGCTGTGACACCATTGCCTCTCCCTGGACCGTGTTTTGGAAGACCACAGAGCCGACCCTCTGTGCAAGACCAAATCCACCCACACCATGATGCTCGGACCACCCCACGAGTCTCTCTCAATAACACACACACATCCAAATAACGTTCCCCTCGGCATCGCCAGACTCTATCTCTGCAATCTGCTGTTGAGATACAGGGAGGGACTCTCCTCAACTGCTGGTGGCGCCAATGCTGGTGTTGTGTTGCCCACTAAAGACGGTCCCGGCGATGACGTGGTGTTGGAATGGGTCCTCGTTGTGGCCTGTGAGAGTAGAGGTGTCTGCTCGTCAATCGTCGACGCACGGTCCCCTCACTAATGTGTCGCTGGTGTGTCCCCATGGTCTGACTAGCAGTTTCCGCAGCAGTAACAAAGCGCTCTTGAAGTTGCTGTCGCACAATCTGACGATCCTGACGTCGGGTGGTGACCCTTGGTCTTCCACTACCAGGTCAGTCATCTGTAGTGGTGGAGGTCTGGTACCGTTGCTGGAGCCTGTATATGGTCCTTACATGGACTTGAAATGCATTGGCTAATCGCCGGGCGGATTGTCCAGCTTGCAATCGTCCAAGGGCTTGGTGTCGCTGATTTCTTGTCAATCTTGGCATGTGGTAGCAGTTCACTAACGAATGAATGTTTCCGATCTGGGTGGAATTTTATATGGCTAGGAATGGGGGAACGCATGTACATTTAAATTTGCACGGAACTCACGTGCATCGGGTAACCATGGCCGTTGCCGTGATGCGTTTGGGCGATCGGTTTTATTGTCATCTGCTTTGATTTTTTATCATCAAATTTCCCTTTTCCGGACAAGGTAATATGAAATTTTCGAAAATTTGAAAAACAAATTACCCAGATATTTAAATGACAACTTTTCATGCAATGTTACTTGGAGTGGCATTTCCCTTGCTGTTCAGTATATGTCTCAAAGTATATTTAGAGTGTTTGGAATTATATATCTATCCATGGTGGCGTTTCTTTTGCGGTTCAGTTTACTATTTTGCTCGGCTGCTATAACGTTCCGATGTAAATGATATTTTGACATGAGTCATTTTCATACTTTTCAGGCTTTTCACAGCTTCAGTAATATGTCGGCAATATAACAGCAGCACACTCAAAAATGATTTCCACACATTTGAGGAATCACGTCCTGGGTCTAGCCTTGACAAACGAAAAATCTATCCACTTTCATTGCATTTCGAACAATTAAAAACACATTCATATTATATGACATCCATGTTCAATTAACATACAACAACAATAACATCAAATGCGTATGTTTGACTTGGAGAGAGTATCTGAATTCTCACTTTTATACCGTAGTTACACAAGCATCGAGTAAATAAGGATCAGAGATGCGGTAATAAATAAAATATGTCACAATATTCATCACCACAGTCCTTCATAATACTTACTTTCATAAGCATGATTGTAGTTCCCTGATTGCTGATCGATGTGACTGGTGTAAAGTATTGAAGAGATACTATATGGAACTTGGGGGGGGGGGGGGGGGGGGGGGGGGGGGGGATGGTTGTGGCTTTTCACATTTTAGCAACATCATAATGACAGCATCCAAACTGGGCTTACCTATGTGTGGAATCAATACCGGGCCTTGGCCTTGACAAATGGACACTCTAGATCTATCCACTGGGGAACGCCCTGAGGGAACTTTAATACAAAATTTCTTTGAAGTCAAGTGAAGCTAAAACACAACTTGCTTGAAGAAAGTATGTGGAAATCAATACCGATAATATCACAAAACAAAATATGTGATAACTATTTCCTGTGGCATTCTAAAGTGACCACTCAGTGTAATGATATACAATTTCCGAGGATGCGAGAATGTTTGTCATATCAAGAAGTGCCATTTATGTGACCTTGGGACACATACTGTAAATCATACGTGGTTGTTGTTTTTAGGTTTGACGCGCCCAGGTATAACCACAACGCATGGACATGATCGTCCGATTACATTAATTACACTACACAATGGATTTAAGTCTGCTCCAGTTACCAATAGAGAATTCAGTACAATAATAGGAAGGAAAAATTCAACATCTTCCTTTAAAAACAGGTCTATGCAGTTCACTCGAAAGCAAGACGTCACGTGCCCTCAACAGTTCCCATAGGCAAGATTGGGATTGGCAAGTCAATACCAAGGAAGAGTTGTGCCCAAATGCGAGGAATCAGGGCTTTGCCTACTTTTACAAATGGCAGAAAACGTTGTTGACGGCGTAGCGGCGAACCGTGTGCCAGGTAATAAATCATGATCATGATCGGTATTGGGGCAGTAGTGTCATGGTGTTGGCCGGTATCACATGCATGACATGCGAACTGATTTGGTTATTGTGAATGGACATTCACAGACGAAAATCTGCGTCGTGTCATTGTTCCATTTGCTAGACGTATCGGCAAAACTTTTGAGCAGCAAGACAACATCGTTCCCAGGTCATTACCCATTATCAGCGTCTATAGGATGTGCTGTGGCGGAGTGTCTATACATTGACACAATAAAAAGAAATTACTTTTACACACATTTGTCGTCATTACAACCTGAATATCATTTCACTACTTCCCTTGTAATTTGTTAGACATATTTCCTCTTTTTCAGTTTATGCATACTACCATTCACAGCTAAATATAGATAATCTGGACACCAGTTTGTAGCGGCGGGATACGTAACTCAGAGAAGAGCATAACACAAAAGGAATTTGGAAAGGTAAACGTTAATATATCCCTTGTACACTCTTATCATTTATGAAGTGTGTTTGGGATGAATGTAATCAACAGGTTCACGACAATAGTCGAAGACCCAACGCGAAGGCTGTGCGATTTATTTAAAAAGGTTAAATCAGTTCTGTGCCAGTGCTGAGTTCTGATTGCTGTTGGTTCTTTGACATAATTTCATCTACAGCAATATACATCATGGGTAGTAGCACAAAAGCTCAGTTTGTGTGTAATAATGTTTTTAATAATGCTAATGAGTAAACAGATATGTGATAATTCATAGTGACATGTGAAATCAATTACCAAATCAAAGTTGCTCCAATATATCAAATCAAAATATGTTTCATAAACGATATAAGGTAATTGACCCCTACATCAGTTGGCTGTGTATCAAAAGTAATTCTTATTGCATTATTAGTAACACCATTGGTGGGAAATAATTAAAGTATCCATTTCAATTATACTTCCTACTCTGTATACTCGGAAGGTCGGCGCTCGGCATTGATCTTTAGCCTGCTGTATTGTTTTAACATAAGGCAATATAAAGAGAGTCGACGATTTCAAGCAGTCCGTGTTTCATTAAACAAGGGCCAATTGAACAAATATTTTGCATATTTATTCCTGATAGAAAACTACACAGGACTATTTAAAACTATCCCGATGTTTTCAATCTGACCAATGTTAAGACCAAAGCGAACACAAAATTTTCTTGAACTCACCTGATTTACACTATTGAAGGATGGTTTGCATTTAATGTTAGGAACCTTTTTAATTTGTAAAATTTGTGCAAATTGATTTCAATGATTATATCTCCGATATTCTAATTTTAACTGATAATAAAGTCGATTTGTTTACTGGTAAATAATAGCACAATGGTAAATTATGAACCATTTCAGTAAATTTATGATCCAAACGTTAAACCCCAAAAAAAGTTTCGAGGTCATCATGTCAGTTGCAGAAATACGAACATTCGGGTTAATCTAACATTTAATGTTATTTAATTTGCAGGAAACCATTCATAACTTATAAATATTCACCTCATCCAAATTTCAAGTGTTTTTGTTGAATATTTACGATGTAAGAAAATACAAATCCCGTGTCATGATGCTAGCAGACGTACGACACAGTGTGTAGACACTTGCAGTAAGCAACACGATCCCATCATCGTGAGCCAAGAGAACTTGTGTTGAACTGATGATATTGAGTTTTCAAAAAGGATATGCCAGGTCGGGTTTGATTTAACAGGAGGAAACATATGCCCATTAATTTGCCTAATGGTTCTGTCAGAACTGACACGCATACATTGTTAGGGACATGTAGAGGATGAGTGAGGGAGTTGGGTTTAACGCGATTTTAAAAAGTATTGCAGTTATATCACAGCACGTCCTCACATTGTAGAAAGAAAGTGATGCAGGCCTCAGACGTTGAGCACTTAGGTGAAACCCACGAGCACATGTGTTGTTGGAACGAGACTTGTAAAGCCTATCTATCTGTTTGTCTTGACATATTCCCCTCTACAATACCGTCAATAAAGTTATTTGGATTGGTTTATCACATCGATAACACCAACCTTTATATGATAAATCTATTTCTGATGGATTGACAAAATGATCTCTTTCAAGTTTGTATTGGCCTATTCTATCTCTATTCTCTGTGACACGTCACCTTCTCTTGGCATTTCATTTCTCATCCGGGATTGAAACACATGCAAAATATTCTTACGGACTTTAAACTTTATCTACTGAAGTTTCCCAACAACCAGTGCTACGGATGTCACGTGGCCACCATTTCCATCAAAGGTCATGCTTACGGTGTTTAATGTGTGGACCTGTGATTCAGGAACCATGAACACCCACACGTTCCATTTTGTTTTCCCCTCCGTCTTCATTGCATCAAACAGCATGTAGCTTGAAGACAGCGTATCGCCATTGAACACAATTCTATTGGGTTTTGCATTGGCATTCTTGTCTCGGCTAACTCCCACTCTAAGACGAGATGTATGAAAGCCAGCGCCGGGAAGACTGATGGTTGTCTGCGCATTTCCGTTGCTGATGGGGATCACCATGTCCTTGCCATAGTATGTGTTCTGGTTGTCCGTGCGTATTCCGGCAAAGTTGTAGTTGGTTTTAAACTTGTAGAAGCAGGTTGATGATCCAGGGAGATCAACTGTTCCATTAAGCTTAGACATGTTGAAAGGGTAATTGAGATGAAGAGCTGGATAACCATTTTCGAACAGAATGCATGTTTCCTCACCCGTCAAAGGGTTGATCCAGCTGTCGTTAAAGTCGAGTTTTACATTCTGCAATTCACTGCCATAGTTGTGTAGAAGAACTATCATCTCTTTGCTGTGAGGATTTGCAAGAGCAAGAGGGGCAACCATTCTCTCTTGTCCACTATATTGACTTGTGACCCGTAGAAACTTTTGATCATATGTAAAGTTTTGCCAAAACGTGAAGAATTTGGTCGTTTGAAGGGGATGACCATCCTTCGTGAATAATGAATTTCGAAGGGAATTATGGCCCGGCCATTGCCCATTTGAGTGGAGAAACACAGTTACTCTGTCAATAAACTCTCTCATGTTAAGGAAAGTAAACATGAAGCCGTTTGGTTGATTAATGGTTTCGAACTCTATCATTCCATTTTCAAGATCGGGGGCAACTCCGAAAACGTTACCTCTTCCAAATTCTGTGTTAATTAACTGAACACCTTTTCCTTTCTTGAGATGAGAGTAATTCTCCACCATGTCAAGAGAAGCAACCAGGCGCGCTTCGTTGATGCCAAAGAAGGTATGATTTCCACCCGATACACGCAGATAATTGTAGGAATGGAAAGAAAAAAAGTCCAAGTGATTAAGAGACATATCCATAAATGTAGCAGTTCTCTTCCAGTGGGCGAAGTTATTTTCATCTGCTTGTCGTAAGGCCATACTGGTGTACGATGGCCCTGCAACTTTTATTCCAAATCTTGATTTCAGCTTGTCGGCGACGGCCTCATGGAAGTCTATATTCGTTTGTGGGTCAATAATCTTTTCCACCCAATCAGGTTCATTGATGACTTCAAAAATGTGGGGACTGCGTCCTCCTGTGTAACTCGTGGCACTCTGAACCATCAGTGACACAACCTCTGACGCAGCATCAACGTTGTTTGGGAATTTACCTTGATGGTGCGACTTATTCATCCAGTTGGGCCAGGTTAAACCTATGATGAATGAACATATACAATTGGAAAAGAAAATGGAAGTCATATATTTTTTCATCTACCCTATTGGGCAAAAAGAGTGTGAGCGGATAGGTGACGTTGTAGACATTTACAAGTGTTGGTGAAATAAAAGATGATGTGTATCTGCCACAATTGGAATCTTATCTTTGGAAACCCTGTTTACTCTTTTTATATACTTCTCAAAACGATTTAATGACTTGCAAAACCTTGTATGTTCCAGGCCATGTTGTCGATGCCGCTCCCATAGCCATCCAGTTGTAGCATATAGGACGCCCATGTCTTTGACTGGAATGTATGGTTCTGGAGATAGGTGGGGTCGGGGTAACCAGGGTGACTAGGGCTTTGAGGCCACTGAAAAAAAAAATAATATGCATGGATTTGCCAGTTTTCACTATGGTAGACATGTTCCAAGGTTCATGACTACCATCCTAGAATTAAATTATTACAAAGAAGTATACAAAATGTACAAAGAAATAAGTTATATTCAGAATAAAGCCTCCACATTCTTCTTGGGAGTGAGAAAGAATGCCTCTAATGTTGCCGTGAGAGGAGAGATGGGATGGAGAAGCCAAGATACAAAAATAAAATTGAAGTTCTTCGAAGTTTCCATAAAATCATCACCTCCTGTGAAACATCTGTGTGTGCCATAGTCCATAAATGGTCATTTAAAAGAAAATCTTCCTGGGATTATAGGGTGTGTGAATTTGTGAAAAAAATAGATATTCATGGAAATATGGACGTTTTAGATTTTTGTGTCAAGGCTAAACGTGCCTCATTTCTCAAAACATACCTTGAAGTGTTAGATACAAGAGACATACAAAAGTGGTTCTCGGATATATTTAATGACAAAGGTAATTGCAATGGAAATAAATTACGAACATATAGGAAATATAAAGAAACTATCCAAACTTCTCACTATGTGAAAATGTCTCTACCCAGACAACAAAGAATTATATTAGCCTCATTACATTGTGGAAACTTTCCTCTGGCTATAGAAAGTGGCAGGTATTCCAAGCCTGTGACTCCTTTGGTAAATAGACTTTGTCAACTATGTCAGGAACAGTTAATCGAAGATGAAGTACACTTTGTTGTGGTGTGCAAATTCTACAATGACTTAGGGAAATGTTTATTTGATACATGCAATAATCAGTTCAGTAGTTTCTGTGAACTGTCCACGTCAGATAAATATAAGTGGTTGATGAACACTGAATGTATCCAGCTAGAAGTGGCGAGATGTATTCAGAAAATGTATCACAAAAGGCTGCAAGGTGTACAATAACTATTCAATATGAATTTTATATGAAAAGTGTAAGAAGTGTACGGTCAGAAGAAAGGATATGGAGTGTGTGTAGATGCAGGAATTTGGGTATGGGTATGTTTGTGAGTGAGGTTGAGTGTGTGTGTGTGTGTGTGTGTGCGTGTATGTCTCGAGTGAGGGGGTGGGGGATATCTCAATGTGTTTGGGTGTCTGTTTAGTATGTGCGGGAGAATATTAGAATGATTGATTGTGTGCGTGCGTGCGTGCCTATGTATGTATGTATATGTGTATGCATGCATGCATTATGTGATAGTGTTAGTGAATATGTGTATATGTAGATATTAAGAATGTGCATGATTACTTTTTATATCTAATTGTATTTTAATATTTGTAATATCTTAAAATACAAACACCAGGCCTCAGAGGGCCTAAATGACACCTTAAGTGTGTGCTAAATGTTGTATTGCTTTGTAACACATGACACTGTAATAAACTATTTTATTATTATTATATTATTATTAAATTATTATAAATATTCCTAGGACAAGCATTGGTTTTGAAAGGGTGTTCATATATGAGATGAACCAATAGGTAATCATATAGTGATACCCGTGACGGAGCTTCAATACTACATTGTTTATCTAATATTGAAAGAACACTGGTGTAATATCTCAATTTGTGTTGCACGATGCCTAACTTGATTCTCTTTCTTTATGGAACATATGTGTGCTACATACAAAACTAGCAGACTTTCCAGTCACATCATAACATAAAACAGTTATTCATGTCTTTATTCTAATAATCTAGATTGATTGTATGGATATGTGGAAGAAGATGTTACAAAACACCTAACCCTTAGTCCTGTGGTTCAACATTGCTAGATAAGTGTTTTACTTTTACAGCTTTCCTTTCTAAGGACCGTTTTGAAATACACATATGTTTTACCAACTCATGTTATATGTCGTCACGTGATCAATATAGAGTTACGTTTCATGTTAAAGCATTTTAAACATCTGATTCAGGGATTTTAAGTGTTAAGCTCCTCAAATAATTATGTTAACGACCTGCAGTCACTTTTTTACTTACCGTATGTATTCTTCATGGGTGTACATTGAATCCCTATGATATTGCTGTGCAGTGATACATGCCTGATCTGAGATTTTATGGCCCTGTTGACAACGTATCAGTGAGGGAAGGTATACACTGTACGGATTAGGGGTCATAATTGGTGTGGATGTGGGCAAAGTGACTGAGTGGGCTAAGTGACGACATTCTGCGATTTTCTGTATTTATTTTTAAACCTCTGTGCTTCTTAGCGGGACCGTGAATTTTATTGAATAAGATCCTAAGTCTATATGCACATAGATTTGAACTAAGAAACATCAGCAAAAGGACATATTGAATACCTGAATCTGCAGCCAGACAAATCAAGAGTTGATAAGTGCACTGGTCATCTGGTGAGTGAGTTGGGTTTAACGCCGCTTTTAACAGTATTCCAGTTATATCACGGCGTGTCAGCTTAATGTTGGAGGAAAGCCCGAAGTGATGCGGGTCTCAGACGTTTACCACTTCGGTGAAACCCACGAGCATGGGTATGGTGCTGACAAACCTAGAAACATAATTGGGGCGAACTGGGTTTCGAACCCACAATCATAGGTTTCTGGCGTGCCCAAGGGACGCAACTGTGCACAGCGAATCGCGGCGCCTTAGACGACTGGGCCACCCGTGCCCCCGGTCATCTATGAAGACATCAGATCCGAACACTAACTGCCCCATTTGCATTGCAAAGTAGATAGGAATACAGCTCATTACAATATACCTATTAAAGCATAGATTCGGTAGGAATACTTGGACATTGAAACCATAGATGAATCATAACATTTTCATCATGGACGATTCTGTTTACTTCATACATACATTTGACCCGTGAAGATCCGGGGTAGAATAGATCTTCAGCAACCCATGCTTGTCGTAAAAGGCGACTAACGGGATCGGGTGGTCAGGCTCACTGACTTGGTTGATGCATGTCATCGATCCCAATTGCATGGATCGATGCTCATGATATTAATCACTGGATTGTCTGGTCCAGACTCGATTATTTACAGACCGCCGTCATATAGCTGGAATATTGCTGAGTGCGGCGTTAAACAACAAACCAACCAACCAACCAAATCATACATACATTTGGGAAGAGACTCTGGTCGCTGTTCAACCAACGCCCGGGTGCCGTTCCGATAGATTTACACTTTGGAATTAGGTTCAATTGGGTGAGTCCATTAATTTTGTTCCATCTTTGAGGTTCATAATGGACACGTCCACCCTGGGCGAGCCATTCGTTGTAGATTGTCACAGTTGTGTCAGAGAACGCCGCTCCCCACATCAAGGTGCACTGAACAAGTAGTAACATTCTTCAGTGAAATATGGATACTTCTGTTCACCAACATGGGCTTTTAAATATTTAATTCAAGGCTGTAATCTGTGCGTGAAGGCAGCATGTGACATCTGTCAGGAATTTCATAAAACATATCTGCGATAAGAGAAGTAAGACTGAACAGAGGTCCCCTCTGCACTTTCTGCAATATTCAAACCTCAACCTTTCGGCAGCCTGAGGGTTGTATATATAGTTTGTTTCCACTTACAGAATACAACAATACCGAGGGTATCTGGAACAAATGACATAACTCGTAATGACATCAGGCTCAACTAAATATTATACTATTTTACTAGTTCGTCTTATTCCGCGAAAGAAACTTCTGTTACAGTGGACCGTTTCCGTGGTCTAGTTGTAGAGCATCCGTCCTGATAGCGGAAGTTCCGGGGTTCGATCCCCGGCCGCGTCATACCCAAAAGACGTTAAAAGATGGTACTTGCTGTTACCCTGTCTGACGCTCGGCATACTCAGCTTTAGCAATATTACACCACTCAGTGAAATAATACACAATTTTTAATATCTATACATAAATAAATGGACAAAATCATTTCCATAATCCTGATATATAACGTCAATGACAGAGAAAAGGCAAAATAGTGATGACAATTAAGTGAATATGTCGTTAAAAATCAGAAATCAGAGTTCATAGTACACTTCCAGCCATATTATAACAATGTGTTTATGAATCACAATCAACATGTTTTTAAAATAAATCTGTGTGGCAGAGTTCAAGTAGTTTCCACAAGTTCCGAATAAGAAGCACATTTAACATTACAACCCAATGAAAACATGCCACTTGTTAATTGAAACAACTTTTCGTTTGTTATTTGTCAGGGCGTTTCGGAGCCAAGTTTTGCCCCTTCCTCAGGTAATATGATGATATGCTTAAACAACATAAAGTACGATAAATGTTCAAACAAAACAATATGATGACGAAGCCATTGAGATTAACAGGAGTGAGTGAGTGAGTTAAAATTTAACGTCACATCGGCAGTATTTCAGCCATATAGTGACGAGAACATTAATAATTAATAAATTTAGACGAATAAAAACCTGTCATCGACGGACAGTATAAATAACTAGACTATCACAGTTTAGAAATAAAACTAGTTGCGTGAACAATTAAAAGAATAACCTATGATTTAACAATACATTAGTGAGTGAGTTAGTGAGTGAGTGAGTATGGTTTTACGCCGCTTTTAGCAATATTCCAGCAAAATCACGGCGAGGGACACCAGAAATGGGCTTCTCACATTGTACCCATGTCGGGAATCGAACCCGGGTCTTTGGCGTGACGAGCGAACGCTTTAACCACTAGGCTACCCGACCGCCCCCAACAATACATTATAAAAACGGGCTATAGATCACCAGCAACCAAAGTTAGGTCACCATACTAGAGACCGTGGGGACTTACGATACTTCTGCTGTCTACACGGATCCCCAGCAGGATTTACAGAGATAAACAGGAGAGAGGACAGTTAAGTACACTGGAGGTGTGGTGACTGGACTGGGTGTAATAACCAGGAGCTGCCGACGGTGACACAAATAATAAGGCAATCATGATGTCCATGTATAGGTGACAAAACGGGAGCATATTCTGCCCCAATGTAGGTACAACAAACACATGCAGGGGCAAGTCAACTGGTCGGTGAGACGCTAAATTTGGAAATAGTCTCGATATTGCTACCATTAAATATCCTGAAGGCTGACTATGGTGACACAAGCAATCAGACAATCACGATATATGTTTGTGGTTGACGATGTGATTAAAGCACAGTTTAGTACACGCGAGGTAGGTGGATACCTTTGTCTCTGTTAATGGTCGGCTACAATGTTGATACGTATGGCGATCAATACAACACAGTTGGAGGCTAACAACATGTCAGAATGTAACACAGTTGGAGGCTAACAACATGTCAGAATGTAACAGAGTTGGAGGCTAACAACATGTCAGAATGTAACACAGTTGGAGGCTAACAACATGTCAGAATGTAACACAGTTGGAGGCTAACAACATGTCAGAATGTAACACAGTTGGAGGCTAACAACATGTCAGAATGTAACACAGAATGCAACACATATACAATGCCACTGATACAGGGTCATGCTACATTGGCGTTGAGTGACATACTGACATTAAACTACATGTAACGGACTGATCAAACATACTTTGCTTATGTTGACATCTCGAAACTATTTGTTTCATGAGGACTCAAACGTACATGCACCTTCATTGCAGATTGTGTTGAGTAACATCAATCTCTTCTATTGGTAAGTGCAGATATTTATTTAATCAGCTCGTCATAGCTCCGAGGGTTATAAAGGCCTTGAATGTTAAGATCCAGGTCAGACAACTTTTTGGAATGTTCGTCGAAAGAGCATGCTCTGTTGTGAATGTAGATACAAGAGGCTTGAACTGCAAGAAAAATATTGTAAATAAAAGAAAACACTATTGAAAAGTTATTACTGGAAAGGTGAATTCACCCTCATTGTCACTTGTAATGCACAGCTCTAAATATCTAGATCTATTTCACAGGTCAGTTTCTAGTTTAGGTGGTTATATCAGCAGAAAGGATTTACTGCTTGGCTATTTTGGAAAGATATGTTATCAACGATAAAACTCAAGCTAAAGTGAACTTTCTAGGCCATATTCATATTTGACAAAATAAATGTTCTAAACCTTTGAAAACAGAGAGGTAACAACATCTATGGTCACCTGGTTTAGTGACAAATGCCCCTCACAGATCAAAGAATGAATAATGACAATTGAGTTTCTTTTCTAGGCTTGCAAAAATACAAGGAAATTCTTTGAGTTTTTGAAAATCCCCATGGTATTAATTCCACTTGGCTCATATAAAATATGTGACAATAAAGAAAGTCTTTCTTTGATTGTGCTGATGATTATGGTTGATCTTGACAGGGATTCTGTGGTTCATTTGCTTGACCCAGCACTATATATTAGTTTGAAAGTATTGTTATGGATCTTCAGAATCCATAACAAAAGAGGAGCGGACATGTCTTCAGGTTTCAGAGTCAGCTCAAAAATTGATAGTATTGATAAATGAGTGAGTGAGTTTTACGTCACATCGGCAGTATCTCAGCCATATAGTGACGAGAACAAATTGAAAGATAAATATCTGCCACAAAGGACAGTAAAACATTAGCATGGTATCACAGATTGAAATCTAAGTATTCATAAATGGTTTTCGCAGATATCTTCCTCAGCTAGCATACTGGCCTTATATGTGGCATTCTTTTGCATGACATATACATGCAGTGTTTCTTTTTTTTATGAAAAAAAGATAATGTAGTGATGATGGCTGTGTTATTTAAGACCTTCTCAATAGGAACAACTGCAATCTTGTTATGTAGGGCAGCCAGAATTTGGATGACAGCTGGCTGTGACAGAATGGATGATTACTTACGAAGACAAATAAGGGAGTTGAGTTGTACACTCACATTATCGTGGAGGAGCACCTTGTTTTTACTTCATATGCTTAAAGAAACAGATCCCCAGGAAACCAAATGGCATTAATTCCACTTGTCGCGAATACTTTCTGTGAATATAAAGAAAGTTCTTCCTTGATTGTATTAACGATTGGTCCGTCTTTGAGACCGGGATTTGGTGGTACAGTTGCTGAACCCAACGATATATGTTTTAAGGAGCTTTGGAATCCAGTGCAAAAGAGGAATGGATATATCTTCAGGTTTTAGAGTCAAGTCAAACGTTTGCAGTTCTGATTTATTGTTTTGGCAGATTTCTTCCTAGGTAAACATACTTGCCTTATATAGGGCATTATTTGATAAATCATTTATACCACGTTATTTGATCAAACAATTAATGTAGTGATGCTCACATATAATGGCAGTGGGCACGGGTGGCCCAGTCGTCTAAGGCGCCGCGATTCGCTGTGCAGAGTTGCGTCCCTCAGGCACGCCTAAAAACCTATGATTGTGGGTTCGAATCCCGGTTTGCCCCGATTATGTTTCTAGGTTTGTCAGCACTATACCCGTGCTCGTGGGTTTCACCGAAGCGGTAAACGTCTGAGACCTGCATCACTTCGGGCTTTCCTCCCACATTAAGCTGACACGCCGTGATATGACTGGAATACTGTTAAAAGCGGCGTCAAACCAGACTCACTTACTCACTCACATATAATGGCTATGTTATTTGACGCCTCAGCTAAATGTAGTTCCAGTATCCATGACAATTCATTCTTCTCACACGGTGTAAGACAGCCCCTGTGGTGTTGTGGATCGAGGGCCTTAAAATTAAACATGGACAGGTGGGCTCACAGACGGTACACTGTGGTCAAGCACTATACAATCAGGAAACGTCCGAAGCACGCACACGCACACACGCACGCACACACACACACACACACACACACGCACGCACACACACACTTACATGCATGTCACTATATAATCTTTAACACGACGTCAAACCCCACTAATACAGGCACACACACAGACACACACACACACACACACACACGCACACACTTACATGCAAGTCACTATATAATCTTTAACACGACGTCAAACCCCACTAATACAAGCACACACACACACGCACACACACACACACACACACACACACAGACACACACACACACATCCATACCCCCCCCCCCCTTCTCCCCCCCCCCCCCCCCCCCCCCCCCCCCACACACACACACACACACACACTTACATGCATGTCACTATAGAATCTTTAACACAACGTCAACGTCAAACCCAATTCCCTGTTTTCTGTTTTGAGATGTGAGTAATTTTCTGTCATGTCAACAGAAGATATCAGGTGAGTCAAACGACACATTGTCCTTTTTGATGTTTTTATTTGTTTATCTCACAGTCAGCAACATATCACTTGTATGGCAGTAACATGTGGGTAAACAAATCGGAACGAATAAAACCAGTCCTTGATATGACAAGCTAACCTGCATCGCAAGGCTAAAATCACCGACGCACAGCTTCTCCTTTCTGGCACTTAATACTTCAGTAACTAATATCCGATCTTACAAATGTAGTCGATGAGGCAAACAATTGTCTGGCACTCATACGAGGTCAAACTAACCGTTAAGTCGATTGTTTCAACAAGCACATGCTACTGAGGATCTTTAATGTCCTCGGTTTGTTTTGGTTTGGTTTGTTGTTTTACGCCACACTCAGCAATATTCCAGCTATATGACAGCGGTCTGTAAATAATCGAGTCTGGACCAGACAATCCCATGAGTGATGTCATGAGCATCGTTCCACGCAATTGGGATCGATGACATGCCTCAACCAAGTCAGCGAGCCTGACCACCCGATCCCGTTAGTCGCCTCTTACAACAAGCATAGTCGCCTTTCACGACAAGCATGGGTTGCTGAAGACCTATTCCACCCCGGATCTTTACTGGTCTAATGTCCTTGGATCACCACTCAGTTGTACATGAAACCATGTTGAGACACCTGAGCTGGTTATCTGATTCAAGCTCTGTTAAGGAGCGTTTATTGATTATCTGTCGATCTACTATTTCTTAGATGTAGCAAAATACACTTGTCTAGAAATAGCATTGATGTGGAAAGGCTAATTCACTTGTTTCTGTTATTTTTGGCTGAGATGGGTACATCTTTGGAAGGGACTTTTTTATTTGACTGTTATTGAACGATATTAGATCATGAAGCAACTTTAAGCATGCACCAAATTTCTTGGCTAAATTGCCATATTTTGATTTTGCCAATCCGAGCAAGAGGTCTGACTCGTAAAGAAACAATTGCGAGCGCCATCGGTGTCCATGGAATCAAACCCGACTGAAGACAGTTCTAGAAACAGGATTAATAGGTATAATTGGTCTGGTGGATTGCGAAAGTCATAATCTTATCATAATTCATAATGTACCCGTCCACCCTGGGAGAGCCACTCGTTGAAGATGGCGACAGTTTGTGCCTGAGAGCAGCATTTGGCAGCCGAATGATAATAAATGTGTCCAACGTGTGTTTTTGTGATCTTTGTGTGAATAGAAACACATGAAAGTTACGGCCTTGAGCATATCATGTTAATTCGGAGTTCATTTCTAAAACATGGTAGTTTCGATAGTTAGGATAGGTTCATATGCGCCTGACTACATTCCTGCCATAGATAACAGAGCAGTTGGGTCTAAAAAGATAATCTAACTTACCTTCCTTTTAAGTTTTATCTTCAATGCATATATGTAATCTTCAGATTTTGAGTGTCTGTTGGTTTGTGGTTTAGAGTCGCACAATATTCCAGTTTTTTGTTGGCGGAATGTAAATAATCTAGTCTGAACTGATGAATCCTGATTGATATCATGAGCTACATTCTACGCTGTTGATGTGCGATGGCAAGCCAGTAACCATGTAATCGAACCTGCCCCGCCCAATCCACGAAATCTCTTCTTACGAACAGTTCTAGACTTGGATCCCCAAGGGGATATTCAAATTGAAAACGCACCCTCCTAAGAGGGTCCACATTGGTTTTACAAATGAGCTTCATATTGAAACATACCATCGCGTCATGGTAAGCGAATATTAATTGTGCCACGTCTCAAATTAACATTGTCTGCTTAGTGTAAAGTAAAACGAAAGGAACAAGAGACATGTTCTTGGTCCAACATTTTTATAATGTAAAATTATTAACACATTTGAGACGAAGTTGATTTCGGCTCCCTAGAAAGCTATAGTTGTAAGTGACGGCTAAATGTGTCAGGTGATCTGGCTCGGTGGCTTGTTGACTGTGTTTGATCATACCACGACATCGAGTGAGTTAATGCTTTACGTCACATGGGCAATATATTCAGCCGTATCGTGACGAGAAATTATACATTTTTAATACATATATTTTAACTAAATTAAAACCTGTCATCGATGGACAGTAAATTACTATAATATCACAGATTAATATTTAAAACTAGCATACAACTATAAAAAGATATCATTATAAATAACGGTACAATATGAAAAAGGGCTGTAGATCGCCAGCAGCTGAAGGTAGATCACCATGCTAGGACCACGACATCGAAGAGAGGAGAAAATGTTTTCAAATAAGCTCAGGTCACAAGATATTATTATATCCACGTTAGAATCCTCACAGTAAAGACAAAATGATATCATGCTTTTGATAAGTTTGTGGACAGTGTATCAGCTGAAATGTGCAACATTATGGCGAGTTATCCTATGTTTGGAATAAAATGTGAATTGCTAGGCGTACATGTGAGTACATTGGCCTCCAGAGAGCTCACCTGAAACACGTCTGTATAAAAAACGTAAGTATCGGGTCGATTCTGACAGTAAGAAACTGATTTCCACGGAGGTCTAGTTGAAACTAGAAAAAGGAAAAGTAATCTAAGTCGTTGTCTTTGTTTATTTCCGAAAGTATGATTGTATAGACCTTGTATATACCTTAGACATTGGTAAATACTATCATCTTACTATGTTGAATGAGTGAGGGGGTTGGGTTTAACGCCCCTTTTAACAGTACTCCAGTTAATGTGGGAGGAAAACCTGAAGTGATGCAGATGCAAGAAACCCACGAGCACGGGTATGGTGCTGACAAACCTAGAAACATAATTGGGACGAACCGGGATTCGAACCCACAATCATAGGTTTCTGGCGTGCCCAAGGGACGCAACTCTGCACAGCGAATCGCGGCGCCTTAGACGACTGGGCCACCCGTGCCCCCTTTCAAATTTGAAGGGAACATGTTTAATGCTAAGAATATATTATCTAAGGTTTTAAACGTTCGACTGAACTACTTAATCAAGTGGTTAAAGCGCTCGTTCTTCACTTACAAGGAATGGGTTCATCCCCTACATGGACCTTATGTGCGTTGTTCCTTTCTGGTGTCTCCCGCTGAGATATTGTTGGAATGTTACTAAAAGCTGAGTAAAACCAAATCCACTCATTCGCTGTAAAAACAAGGTTGTTTGCTGTCGCCTCTATGATGCTGATGATATTATTTTAATATATTACAGAACTTCAGATAACGCTTGACTGTCACAGTACGTGGTACATATTTACAATATGTGTGTAAATACTAATAAATCATATGTGGTTCAATTTAGACCGCAATTAGTCATAAGTATGCGATGATCTTGAAACTGTAGAGAGTTACTATTATCTAGGTGTATTGTTAACACAGAACATTAAGATTCCGCTCCTATTGTTAAGGCACCTTCTACTTCAGCCAAATGAGCACTTGGTGTATTAATTACAACGAATACATTTTATTTGGGCTGGAGTGTCGGTGTAGTCTCTTTTTGCCTGCACTTTAATTGGCTATAAGCGGATTAGGATTAACAGTCCAGTGCCTGCAAAATTTTAGTCTTTTCAAGTAAGTGGAGTTCACTCACTGACCACAGTTTACTTAAATGTATATGTAAAAAAAATGTGATAAACTGTACTTTTTGAATTTGTGTATTATGTCATGTATATTTAGTAAATTAAAAATATAAAATGTGTTATATGCAATTAAAACAAAATGTGATAAACATTACTTTTTGTCCCTTATTTGCCTGCATACTTGCATTTAAAATACAGACTATAGCCGTAATCCCCATTGTTCTAGGGATTTAGTACGGGCCACTGATTTTATGAGTATTGGTTGATAACAACATCTGGTGTCACATGACACAAAATAATATGTGTATGCCTGAAGTAGATCATATTTTATTCAGGAAATAATAGCTAGAATTGGTTACCCGAACAGACTAAATGGTTATATTTCCCTTTCATAATCTATTTTTTAAAGTAACCCTCCTTACATTAAAGATAACTATTTAAAGAATATAGTACTTAATGACATTGCAACAAACCGAATAATCAGGGGGGAGACTTTATACTGAGGGGGGAGCGAAATATATCCGCCCGGGGGAGATTTTATTTCAGAACAGATTCGCCGGGGGAGAATCTGTACCGGTATACAATCTCCGGGGGGAGAATTTGTACGGGGGAGAGTTTATACCGGGACACCGGCAAAAAGAGAACACCCCGGAGTGTCGTGGGTTTACAACTTTATATGACTCGAGGGTTTGGAATGTTGGATCCTATATTTAGGGTATTAAGTCTCATGTTTTATTGTTTCAGAGGTTAAACACTTAGTGTTTAATGTGTGTAAACAAGGACGGAAAAGTGCAGTTACGAAACCTGCAGTTTCATCTGACAAGAGAGGTATTGAACTTAGATTGTCTTGCCGTATAGAACACAGTTCACGAGTGTGTTAATTGCCCTTTGTCCCGAGCCAACATCAGCACCACAACAAAGGAAGAGGCACTGCTCCTAAAACGCACATTAAAATGTCACATATAGAAATAGGGTGGTATATTTGTATACAACTGGATAATGGGAAGTGGTTCCATTGTATGAATCTTGCTGGGAATGAGTGCCACGTTGAATAGAATTGTCCTGTTTACAATGTTCAGCGTCGTATACTTTAAAACAGTTGTCTTGATAAGCAGCCTGTGTGATATTGAAATATAATAATTAATTTTGTCTTATGATATTTTATGCCATGTAACTATCATGATACAAACAAGTGCAAAAGTGAGCGTGGCTAACTAATACCCCCGAAAGGCCGAGAAGGAATGAAGCAGCAAACGTGCAAACGTTTTTTTTGTCCGCTTGCCTTGGTTCCACAAATTGTATGCCATTGGGTTTGATTTCTAACCCGCATTTTTCCAACTGTGTCTTCCCTTTCTTTGGAAACTAATGTTTGAATCTGGCGGTAACTGCCCATGTCATTTGAAACAACCGCGTTATCCCGGACATATTTGTTCCGGTTCGTTACAGTCTGATTCTTACTGTTCTTCTCGCCTCTTGCCTTGCTTGACAGGTCCTATAAGCTTTGTTTTGATCCTACTCTCCGTTGATTGGCTGCTGACTTTGTGGGCATGTCAAGTTATGTGCATAAATGAAACAATCGACTACTATTGTAGATAAACAAATATAGAATTGACTTTAACTTTATTTGAGTTATTTGGAGTATGAACCTTCATGGAGTGAGGGCCAAACAAGCTCCATCAAGTATAGTTAAGATACTGTTAACATTCTGTGTCAGTTCTATTAGTTTTTGTGGGACACGGGTGGTCCAGTCGTCCAAGGCGCCGCGATTCGCTGTGCAGAGTTGCGTTCCTTGGACACGCCAGAAACCTATGATTGTGGATTCGAATCGAGGTCGCCACGATTAATTTTCTAGGTTTGTCAGCACCATACCCGTGCTCGTGTTTTTCAACAAAGTGGCAAACGTCTGATCATGAGACCTGCATCACTTCGGGCTTTCCTCCCACATAAAGCTGACATATAACTGGAATACTGTTAAAAGCGGTGTAAAACCAAACCCACTCACTCACTCTATTAGTTTGTAATCACTTGCGACCAGTAAAAAATGCCAATTAAAAAATAAATGCCTCTCCACCTTGACTTGACTTAACCTACAAACGGGCCAGGTTACTGATCACAACTGTCAATGGCTGCAAGTGTTGCTAATGACGGTCTCCGTGCTTCTGACACGTTAAAAGAAGCACCATGACAACCCCGATCTATGATGTGGTTGAACAAGGATACCCCTTTTCAACCAAAAGAAATCCAGCATTCATCAATGTCGAAGTAGAATTGATTATATTCTGGAAGTAATTAGGTAATATAATATTCAAAGTAATATTCATACCATTATGGTTTGGATCCAAAGCTTGTATTAATTTATAGAAGTGGACTGGTCTTTGGGATTTCCATACACCACCTGTTAAGAGAGCATATGACAACTTTGACACGTGGGCGTATAATTATATCCAATATTCATTTTGGCAGTGTTTGTGATAGGCTGGAACTAAATCAGAATCAGATTACATATACATTCTTCAAACCATATTGAATTTGTGACTATTTCAATATCAGTTTACATTGTAATCAATGCAACCCGTGTCATGTTTTTTATGGGAGAAGTGTTATTTATCATATCCGACACAATGTACTGGACAGATTATGGTAAATTTGGAACCAACAAGTATGTTACACCGACACCACTTTCAACTTCTGATTTATTGTCCCCAGTGAGATGACGTCTTTCCACACATGCATATTATCAGTTGTGAAGTTTGGTATTGTATATCTCTTACGTTGACAACCTAATACATAATTTGTATCCCTCTTATAGCATACATACGATATGGAAAGGCGGTTAGATGATGGGAAATGGGGTTTAACGTCGCGTTCAGTATGATTGCACTTCTATAGCGTCGTGCAAACACGTGTTTTTGTGTAGCTAGTAGGGACTAAGGTCGAGTTTATAGTGCTAACATACTCAGATACCATGCCACAGTTTATTATGGACACCCAACTCAGACAAAGCATACTGACTCCAAGCGAATAAGTTCTTGATTTAGCCCCTTAGTGCCGAACGACAGTCAGGGTAACATCAAGTACCATCTTGAAACATTTTTTGTATGACGCGGCCGGGAATCGAACCCCTACCTTCCACTCTCCAGGCAGATTTCTACCACTAGATCACGAAGATGGTCGCAAAGACGCAAAAGTAATAATCTCCTTATCATAAAATGTCATGCTCAAAATGAGTGAATGTTAAGGCACATTGTTATTCACTTTTGTAGCTGTAGCAACCATGTTGGAAAAAAGTCTCAGTCTTAGCCTCATGTATGATATAGTGGCAACTGTTGTACAGCCATGTATTTGCATAATTACTCACATAACAGGAAAACGCTGTCTAATGATTTAGGGAATGCTATGCAGCTTTGGTACAAATATACCCCACATCAATGTCAGCACATCAGCTTATTAAAAGTAGTTCCTGCCAAGTGACGTCATTTGCATGTTTATCTGATCGTTATACAAAATTTACAGGGTTGGATTTCACATCGATGACACTTATATTCACTTGATCAATCTTTTCCTGGTGACTTAAGTAAATGGTATCTTTCAGTTTTGTATCGTGCCTCAGGAACATATATACCAGTGTCCTCTCGTAACATCTCACCCTCTCTTCGTAAAACATTACTCACGTAGGATGTGCATAAAAACAAACAAACCATTGTTTCTAAGAATTTTATCTACTGAAGTTTTCCAGCAACGAGTGCGACGGATGTCACGTGGCCACCGTTTCCATCATAGGTCATGCTGACGGTGTTTGTTGTTTTCATCTGAGAGGGGGGGACCATGAACACCCACACGTTCCATTTTGTTTTCCCCACAATCTTCGAAGCATCAAACAGCATGTAGCTTGTAGACAGCGTGTGGCCATTGAAAACAACACTATGAGGTTTTGCATTGGCATTCTTGTCTCTGCTAGCTCCCACTCTAAGATAAGATGTATGGTAGCCAGAGCTGGGTAGATGGATGGTTGTCTGCGCATGCCCGTTGCTGATGGGGATGAGCATGTCCTTGCCATAGTATGTGATCTCGTTATCCGTGCGTATTCCGTTAAAGTTGTAGTTGGTTTTAAACTTGTAGAAGCAGGTTGAGGATCCGGGGAGACCAACGGTGCCATGAAGCTTAGATCTATCGAAAGAGTAATCGGAATTCATAGTTGGCTTACCGTTTTCGAACAGAATGCATGTTTCTTCACCTGTAGAAGGGTTGATCCAACTGTTTGGAAAGTCAAGTTTTACATTCTCAAATTTGCTGCCATAGTTGTGCAGAAGAACTACCATCTCTTTGGTGTGAGGGTTTGCAAGGGCAAGTGGTGAAACTATTCGCTCCTGTCCATTGTATTCACTTGAAACTCGGAGAAACCTTTGATCATAAACAAAGTTTTTCCAAAACAGGAAGAATTTGGTCATTTCAAGGGGATGACCATCCTTTGTAAATAGGGAATTTCGAAGGGCAGTATGACCCGGGAATTGCTCATTTGAGAGGAGAAAGATTGTAACTCTGTCTATAAACTCTCTCAGGTTAAGGAAAGTAAACATGAAGCCGTTTGGTTGATAAATGGTTTCAAAGTCTGTCATTGCATTTTCAAATTCGCGGTCCACTCCTACCAGGTTATCTAAACCTAATCCAAATTCTGTGTTGACTAACTGAACATTTTTTCCTTTCTTTTGATGAGAGTAATTCTCTACCATGTCAAGAGTAGCAACCAGACGAGCTTCGTTGATGCCAAAGAAGGTGTGGTTTGCACCCGCCATTTGCAAATAGTTGTAGGAATGGAAAGAGAAAAAGTCCAGGTGATCAAGAGACATGTCCAGAAACTTAGCAGTTCTCTTCCAGTAGGCGAAGTTATTTTCATCTCCTTGTCGTAAGGCCATACTGGTGTACGATGGCCCCGCAACTTTCATTCCAAATCTTGATTTCAGCTTGTCGGCGACGGCCTTGTGGAAGTCTATATTCGTTTGTGGGTTAATAATGTTTTCCACCCAATCAGGTTCATTGAGGGCTTCAAACATGTAGGGAAGGCGTCCTGATGTGTAGTCCTTGGCACTCTGAACCATCAGTGACACAAACTCTGACGCAGCGTCAACGTTGTTTGGAAATTTTCCATTGTGGTGAGACTTATCTATCCAGCTGGGCCAGTGCTGACCTGTGAAGATGTAACATATACAATTAGAGAATAAGTCAAACATATTCATTTTGTGTTGAGCTACGTGATGGGTATGTCAATGTGAGTAGATTGGTGACGTTGCAGATATTTACAACTGTTGGTGAAATAAAATAGCATGTGTATTCTGCAGACAGTGAGGTTAGCAGGGAAATAGGATTAGTGACTGAGTGAGTTGGGTTTAACCCCGCTTTTAACAGTATTCCAGTTATATGGCAGCGTGTCAACTTAAAGTGGTGGGAAAGCCCGAAGTGATGCAGGTCTCAGACGTTTACCACTTCGGTGAAACCCACGAGCACGGGTATGGTGCTGACAAACCTAGAAACATAATCGGGGCGAACCGGGATTCGAACCCACAATCATAGGTTTCTGGCGTGTCCAAGGGACGCAACTGTGCACAGCGAATCGCGGCGCCGTAGACGACTGGGCCACCCGTGCCCCCGAAATAGGATTAGCTTCAACGAGGACTGAAACAGTACTTAAAGGCTAAGCCCAGACACCTTTAACACATTTTCTTTGTCTCCAGTTATTTTTGAAAAAATTGTGTCTCTTTTTAAATCCTAAGATTTGATGACTTGTGATACCTTCTATGTTCCAGACCATGTTGTCGATGTAGTTCCCATATTCGTTCAATTGTTGCACATACCATCCGAATGTCTTTGCTTGGAGTGCATGGTCCTGGAGGTAGGCAGGATCTGGGTAACCATGGCGATGTGGGTTTTGAGGCCACTGAATAAAATACAATAATATAGTATAGATTTTCAAGTTTTCCCAATCAACTAATAAATGTTCATTTTGCATGGCTTCCATGTTGGGAGTAAATGATCATACATTATCCCAGAACAGCATTGTTGAAACATTCATTTGTTTTGAGAGGGTCTTCAAATATGTTATTAACAAATAGATTACCATATCGTCATACATTTTGGTAGCTGAACTGCAGTGCTACACTGTATATGTAACATTTAATAATACTGTTATCGCATAATTTTGATGGACCATATCTGTACTCTATATAAGACAAGTAGTGTTTCCAGCCACATCATAACAACAAATATTTATTTATGTTTTTTTTATAAAGAATACATTGATTGTATAAATATCTGCAAGAATATGTTCCAACACTTAACCCATAGACCTATGATTCGTCATTGGTGTCTAAGGGTATTGCTTGCACCATATGCTATTCACATTCATTTTAAAATCATCAGGTGATAAATATAGAGTTGCGTTTCATTGCAAAGCATTTTAAGAGTTGATTTGCTTTACTCTTCATGGGTGTTCATTCAATTCATATATCAAATAATCATGCAGTAACACCCATTTCTGGTGTCCCCCGCCGTGATATTGCTAGAATATTGCTAAAAACGGCGTAAAACTCACTCACTCATGCAGTAACATGTTTGATCTGAGATTGTTTCCTGCTCTTTACAATGTATCAGTGATTGCAGGTATAGACTTTACAGATCTAAGGTTACAGTTGGTGTGGATTTGAAGTGATGCAACTCAGCGATTTTCGGTGTTTGAAACCACTATGCCACTAAACGGCAACCTGAATTCAAAAGTGATTGAAACCAACAAACATTTGCAGTAAAGGGACACATTGAGTGACATAATCTGAACTGCACGGTGAGCATTTATAGATACATTAGCTCACACACTTTAACCATCTCATTCCAGTTTCAAGGTAGGTAGGAATACGGCTCCATACAATGTACCCATTAAAACATACTAGAATACTAAAATCATACATGAATCATATCATTGCATAAAGTTATTTCTGCATTCAAGATGCGTCTTGGGGCGGTCGTGTAGCCTAGTGGTTAAAGCGTTCGCTCGTCACGCCGAAGACCCGGGTTCGAATCCCGACATGGGTACAATGTGTGAAGCCCATTTCTGGTGTCCCCCGCCGTGATATTGCTTGAATATTGCTAAAAGCGGCGTAAAACCATACTCACTCACTCACTCACTCAAGATGCGTCTTACTTCATACGTACATTTGGGAAGAGATCATCTCTCAGGTCTCTGTTTACCCAACGTCCAGGAGCGGCTCCGATAGATTTAATCTTTGGAATGAGGTTCAACTGCGTGAGGCCATTAATTTTGTTCCATCTCTCAACTTCATAATGGAGACGTCCACCCTGGGCGAGCCACTCGTTGTAGATCGTGACGGTTGTGTCAGAGAACGTCTCTCCCCACAGCAACAAGGTGCTCAGAACCAGTAATAACATTCTTCTGTGAAATTATGTTACTTCTGTTCACCTTCATGGACTTTCAAACGTTTTATTTAAGGCTGTAATCTGCGTGTGAAAGCACCATAAGATTATGCTAATTAATTGATAAGGAAATGTGTGTCAAACTCAACAGTCGTTCCCTATGCTCTTTCTACAACATTAGGGGCGGTCGGGTAGCCTAGTGGTTAAAGCGTTCGCTCGTCACGCCGAAGACCCGGGTTCGATTCCCGACATAGGTACAATGTGTGAAGCCCATTTCTTGTGTCCCCCGCCGTGATATTGCTGGAATATTGCTAAAAGCGGCGTAAAACCATACTCAGTCAGTCTGTCTACAACATTAAAGTTTGATATGGAGTTTTCGTTCACTTCTGGAAAAAAAAACCTATAAACATGACCGTAGTGGCAGTAGCATTACATGATATCAAGTTTAGATCATGAAAGATGTTTAAATGGTACATTCTGTTTGCCCGTAGCCAATGCTGCAGTGGCGGCACTATACTACATCAACAGATTGTGACAATATCTGACGACTACAGTCCGAACCATGGATAACTCCACGTACATTCCAAGTTAGTAATGAAACAGTCACCAGGAGAGCACACTATGCTCATTATGTCTCTTCAGGCAGGTTGTAACACAGTATTTTATTACTGGAGAGCCTTATTAGACAGCGAGTGAGTGAGTTATTATTTTACATCGCATCGGGAATATTGCAGCCATATAGCGATGAGAAGAAGTTGACAAAGGACAGTAAAACAGCAAGGTGAATATATCTCACTTAAAACACACCTGATCAAAGAATTGTTCACTCAATAAGTTAATATAAATAAATACCAGGCTTTTGACCACTGGCAATCACAGCTAGACCACCCAAATGGGGGTCATGGGGACTTACGTTGCTTTTGCTTCCTGTATGATTCCCATCAGGATTGATGCCATCACTTTGGTCACCAGTGGTTGTAGGTAATGCTAACGAATATTAAAAATCTACAATCAAGATAACAAAGCACTAGTCACAATTATATACTTCAGTATGGATGGACTCACGTACCACTGTTGGGGGACAACAATTTTACACTACTTTAACCCCCGAGTGGCACTGCGTTCAATAACATCCGTTGATGATAAAATAACACTATTCTAAAATTATTCAAAATTTATCAAATAATTCAATGTCTCTTAAAAAGTCAAAAATTAAACGAACACTGACAAAAGTAAAACGATCCTTTAATGAGATTGAATAACAAAAACTGTCCCTTGCGATAGAACGTCTACACAGTCAACCAAGATATGCTTGACTTATGAGACAGCGTCCGGTTCTTGGGTACATAGTCGGACTTCAATACCTGGAGGCCAGAAGTCTGGATTAATATGTCCTCATAGTTCATGTACACCTGCACACTGTAGGTGTGTCAGTACTTGAAAGATTGATTCTTCTTCATTAGTCGAATAAACGTGGCATCCACAGGCCTATCCTGGGCGAAATCGTACATGATAATTTGACAGAGCCAAATGGTTCATTAGCTTTGAGGTTGTACAAAACTAATCGTTTTGTCTGGAATGTCGGTACATTCTGTCTTTTAGTCAGTGATCTGATGGGATGCAATATCTATTTGTCGTAGGTGAGGTTGTAATCGGCGGGTTCTGCTTCAACTCGAACACAGCTCTGTTTCACGAAACTAATCCTGGTAGGTGAAGTCTTTGTCGTAGGTCAGCTCAGTTAGATCAAGGTAATTGTGTCTTGATTTATCCCTGGTCGCAGCGATGATATCTTGTCTCACATTCACGAAGTTGGGTGTCAGAGTGAGTGAGTGAGTGAGTTGGGTTCCGGGGTAGAATAGGTCTTCAACAACCCATGTTTGCCGTAAAAGGTGACTCTGCTTGTCGTAAAAGGCGACTGACGGGATCGGGTGTTCAGGCTCGCTGACTTGGTTGATGCCTGTCATCGATCCCAATTGCGTGGATCGATGCTCATGATATTAATCACTGGATTGTCTGGTCCAGACTCGATTATTTACAGACCGCCGTCATATAGCTGGAATATTGCTGAGTGCGGCGATAAACAACAAACCAACCAACCAACTTAATCTCCTCATTCGAGCGCATATAAATATCTGATAATCCCCAGTGAGACCATTTCAGTTATTCATACTTCACCTAAATGATAACACATTACATAAAGACAAGTAAAACAACAAGCAATTTCAAAATGCACTGTCATTCACGTCGGGCGATTACCTAGCAATAATAAGTCTCAATGATCTTTATTTTTTAAAACATCATCGCTCCAGTTGTACCAAAAATGAGTGTTGTTCAACGCTGCAATCAACGATTTTCTCGATCTGTAAATAATCCAACAATCCCATATTTTACACTATGGGCATCGATCAAAGCCGGTGCTCAGTTTGAAAATGAAGTGGCCTATGTTGATATGTTGGCATGTTGGTTGTGATTAACTGTTACTTTTTAGTTGTGGTTAGTCTACAGTTGGTGATATGAAGAGGTATATTTGGCTTATTATTTATCATAACACATTTCAAGGTCTGGAACAACTGACGAATGGTACATGTGACGTGTAAGCGCTTGGAGTTGCCACTCTGTATAGGAATACACAATGCCATTTAGAAAGTGGTCAAATGTAACAAATGTTATATTTGGGATAACACTTTCGGCCATGGGAGCCGTGCCAATTTACACTTGTCAGAGGGGTACTCAAAGTACGTGATCTAGACTACCAGTTGTCGGTGGCTGAGTGGGTTAGATCGCTGACTTTGTGTGCTGGCGACTAGGTGCCTCACTCTGGCAAGTGTGGGTTCGAATCCCCGACGGGACTCAACCAAAAAAAAGTACGAGAATCTGTACTTTACTAAGAAAGTGTTATCCCAAATATAACATTTGTTACTCTCTGTATAGGTTAACATATTAGATCTTGAGGACATATAATAAAAACTGCAAACAATAACAAAGACAATGTTGAGTGCAAGTACCATAAAGACTCAATAATAGTCAGTCCTGTTCACTATATTTGCTACGTTAAGTAAGCAACACTTCATTTTCATAAGCAATGCATAGCGGACGGATATGATATCGCAATAAAATTGAGTCTGAATTCCCCAGGTTTCAAATCCTCAAACTGACTTATCAGCAAAGCTCGCTGCCCTACGTTGGACAGATCCGAGAACAAAGACTGCAACTGCAGTCAGAAAAGAATGAAACCTACTGCTTTCTAAAGTTCTAAAGGAAGTGTCTGGTATCGCGTGCGTCAAGGGATAGGCGCATTTATACAAGGCACAACAAAGGTTGGTTGGTTGGTTGGTTGGTTGGCTGGTTTGTTGTTTAACGCCGCACTCAGCAATATTCCAGCTATATGACGGCGGTCTGTAAATAATCGAGTGTGGACCAGACAATCCAGTGATCAACCAAGTCAGCGAGCCTGACCACCCGATCACGACGCTGACAACTTAATCAAATTTACTGATGGTTTCGGACGTTTTTTTCCCGCCAAAGAATAAACATCCAAACACACCCCCCCCCCCCCCCCCCCCCCCCCCCCCCCCCCACACACACACACACACACACATCAACCCACCATCCAAAAAAGCCCTCAAAAACGGACAAAAGGACGGTATCGTGTCTGGAGTGAAAGTTGCAAACTACGATTTTCTGTCCTGGACAATTATTTCTAGCGAACATTGTTGTTCCCCAGAGTACAAAGGGTACTGACAACTACGATGCCAGCGTTGATTCCCAACATGGTGCATTGTTCGAAGCCAGTTCTTAGTGTCCCAGACTTCGAGGTGGATGTGATGTTGCAAAAGCAGCTTTTCAATTTAGTGTAGAAACGTGACCGATTGACACGTGGTTTAAGAGATAAAGCATGTGTGACAATATGGAACTCAACATGTGCGAACAGCGACATTGAAGGAGAAGGTTATGGTGACATGGATCTTCAAGGTCCGAAATGGGGTCGGCAACAAGTTGTTTGCCTGCGTTGGTCATTAATCTGAATTTTTTGCAGGGATGTTTGTTATATAGAAAGATACTACACGAATGTTAGATACCTTTTATCTTACGAGTTAAAGCGATTTAGATACGCTTTGAAACAACGAGTTGTAAGATAAATTGAATCTTACAGGCACGAGTGCAGAAATCTGTTTCTAACATTGCCATTTTAGCATCGAATCGATGCATTTTGTATATTCCTATGATCGCCGGGGCGCATAAATATATACTGAACCAAAGTAAAAACTTCACAATCCTAAAATTTTAACATTGTGACCAGTTATCAATATGGACCCTTATTGTGTATTTAAACACTAATGGCCACGTATTGTCTTCAGATAACACCCGTTTTTGTGCAGGTGAATCGATCAAAATCATGTGCACAGCACTATAGTGGCAAAAGTGTTTATTCACGTGCAACTGGTCACGTGGCCATAATACCGCACGTGTTTTCAGCCATACTTGTTAGCAGTCATTAAAAACGAGAGAAAAATACAAGAAAACAAAAGTCTTTACGGCCATTCGTCATGCCACGCCTTTCAAATGTGCAACGTGAACGTGCCATCGGCATGTTGCAGACGGGAACGTCCGTAGCTGAAGTCGCAAGGACGATGGGTTGTAGTCGACGGACTGTTTATGATTTACAGACGCGTCTACAGCAAACGGGTACCACCGCTGATCGCCCTCGGCCAGGTCGACCACGTGTGACGTCACATGCAGAGGATCGTCAGATTGTCTTACGTCACCTCCGTAACCGATTTTTAACGGCTACACAGACGTCAACGTCATTTGTAGGCACAGCGACACTTACGATGGACTCTGAAGACGACTTTATTCCAATTCCTCTGTGATGAATCCCGATTTAATCTTCGATTTGCTGATGGTAGGGCGAGGGTGTGGAGGCGCCGTCATGCACGTTACGCCCAGTGTTGTGTACAGGAAGTTGACAGATTTCGAGGCGGAAGTGTCATGGTGTGGGTTGGGGTGCTTTCTGTGGCAATGCACGTTCCAGGCTTCTTGTCATCCGTGGCAACCTCAACGCTGCCGCTTACCGCGACCAGGTACTGGCACCAGAACTTCTGCCTTTTATGGAAGCACATGGACCCGGTTTGATCTTCCAACACGACAATGCCAGACCCCACACAGCAATTTTGACAAGGAATTTCCTTCAGAATGCGGGAGTCAACGTCATGGACTGGCCGTCAAGGTCTCCCGACCTCAATCCCATCGAACACGTCTGGGATGCTCTTGGCAGAAATCTGCGCGCTCTCCAGAACCAACCACAGAATTTGCAAGATCATGGCACCATTTTGCAGCAACAATGGCGTCGTCTTCCAAATCATGTGTTCACAAGCATCACAAGGTCCATGCGGAGGCGTTGTTTGGCAGTTGTCAACGCACATGGTGGCCACATACGCTACCGAACTTGTGTGCCATCAGATTCTCGTGCTTGGGACTTATGATTTAAACTGTTGATGTTATTACCGAATACCGTAGGTGCTTGGAACAAATTATGGTTACCACAGTTAATTAAAATCCTTCTTTTGACATTTATGATTAAAAATTACCTTCTCTGATACATTTGTCCGTTGTATATCATATGTGGGATTACTTTTAAAAATGTGAAGTTTTTAATTTGACTCAGTATATAACACAACGGTTATGAGTGACATGGGGCGGTCGGGTAGCCTTGTGGTTAAAGCGTTCGCTCGGCACGCCGAAGACCCGGGTTCGATTCCCGATATGGGTACAATGTGTGAAGCCCATTTCTGGTGTCCCCCGCCGTGATATTGCTGAAATATTGCTAAAAAAACGGCGTAAAACCGTACTCACTCACTCACTCACTCACTATGAGTGACATCATCCGACGTACTGCTTACTACTCATAAATAATGTGACCCTACACGAAAAGGTTTCCGCCATATCCGTGGATTATCAGGGCGATGGTGATAATGCAAACTAGATAAAATCAAAGAACACGCTGGATGCCGAGTTAAAGGTTTTCATCTCAAAGTGAGTGAGTGAGTATGGTTTTACGCCGCTTTATTCCAGCAACATCACGGCGGGGGACACCAGAAATGGGCTTCACACATTGTATCCCTGTCGGGAATCGAACCCGGGTGTTCGGCGTGACGTGCGAACGCTTTAACCACTAGGCTACCCGACCGCCCCTCATCTGAAAGAAAATACCAAAATACAACAATGTTAACTACCGGTGACCGGCTCACAAAATGATGTATTCACTGACAACAGTTCGCGGGATTTTCAGAGGATTTTTGTTGATTGAGGGATCGTATATGCATAAATGGTTTAATGTTAGTAATCAGAAACAATCTGACAATCTGCGTACTGTTATTTGTTTCATGTTTTCAAATGTAAAGATGGGGCACGGGTGGCCCAGTCGTCTAAAGCGCCGCAATTCGCTGTGCAGAGTTGCGTCTCTTCGGCACGCCAGAAACCTATGAATGTGGGTGCGAATTCCGGTTCGCCCCGATTATGTTTCTAGGTTTGTCATCACCATACCCGTGCTCGTGGGTTTCACCGAAGTGGTAAACGTCCGAGACCTGCATCACTTCGGGCTTTCCTCCCAAATTAAGCTGACACGCCGCGATATTACTGGAATATTGTTAAAAGCGGCGTTGGCGGAAAGTGCACTGAAGAATTATCATTTGTGATTTGATGAAATTCAGGTACCCGTGATCCCTAATGCTAGATTTCTAAACACACTGTTAATAACGCTGTGAATGGTGATTTAGTAATGTATAAACATGGCAAGATTTACGATGTACATAATTTTTAGAGGTTACTTTCAGTAATGTTGCTTTGCCTAAATGACAGTGGATGATCACAGAAAAGGGGACTTTCAATTCAAAACTGTGAAATGTATTAGTGTGCATGATGTATTCTAAATTGTATTCGACTTCGAATTGAGGGTTGAAGAGGAGGGACGTATATGTCGCTGTGACATCCCGGGGGGTTAACGCTCCACGAAAAACATAACGTTCAACACAGACGTAGGTGGACACTGACTTGACTTGAATTCGATTTCACACATATGTTTTATACCAGTTATCTCAAATGGGTTTCTGACCACCGTCATATAGCTGGAATATTGCTGAGTGCAGTGTTAAACAACCAACAAACTAACCAAGACATGGTTATGTTTCGTTATTGGCTGACCTAAGAGAAGCATGGGTAGTCATGTTTGTTTGTTTTTTTGTTTGTTGTTTAACGCCGCACTCAGCAATATTCCAGCTATATGACGGCGGTCTGTAAATAATCTAGTCTGGACCAGACAATCCAGTGATTAATATCATGAGCATCGACCCACGCAATTGGGATCAATGACATGCATCAACCAAGTCAGCGAGCCTGACCACCAGATCCCGTTAGTCGCCTTTTACGACAAGCATGGGTTGCTGAAGACCTATTCTATCCCGGAATCTTCACGGGTCGGGTAGTCATGTGATTCTCCCGATAAATATTTAAAAATAATAAGGACACCTTCAGATACTTTCTCACAGTCACTAGGCCATCTAAAATGTTTATAATAAATTCATCCTTGAATCAGCCGATCCTTGAATTTCAGTCTCCGCGATTAGCTGACCAGAACTAGAAAAAAATAAAAAAGAACATGTATTCATAGTGTATGACCTTATTCGGTGAGAATGTAAATACTTGTTCATCCTATCAAACTTGTCTGTATAATCGATTAATTATGACGAAATGGATCTGTTTTTAATGGATATTTTTGTTTGTTTGTTTGTTGGTTAACGCCTCACTCAGCAATATTCGAGCTATATGACGGCGGTCTGTAAAATAATCGAGTCTGGACCAGACAATCCAGTGATTGACATCATGAGCATCGATCCAAGTAATTGGGATCGATGACATGTATCAACCAAGTCAGCGAGCCTGACCACCCGATCCCGTCAGTCGCCTTTTACGACAAGCAGAGTCACCTTTTATGGCAAGTATGGGTTGCTGAAGACCTATTCCACCCCGGAATCTTCACGGGTCTTTTAATGGCTGAGTGTTAAGTGTTGAACCTAGTGGGCACCACGGGCATGTGCATCGTCGTGTGATTTAATATTGTATGTCCTTGTTAACAGGACACCCAGCTTATCTGTCTACCATGACAAGACTCCAAGGTCGTGAGAGTCGCTACACATGGCATGTCACTTTGTGTAACTCAACATGCAGCTCACATGCTACCAAGTATCATGGAGTAGGTGTGTTACAAGAGAGGTGCACCAGATAAGTGAACAGGTTTTGAACCGGAATTTAATTTAATCTGCCCAGCAAAACAAAGTATGTTCTTGAAAATGAACTGACCAAACGCTATCAAAACGTCTGTTGTTTGAAAACAGCCACCGCCACATATATAAACGGACAAGGTGCACAACACAACTGTGTTGCACGTATATAATATATACATCACCATCTATAATCATGCAAGGTTTGTTTCATTTTATCCCGGGGAGGATAAATAAGAATGTGTCCTCAGCACCCAATTGCTGTTGGTTGCGACCTTGTGTCGGGAGGGGAAGGGAGTCTGGTGGTTGAGCCGGTGTCACGAAATATATTCGCCCCCAGAATAAAATCTCCCCCCGGCGAATTTATACCGGTACAGTACCGGTTCAGTAGCCTGTATTAAGTAATATATTTTATATCTTAAATCAGAGTATAACGGACAGCCTGAGCTGGAGGCGGGCGTGGATATGTGGACAGTTTTTACGTAGTTAGTGTTAAAACCGAATGTTTGCGAGGATTAATAAGATTTCTGAATTCAGTTACAACAGTAACCGTACATGTATTTGTCACATTAAGTCATTTTATTCAAATATGTTTGGTGTGATATATGTCTTATTATTATTTTAGGATGGAAGGTACAGTTACCAAATAAAATATGCTGAAATATCAATTCATTATGACCATATTTCATAATCTATTTTTTAAAGTAACCCTCCTTACATTAAAGATATTCATTTAAAGAATATAGTACTTAAAGACATTGCAACAAACCGAATAATCAGGGGGAGACTTTATACTGAGGGGGGCGCGAAATATGTCCGCCCGGGGGAGATTTTATTTCAGAACAGATTCTCCGGGGGAGAATCTGTACCGGTATAAAATCTCCGGGGGGGGGGGGAGAATTTGTACGGGGGAGAGTTTAAACCGGGACACCGGCAATAGTGCTCCTTAGTCCAACACGCCACTTCGACACTTACTTTGCCTAGACGGGCGGTAGAATGGGCCCGATTCTATCATTCGGCTGGTCATGTCATGCTCTGTGCATATACTATTTCACACTAGCGTTTTGTATTTAAAAAAAATAATAATTAAAATGTCTATACCGTATTCGATGTAATAAGCGTCTAGGGCGCTCTCAAAATTAGAAAAAGGGGGCTCTTATTAGAATATAGTTTTGGTAAGTAAAAAAGAGTTGAAAGATCTGTAATATTGTGGTTTATGTTGACAGCCTAATATGATACAAAAGAAAAGTCTGTGCGTATTTTACACGACATATATATTTTCAAGAATTTAAATGCCAATAATTAATGGTGCATATAACACACGAGTGCGTATTATGCGCAAATAGATAAGTCTTGTGTACACTGATCAATCGGAAGGGGTGCTAATTGGGATTGTTCACCAGCCAATATATTAGCAAATATCACCGTGGGCGCTTATTAGAGCAGGGCGCTTATTACGTCGAATACGGTAATATCTGATTGTATCTATAAACTTGTTTAGAGCCCTAGTCTAGAAGGCAGTGGCTCATCGGCCAATCTGGTGATGCTGACCTTCGAATGATATACTCCCCCAATTGATTGTCATGGGCCGAACCAGCCTGGAAGAACAGCTCTTCCAGTTAAAATTTGCTGGAGTATACCACCCCTTCATCTTCGGTCTTTGTAGCTTGGAGATCCGCTGCAGCATAAGACTGTCCTTGTAGACACTTCATGGTGGGTGGGGAAAAGGGGTGCTGAATCTGTTCCTTTCGACATGGCTTCCCGACACCCTGGTTGAAAACGTAGGAACATAGAATCTGACAATTAACCTGACGAAACTACCCCCAACCAATCTGGCCACGTTTTTTGATTATCGAAGCTTGTTCGCGAAAGGGTTCGCTGCCTGTCCGGCATGGCAGAGGATGGAATAGTCAAAAACGCTTGTCCAACAGTCTGTCACAGCTGTCAAACGATTTACTGCATTTTTGCCTTTGTTTGTTGTTTAACGCCGCACTCAGCAATATTCCAGCTATATGACGGCGGTCTGTAAATAATCGAGTCTGAAACAGACAATCCAGTGATGAATGTCATGAGCATCGATCCACGCAATTGGGATACCATGATGTGCATCAACCAAGTCAGCGAGCCTGACCACCCGATCCCGTTAGTCGCCCCTTACGACAAGCATAGTCGCCTTTTACGGCAAGCATGGGTTGCTGAAGACCTATTCTTGTCGTAACAGGCGACTAACGGGATCGGGTGGTCAGGCTCGCTGACTCGGTTGATGCATGTCATCGATCCCAATTGTGTAGATCGATGCTTATGATGTCAATCACCAGATTGTCTGGTCCAAATTCGCTTATTTACCGCCCCCTACCACATAGCTGGCATATTGTTGAGTGCAGCGTTGAACATCAAATAAATTAACAAAAACAAGGGAAAAAGTCCTTGAAGATTTTATCTCAAACAATAATTTATGCATCTTCAATGATTGTATTAAAACATATCTGCATCCTGCCATTGACACATACTCCGCCCTAGATCTCTCACTGACAGATTCAAATAATTTTAATGAATTTGAATGGTCCGCCCATGAGGACCATTGCGGAAGTGACCATTTTCCAACAATACTTACATATATATTAATCCGTCTGATGAACCGTCTTCAACAAGATGGAACTTTACAAAGACCAACTGGTCTCTATTCCAAATACTATGTACTGAAAAACTAACACCTGACAGTTTTAGGAATGTTCCTGTTCCTTTTCAACTTTTTTCAAATATATTAAATGCTATAGGAGACGAAAAATGAGACATTGGTGATGGTAAAATATTTAGTGCTGTAGTATATCCAAAGGTGTTTAGCCTTGTGATTGACGGAAGAGTTTACTTACGCCTTTGTCCAATGTAAAGTGGGGCCCTGGGTTATTCTAGTGATTAAAGTGTTCGTTCGTCAGCCCGAAGGTTCGTACAAGTGAGTAGAGCTCATTTCTTGTGTCCCCTGCTGTGATTTTGCTGTAATATTGCTAAAAGCAGGGTAACGTCATTGTTATTCCCTCGAGGTAAAGTTTAAACAAGGCTGGTTGTTGAACATACATGATTTGTTTCAAGTCGTGTCCGCTGATGACACTGTTGTACAAGTGTTTACTCCCCGGCCGCTTCATACCAAAAAGACGTTAAAAGATGGTACTTGTTGTTACCCTGTCTGGCGCTCGGCATTAACGGGCTAAAACAAGGACTGGTCGGCTCGGAGTCAGTATACTGTGTCTGAGTGGGGTATTCATGTTTAACTGCGGCATGGTATCTCAGTGGGCTAGCACTATAAATCGGCATCAGTCCGGACTAGTACAAGCATCCACACACACGTGCATGCGCGTCGCTATATAAGTGCAATAATCTTGGACGCGACGTTAAACCCAATTTCACCTCACCTCACCTCACTTACGGGTTAACAAAGGACACCCCTTCAATACACAATATAGACAATCAACAACAACAAAAATGAACGAAATACCTGCTACGAAATCTCAATAACAAGGATGAGCGATCAGCTCACATATACATGAGTAAAAACTCATTCCTTCAAGTTGCACATCCTGCTCGGAATGCCAGACTTACTAACAGTATAATAGCCTAGTGGTTAAAGCGTTCGCTCGTCACGCCGAAGACCCGGGTTCGATTCCCGACATGGGTACAATGTGTGAAGCCCATTTCTGGTGTCCCCCGCCGTGATATTGCTGGAATATTGATAAAAGCGGCGTAAAACCATACTCACTCACTCACTCACTCACTACTAACAGTATAAATACAAACACATCTTTAGTAATGGACGACACTGACCATTTCCCGTTGCCCTGGAAATGGGGGTTAAAGACGTGATTACCTGCACAGCCAAGGGAATATTTGGTCAAGAATGTAAATATCATAATGTAAATGACACTAATTAATGAAAAGTGACATCGTTGCACAGGTTGTCTGACATTCTATATTTAATGCAATTGAAATAAGGATTAACAATAGGGAATAGGTCAACGGCCTTTTAATGATGGAGACATATACTTGTCATGGCTATAGGGTAAATAGCCTTTGGAATAGAACGTTCATACGAAACAAAGGTTGTCCTAAATCTGTCGGTGTGACAATACTGTACAGAACCGAGTAAAAAAGGTGATTTTTGGTTAGATAACAACTGCCCGAAACTTGGCTGTAAAAGGGATAGTATATGAATCGCACCTATAATTCGTCAGTAGGGAATGCTGTCAAACTGTTAAAACGTTTTTTTTAAAAATCTAAACCAAGAATCGACCGTGGCATATCCCTCTGGAGAAATGACAAGAAGAAAGAAGAATTTGAAATTTTGCATAAATATTAAACATGCAGAACTTGTTTTGGAACAATTTACACACAAAGCCATTTGGTTTAATTAAGATTTAATAGTTTCAGGGGCTAAACAATCAGCGTCTAATGCGTACAATAATGCATGCAAAAATGTAATTACAAAACCTGCAGGTCCATCAACACCTTAGTGATCAACGTCTGAGACCTGCAAAAAACCTACTAAATTAAGCTGTCATGCCGTGATGTAACACGAATACTGTTAAAAACGGCGTTAAAACCAATTAATTCACTCGGTTATTGTTAATTTGCTGTCTCTCCTCCAACCACCGTCCCACACAAAATGAATTTTCCTAATGTTATGGCATTATATGATAAAGAGGTTATCATGCTTTTGTGTTTTAGGATGGACAATATACTTAATTAGGAACAAACAAAAATGCAATATATATTCCTAATGCGGGATATTTATTATTTGAATACACATTTGCATAATAACCTCTGTTTGTCTTACAATGTCGTGTTTAAAATATTGAATTTTAAGACATATTGATATTCACTGTAGCAACTTTGGAAACCGAATAGAAACAAAGCCTTACGCATCCGGAAACTACCATGTTATGGTTCGGGGAATGTAATGCGGTTTTTTAGCATAAAAAAACACATCGATGTACTGAGCTCACTGAATGTAATTCCTGCCAGGTGACTTCATTTGAATATTTATTGGACCCTGATACCAAGCTAATTGTTTGAGTAAATCCTCCCGTTTGTATCGTGCCTTAGGAACATATCTACAATGTACAGTGAACTACGGTTATAACGAACACGCTTATAACGAACTGACGGATATAACGAACTATGTTTTTGATCCTGTCTATTTGCTGTATATAATCCGTACATTTGCTTATAACGAACTACGGTTATGACGAATTAAAATTAGTGGTCCCTTTGAGTTCGTTATAACCGTAGTTTACTGTAATTGTATTCTCTAATCGAAGATGCTTTGTCAGAAGATCAAAGAAAATCCTGCAATAAAATATAAAACATCGTCCTTTCAATACTGTCAAAGACGATGGCGCAACCTAATCACTAGATTGGTGGGGGCACGGGTGGCCCAGTCGTCTAAGGCGCCGCGATTCGCTGTGCAGAGTTGCGTCCCTTGGGCTCGCCAGAAACCTATGATTGTGGGTTCGAATCCCTGTTCGCCCCGATTATGTTTCTAGGTTTGTCAGCACCATACCCGTGCTCGTGGGTTTCACCGACGTGGTAAACATCTGAGACCTACATCACTTCGGCTTTCCTCCCACATTAAGCTGACACGCCGCGATATAACTGGAATACTGTTAAAAGCGGCGTTAAACCCAACTCACTCACTCACAAGATTGGTTTAATAGTTTCTTTAAACCTTTCGAATAATTGATTAATACTACCTTGAAAGAAATATGGCAAGATGATGTCAACCATCTGTCATGACAGAGGGTTTTCCCAAACATATTTAAACCACTGTGACCAAGCCACAGCAGCCACAAAGTTGTCCGAGACGGCATTTGGTGCACCTAAAAGTATGTCTGTCTTAGTGCTCTTATATTATGTTCAAACTGTCTCTTTGCGTTAGGGTTTAGGCAATTTGGTGGAATGGTCGGTCACGTAGGTCCGTTCGAGGATTTTCAATTTACTGCACAGCATATTACAGATTTAATTTTAAACCATCTCCAACAAAACACAAGGTTAATCTTACATTCTGCATCTCAGTAAATAGCCTTTGGAATAGAATGTTCATACGAAACAAAGGTTGTCCTAAATCTGTCCGCCCGTGAAGATTCCGGGGTAGAATAGGTCTTCAGCAACCCATGCTTGCTGTAAAAGGTGACTATGCTTGTCGTAAAAGGCGACTAACGGGATCAGGTGGTCAGGCTCGCTGACTTGGTTGATGCATGTCATCGATCCCAATTGCGTGGATCGATGATCATGATATCAATCACTGGATTGTCTGGTCCAGACTCGATTATTTACAGACCGCCGTCATATAGCTGGAATATTGCTGAGTGCGGCGTTAAACATGTATCGTGTAATCGTGTAATCAAGTATAGTTTTGCACTGAAGAATAATAACATCAAATCACTCGCACGCAAGCGTCTTCGTTCGTTAACTATAATACTTCCGAGCAAAATTGTACTTTATTTCACAACACTTTTGAGCAGAACATACTATATTTCTTAAATAAGACCCGCTCTTGGAAAATTATTCGGCATATGGGATTTGAATCAAAAGAAACAAAATATTCTTAAAGAGAATTTTATCTACTGAAGTTTTCCAACAACGAGTGCAACCGATGTCACGTGGCCACCATTTCCATCAAAGGTCATGCTGATGGTGTTTGTTGTTTTGACCTGTGATGCAGGGACCATGTATTCCCACACGTTCCATTTTGTTGTCCCCTCAACCTTCATAGCATCAAACAACATGTAGCTTGAAGATAGCGTCTGGCCATTGAACACAACTTTGTGGGGCTTTGTATTGGCGTTCTTGTCTCGGCTAACACCTACTCTAAGATGTGAGGTATGGTATCCAGAGCTGGGGAGATGGATGGTGGTCTGCGCATGTCCGTTGCTGATGGGGATGATCATGTCCTTGCCATAGTATGTGTTCTGGTTGTTTGTGCGTATTCTGGGAAAGTTGTAGTTGGTTTTAAACTTGTAGAAGCAGGTGGATGACCCAGGGAGACCAACAGTGCCATAAGGCTTAGACATGTTGAAATGCTTATTGGGATGAACAGCTGGATTACCATGTTCGAACAGAATACATGTTTCATCACCTGTAGAAGGGTTGATCCAGCTGCTGGGGAAGTCAAGTTTAACATTCTGCCATTTACTGCCATAGTTGTGTAGAAGAACTACCATCTCTTTGGTGTGAGGGTTTGCCAGGGCAAGTGGCACAACCATTCTTTCTTGTCCACTGTATTGACTTGAGACTCGGAGAAACTTTTGATCATAAATAAAATTTTGCCAAAACGTGAAGAATTTCGTCATTTGAAGCGGATGACCATCCTTGGTGAACAAGGAACTTCGAAGGTTTTTATCATTATTTGAGAGGAGAAACACTATGGCTCTTTCAATAAACTCTCTCAAGTTAAGGAAAGTAAACATGAAGCCGTTTGGTTGATAAATGGTTTCAAAGTCTGTCATTCCATTTGTAAAATTGGAGGAAACTCCAAACACGTTGCCTCTTCCAAATTCACTGATAATTAATGGTACATTTTTTCCTTTCTTGAGATGAGAGTAATTCTCCACCATGTCAATTGATGCAACCAGGCGAGCTTCGTTGATGCCAAAGACGGTGTGACTTCCACCCGATACACGCAGGTAGTTGTAGGCATGGAAAGAGAAAAAGTCCAAGTGATCAAGAGACATGTCCATAAACTTTGCAGTTCTTTTCCAGTTGCTGAAGTCATTTTCGTCAGATTTTCTTAAGGCCATACTGGTGTACGTAGGTCCGGCAACTTTCATTCCAAATCTTGATTTGAGCTTTTGGGCGACGACTTTGTGGAAGTCTATATTCGTTTGTGGGTCAATAATCTTCTCCACCCAATCAGGTTCATTGATTACTTCAAATATGTGGGGAATGCGTCCGCCTGTGTAGTCCTTGGCACTCTGGACCATCAGCGACACAAACTCGGATGCAGCATCAAGGTTGTTTGGGAATGTACCTTGATGATGAGACTTATCCATCCAGTCGGGCCACGTCAGATCTGTAAAGAAGTAACGTAAGAAACATTTGAGTCATATAAATTCACCCTGTGTTGAACTGTGTTATACGAAACTGAGTGTGTGTGTGGATATTTCAAGCTGTAGACATTTACAACTTTGGGTAAAATATGAAATCATTGATATTGTGTTGATAGTGATATCTGAGGCAAAATGTTATTCGGCCCAATGACCAATGGAACTGTAATTACTGTTTAAAGGACTCAACGCAATGAGCTGTGGAGTGTCAGACACCAGAACGACCGTTCCGTAACTGCTTTTAGTTTTGTTTCAAAATATATATTTCTCTTAATGTGTAGTTTTATGGAACCTTTCAATTCCCAGACCATGTTGTCAATGACATTCCCGTAGCTATTAAGTTGTATCATATACGACGCCCATGTCCTCGACTGGAGTGAATGGTCCTGGAGATAGGCGGGGTCTGGGTAGCCATGGTGACTAGGGCTTTGATGCCACTGAATAACATAAAATAATATGGTTTGGATTTGGCTAGAAATGTTGCTTCAAACTGTAAAAAAAAGATGTATTCTATTGCAAAATGATTTGAGTGGAGAAAAATTGAGGCTACACATACACATCCACGCTAACGCCCACCTCCCACCCACCCCTCCAAACCAGCACCCCCAATGGGAAACATTTGATACTTTGAGCTGGACATGAGAAACCAGTATTTGAAAGTATGAGCAACGGTGAGCGCGATAATACATTAGAACCTAGCTTTCACCGTCTGATTCCCTTTTTTAAGTTAGGAAGGGGTATGGGGCTCATAACAAAATACCCATCAACTCATAGGTTCATTTAAACATACGATGACTTTAAATTCAAATCAAAATGTTTTCTGTATGCAAAATCTGTTTTATGACATACTTACATTTGCAAACAGATTATTGCTCAGGTCTACGTGAATCCAACGCCCGGCAGCCGTTCCGATAGATTTACACTTTTGAATTAGGTTCGAGTGGGTGAACCCATTGTGTTTGTTCCATCTTTCAACTTCATAATGGACCCGTCCACCCTGAGAGAGCCACTCGTTGTGGATGGTGATTGTTGTGTCCGGGAACACCACTCCAAACAGCAGCAAGGTGCACAAAACCAGTAGCAGCATTCTGCAATGTAATTATGCTTTTTCAGTTCACCAACATGGGCTTTTAAATGTTTTATTCAAGGTTGTAATCTACATGTGAAAGCAACACTTGTCAGTTGCCAGGTAATCTAAAAACATAATTGACGTCAGATTAGACACAGTGGATGATAAGGGGAGGTTTGTAAGGCTAATCAGAGTTCCCTTCTGCTCTTTCAGCAAAATTTAAACGTCAAACAAAAGGCTTGTCGTGTCTTGATGTTTGTTTGTTTGTTTGTTGTTTAACGCCGCACTCAGCAATGTATCAGCTATATGGTCTGTAAATAATCGAGTCTGAACCAGACAATCCAGCAATCGACATCATGACTATGCTTGTCGTAAAAGGAGACTAACGGGATCGGCTGGCCAGGCTTGCTGACTTGGCTGATGCATGTCATCAATCCCAATTGTTTGGATCGATTCTCATGATATTAATCACTGGATTGTCTGGTCCAGACCTGATTATTTACAGACCACCATCATATAGCTGAGATATTGCTGAGTGCAGCGTTAAACAAGAAACCAACCAATCCCCTATTCATAAAAAGGATTTGCCCAGCATTGCCATATCATAATTATCATTGTATCATAATTTAAATACTGGTAAATATATTTTTTAAATCATGCAGATTTTATTGATATCCTGAAAAGGGCTGTACAAAATGTTGATATCTTATAAAAGAAATAAACGACTCGTGGTCGTTGATTGAACAATAAAACATTGCAGTGAAATAACACAGCTATGGGATTATTGTATTGTATCGTTGTTTTTTTCTTAAGTGGAGTTAAGTTTCATTGAATTTTGTATAATTCAAAGTACATATACTTGCATTATTTCTCACCTGAAGAATATATCAGTGTTCAATTAATATACAGCTGTAATAGGCATTGTGTAGTAACATGAACTGCAGACGGGATGGCAAGACTCACAAGAAAAAATGTTTGACATGGAGAGAGTATTTCAATTTTCATTTTTCCATTGTAGTAATGCAAGCATCATTGTATTGTAGAGGTTCAGAGCATCACTACTAAACAACTCATGTTGCAGCATCATCATACAATTCATCCCCGCAGACATTTAGGAGATAAACCCACTGTGTTTTGAAATTTGTTGTAGTCCCACTGTAGAGTAGATACCTCTTTATTTTGGTTTTGAACAGAGTGATTTACATCAAATTTCAAAACACAGTAGGTTTATCTCCATTCTACCATGATGGCAACAACGCTTTGAAAACAGTGCTCTCTTGCAACAATTATTACTAAAGTTCAATATTAAAAACACCATAGTCGTGAGTAGTCAAAAGAAGTTGACAAATAACACTCCAAACTTAGTCCAAAGACAGATGTTGTAATTTTTGCCAACCTGTTGTATACTATTTGGACTGACTGTCAATTCTTGGAATTTTGTGAGAGGTAATTTCTTGGAAATCGAAATCCATCATTTTTATGGTGCTGACAAACCTAGATACATAATTTGGGCGATTCGGGATTCGAACCCACAATCATAGGTTTCTGGCGTGCCCAAGGGATGCAACTCTGCATAGCGAATTGCGGCATCAGAAAGTATGAATTTGATTCCCTGGAAACTGATGCAAGGTGCAATGTGTAAATATTGTGCAAGACACCAAACTGGGCTTCACACAAAATACTCGCGAACGAAACCGAAGGCTTCGTCCAATAGGTTAAAACCAACGCTCCGAAGCATGTCTACTTTATAGTTATTTATTCCGTTTTTCTTAAATTATGGCATGGAAAGTTTGAAGACATAAGCGTTACATATCACAAGATGGAATCTCGTAAATACATGTACCTTTTCCTGTCTTCAGATAATATGACCAAACAAATATTTTGAGAACTATACGCAAAGAAAATAGTTAAGCACACCCCTATTTCTGAACCATGACAAATGCCAATAATCACGGCATTGGATGACTTGACTACAGGAGCTGGGCGAAAAACATCACGGTAACACAGGTACTGTTTTTGATCTCAGACAATACCTCAAAAAAGTATGGAGCTGCAGGATTAAGTAAACAAGTAACGTTTGATGTTTCATGTGAAAATGTTCCTTAAAGTCTCTTCTTGACATGTCACGTAAAACAGATGAGTAGCAGGTATAAACGCCACGTGCCCGGATGACGCATTTCACCCTACGTCTCATGCCTCCAGTGAGACGTTGGATCTGTTGCAACCACTCCTGATGCAATGCTGCTTCCAATTGGCGTAAATCTTGTAGAGGAGGATCTCGTGCCTGTATGCGCCGCCCCAGAATATCCCAAACATGTTCAAGGGGGTTCAATCTGGGCTCATTGCTGGCCGGGGTAGAGTCGTTACTGCAATAGCCCTCATATAATCCACGAATGCATGCGGACATGCATTGTCATCCATGTACTGAGGTCGAGTAGCAAGAGGGTGGTTGTCAAAATGAGGAACGACGACTGGCCTCAAAACGTCCCGGAAGTACTGAGCCCCTGTTAAGTTGCTCCTTATGGTGACCAAATCCAACCTGCAATCATGAGAGATACACCCCCAAACCATTACCGAGGCCCTGCCGTATGCAACAGTCGGTTTAATGTTCATGGGGGTGTAGGCTGTGTGCCGGTGCCTCCAAAATCTTGTCCTTCCATCAGTGACGTGGAGCAGAATGCAACTTTCGTCTGACCAATGGATCCGTCTCCAAGTTCTCAGATTCCAGTTCTATACACCATGCTAAACAAGCAGGATTGTGGTGATCTCTTAACAAGGGACGCTTTATGACTCGTCTAGTCCTGCTGCTTTCAGCCGATTCCTGACGGTTCTGGTGCTGAAATGACAATTGAGCAACCACAGCTGTTTCAGACAAGTATTTGTTAAAAAGGGTTCTTGGCGTATGAGACGAAGAAGGTGTGTCGCGAGGTGTCGTCGCAGGAGGTCTTCCGGATCTGTGAGGGTCACAACATCACAGGTCTGAGCATGTTTCTTGACTAAACGGCTTACCACAGTGTGATGATACCCTTAATTCTGACCAATGGCATTAGAAGACATTTCTACGCTATGCATGCCGAGTATTTGCCATCTTGTGGCGTTTGATATTGGCCTTCATTCCATGGTCACACAATGACTGTTTAAAACCGAGCTTAAGAAAGCAATTTTAACGTTTGGATATACTGCTTTTAGAGATACTCGAGGGTAGCATGATTCACAGGCATATCATGCATGGCACGTGAGCCTTCGTCACGCATGAATGATTACATCATCTCGAGAAAACAATTCTTCCCGTAATTATATCTTTCATGACTGTTACAAACATTGGGATCAAACAATAATGAAATATGAGGGTGTGCTTAACGTTTTTCTTTGTATATTTCAATTATTATTCTGAAGGGATCACTCTGTGTCATTATATACAATGTTTTAATACCTACACAAAAATGAAAGTGACGAAACCATTTTTATGATCATAATATAAAACGTCATCGAGAGTGAACAACCAGTCATCATTGTCTACCGAAATGCATTGCTTTCAGAGTATTGTGAAAAACAGAATGGTGGAGAAGAGTACGCTAATTGTTCACTTTAGATCAGAATCCAAAGTCCATTGTATGATTAAGGCAAGTCAATTGTTCATTAAAAAAACACATGGTACAGGTCAAATATGGCATTACATCGCACAACATTTTGGTCACTCATAGGACACATATGGAAAAATCTCCACATGTCTACCATAACACTTTCTGAAAGATTTACTAATGCTTTGAATATTGTAACCAATTTAGTATGAGGACAAAGCCGGAAGTGATGCAGGTCTCAGATGTTTATCACCTTGGTGACATCCGTGAACATGGGTTTGGTCCTGGCAAACCTAGAAGCATGATCGGGACAAACCATGATTCGAACCCAAAATCATACGTTCCTGGCATGCCCAAGATATCCAACACTGAACAGGCAAACAAACCAAACTAAGATACCAATATCACATACATCACCATCGAATTTGGATTTATTGTTTTTGTTTGTTTTAGCCACCATCAAACATAGGTGTATACTTTCTTTTGCACGGCACTTTTCCAGAGGCTTAAGTTAAACTTTTTGTCCAAATTCCCTTGCCAATTTGAATTTATTCTTATGCATAAAGAAACAGATCAGCAAGGATGGAAGCACCGTTTGTGCCTATGGGGATGCCTACTTCCTGTTGAAACATGTTGCCTTTCTAGGGAGTCCAATACTGCCATGTTTCTGACAAATGTCAAAGAGATAATCGATGTTCATTGTTGGGTTGCCGATTTGGTACTGGAAATATGTTTATTTGCCGGTTTTATTCATGCATTATGAAAGTCCAATTTGACATTTAGCAATGTTTCGCTGTAATTTTAAAGAAGAGCGGCCATCTCCTTCTTTTAAGGATTTGCCACAGCTAATGGTGTACCTGTTCTCTGCCAAACAGCGTGCTTACGGGTCATCCTTAGAAGTTTCTGATCTTTGTAAAAGTTTTGCCAAAACAAGAATTTGGTCATATGGTGGTCATGGGCTTCACGGGATGAATCATAATTGTTGAGAAATCAACCTGAGGCCGTCTGATCTCTGCCGCAATATCGACACATATTTGAAACAATGTTTGTCTCGCACAGATTGATGATATTCCCTCTGACACATTATAACACACACATGAGACAATGCCTGTCACGCGCAGATCAATGATCTGCGCTCTGACACAATATCACACATATGGGACAATGCTTACAGTCAAATATTGATGATCTGCTATCTGCCACACTATCAACATACATATGAGACATAGTATGGTAACCATCACCTTGACACTGTGACATTAACTTCTGATTGCATGCTTATGCGATAACAGGACACATTTTCTTTATAGATGCTGGTTTGGTTTGTCTCGCAGGGAACAATACTTCAGCTTTATGATGGCAACATGAAGGTAATCGAATCTGGATCAGCAAAGCCAGTGATTGATATCAAGAGCAAACTTGAATCGAAATACTACATTCATTGCAACAAGAGGGCACGGGTGGCCCAGTCGTCTAAGGCGCCGCGATTCGCTGTGCAGAGTTGCGTCCCTTGGGCACGCCAGAAACCTATGATTGTGGGTTCGAATCTCGGTTCGTCCCGATTATGTTTTTAGGTTTGTCAGCACCATACCCGTGCTCGTGGGTTTCACCGAAGTGGTAAACGTCTTAGACCTGCATCACTTCGGGCTTTCCTCCCACATTAAGCTGGCACGCCGTGATATAACTGGAATATTGTTAAGAGCGGCGTTAAACCCAACTCACTCACTCACTCATTGCAAAAATGTTATATCACCTGCGAGTGAATGTAGTTGAATGCCTCAGTTACCAATATTCCAATAACAAGCAGTCTGTAGATAGTCGATTCGGGATGAGGCAGACTTTGTCTGAAGGCTTACACAACAATTCACACCATCAAGGCACCATTGCAGACAATGCAAAACTGTTTAGTCTGTTGTTTCTAAAAGCACATGCTACTGAGGACCTTTATTGCCCCAGAACCACCATTTTGATGGTTGTGAATGTATTTGCCAACGTTGATCTACCCTGGTATGAGACAAGAACAACCTATGTGTCTGTCTGTCATGATGTATTCCGCTCTACATCGGCGCCATAACGCCAATTCTCACATTTTCTGGGTCTTAAGCCCTTTGGTGTTTTGGTAGTATGTAGTGGACTGAGCACATACTGACGAGATCCAGTGAACTGATCACACACACTGTTGTGGTGAGCCTGCAGATCGAGGTAGAGACCGTCTTGCGTTTGTCTCTGCTTTTGCACGACCAGCAACATTGTCTGTACACCTAACTTGTGGAGATATGATATGACAGATTAAGTAAATACATCCTCGGTAAATCGTGTTTATTATGTGTCCGTTACATTATAATTATTACCCTCTACAAATTCGCCTTGCTTGCTTGACATGATGATTTCTCTGATAATGAAGGCTGAGTATGCTACTATTAGAATGTCCCAATGACATGCTCCCAATGTACGGCAGATACATGTATGCAATTCTGTGGCACATAACAAATCCTGTCGTTGGAATAGCAACCTGTTAATAACGCTCTCGCAACATATCTTTAAGGTCCGAAAGATGGAATGGTGTCCACAGCCAGTTATTTGTATTTTTTATGTGATCTTTGCAGGAGTGCTTTGCAGATACGTCAGTATGCGGTAAAATATATTAGTGAGTGAGTGAGTGAGCTTTTAACAGTATTCCAGTTATCTCACGGCGTGTCAGCTTAATGTGGGAGGAAAGCCCCAAGTGATGCACGTCTCAGACGTTTACCACTTCTGTGAAACCCACGAGCATGGGTATGGTGCTGACAAACCTAGAAACATAATCGGGGCGAACAGGGACTCGAACCTACAATCATAGGTTGCTGGCGTGCCCAAGGGACGCAACTCTGCACAGCGAATCGCGGCGCCTTAAACGACTGGGTCACCCGTGCCCCCCGGTAATATATATGTTAATGTAAATGTTTCCATCATTATTGCAAGGCACACTGTCTATCATTTTAGTTGAGGAAATATGTCAATACTAATTATGTGATTTTTTCACTGTTTTTTAACGCCACTTCAGCAATTTTCTAGCTACCTGACGACAGCCTGTGAATAATCGCCGATCATGAGCACTGTTCTACGAAACTGGGATACGATGACATGCATCAACCAATTCGGCCAGAATGACCACCCCAGCATGGACTCCTGAAGACCGTTTCTAACCTGGATCTTCTTGGGGTAAATATCTCAGATCTAAGAAAAGCATGTATATTTTGTTGGTTCTCGTGGCCAATACATAATAATGATAAAACACTTTCACGTCGTTTATAACAGTTACCAAGCCATCTGAACTGTTTGTAAAACAATTATAGCCAATCCTTATTTTTTTTAAGTCTATGTATACGTATGTGATAAGATAGTAAGCAGGCAAGAATTTTAAAAACCTTAGGAATGCATAGTCTATGACTTAATTCGGTGAGAATGTAAATGTAAGTACATCCTATAAGACGTGCGTATAATTGAATAAATAAGACACATTATTGCTGTCTTAATGGCTGATTCTTATGGGCTGGGATGAGTGGTGACCACCGACATGTGCATTGCAGTGTGATTCATTCGAAGGTTCTGGTTATCAGAACAGAACATAACAGTTGATTCTCTCAAAACCACCGGCATAGAGTACAAATGAGCACAAAAGAGTAAGCATTTAAACATAAAGTATTAATATGGGATAGTATGTCATGCATGGATATATCATATCTGTTTTGTGTTTTCGTACGTTCTAAAATATTTCATCAATAAATCTCGATAGGATCTTAAGATCTCTAGTGTTTTGACTGAACAATTACCTCTTAAATATATATATAAAAAGACCATGTGAGTGAGTAAGTGAGTATGGTTTTACGCCGCTTTTAGCAATATTCCAGCAATAACACGGCGGGGGACACCAGAAGTTGGCTTCACACACTGTACCCATGTCGGGAATCCAACCCGGGTCTTCGGTGTGACGAGGGAACGCTTTAACCACTAGGCTACCCGACCGCCCCAAATAGACCATGTATTTTGGTCAGCAATTGGTAAGTATACAAATCTATGTTTTGACAGAGCCTGGCATCTAAACAGATAATGAAAATCGTCTGCAACTGAAGGAGAGTTGCACAGTTCACATACACGATCCTCTTTCTTTACATTATTCCAACGGCCGGTTTCAATTGGTAGATTATGGTTACATGTTCTGAATGTTAAGATTGGAATGTACATTTTTTTTGTCATTAAAAGGTATCTTTCTAATTGTGGCTTTTCTGTCAGATACTGATAACAGTAACCTTTACTGCTCAAAGCCATATTTCATCTCCATTCTTGTAGGAATTGATCCTGTAGTACCTCGCCTACCTCAGCAACCAGTGGTATTACAGATAATAGGGTTATAGAATATGTGTGTTAGTCCACGGTTTTTTAAATATAGTTTTAATCGATTCTAGCCATGGATTACTTACATCATGATTCCATTTATAAAAGTGATAAATCATTTATAAAAGTTTCTTATCACACACAGGTGTTGCGATGTTATGCCAGAATTTCATTACACGTTTTGAGACAGTTATGCGTAGAGGTTCCGGGCCTAATTCGCCATGTACCATAAGTTTGGAGTTGATGCTCTTAATCCAGTAGCAAGTTTTAAAACTGTTAAATGAACACTCTCAATAATTTGTAAATTTTCGAATCCTCATATTTCTGAACCATATAACAAGATACGTGATACCATAGAATCAAAAGCCAAGATAAGGTAATCGAGAGGTAAATTAATATTTCTTGCTCTCTTCAGGAGGCAGAACACAGCTTTCTTAGCATAAGAGGCAATAGATTTGATCGTGCTTATCATCCTTCGATTTCTATGGAATGTTATGCCAAGGTAAACATACAGGCAGCTATCTACTATCTCGATGTGTTTTCCACCAAACATAAACTGGAGTTTACTTCGTTTAGCAGGGCCACTGTCAAATATAATAATTTTGTTTTCGAAAATGTTAACATCTAGTTTTTATTTACTGCAGTATATTCTAAATGAGTAAAGGGTTTTCTGTCAATCGGCGGGGCATCTACTAAATAAGACTGTATCATCAGCATACAGTGAAATTAGTACAATTGTAATAATAAGTTTGCCTCATCACCAAGATTCAAATAAACTTTAACACCGTGACGATATGTTCCAATAGAGATTGCTCGAGGTAATTTATGTACAATAGAAATAGTAATGGGGGTAAACGATCTCCTTGCCTAACTCCGGAAAGGCTTGGGAAAAAAAACTGATATTTCATTGTTTACAACAGCACACAATTTAATACTGCTGTACAAGTTTTTAATTAGGATGAGAAATTTACCTCTAACGCCTCTTTTCAACAGTTTGTGCCAAAGACCTATTCTCCACTTTTTGTCAAAAACCTTGGTAAAATCTATAAAAGCATAATACAACTTTTGTTTGCTGTGCTTAAGGCTCTGCATTGACATATTGATGATAAACATGTTGTCTACTGTTGAGTTGTTTTTCCTAAATCCAGCTTGTGCGGGAGACATGGTGTTATTGTTATCAGTGAAAAATGACAATCATTTATTTAGTTTACTCGTAAAAAGTTTCCCCAAGCAACTCAAAATTGTGATTTGTCTGTAAGAGTTCGGATCTAGTGGGTTACCTTTCTTTTTAAATACAGGCTTTTCGTGTGTTTCCGATAGTAAACACAGCATTTTGACAGCTTTGCGTATTTTTTCTATTGTGATATCACTATTAAGCGGTTCATCATCGTGCATAGTAGTATTTGGATATTCTTTATCAATAGTTGTGTCTGTATTCATGTCTTTATTGATATCTTTATAAAATTCATAAAATGTGTTCAATTTCAGGCTCAGTGTTATTTACCTTACTCTTATTTTTGTTCAAAGCTGTCCAGAATTCACGTGGACTGTTTTCGATTGGCTCTGAATAAATTACATAAACAGTTTCTATGTTTCTTGATGTGTTTGTCTAGCCTTTTCGTATATGCCTTCAATTGCTCTCGGAAAAGCTTTCTTTTGTCAGTAGTGTTCGTTTTCTTAAGTTTATTTTTAGCTTTACGGAAGTAGTTCCTTTGTTTTTTTACATTCGTTACCGAACCAAGGTTTTCTATTTTCTCTTCGTGGGAGCGTCCGCATCACGTCGGTAACAAGGTCTTACCCCGAATGTGGCACGTGCAGCGTCGACAATCACATGTGCGATTTCGTTAGCTTTATCATTCATAGTTCTTGGGTCAGCTACTTCCAAACGCGATACTTTGCTAATTTGACAAAACAAATTATCAAAATATATCTGGCTTTGAGTAATCTCAAATCTTTTGGGCTTAGGTTCACAGACCGACTTATTTTTCACTGTTTTTGTAACGGGGTTTTGACTTTGAATGATCTAGAGAAAATCGTACTTGGTAATGTACATCACAAAACAATGAGTAGTAACTTTTAATTTCAAAATCTTTAAATAAAGGAAGACGAAGTCGATGAGATTATGTAATCGATCACACTCTTGTTTTGCAAGATAAATAAGTTCTGATTCTTGCATAGTTCTTTCAATTTTGCACCTGAAGTATCAACTTGTGATGTATCTTTTGACGACCTAACCTTGGAAGAAAAAGGGTTAGGTCGAGTACTGCTTCAGGTTCGAGTTCAGATCTCAAATCACTTATGTCTATGTCCAACTCCTCAAGTATGAATTTCCCTATGGTACAATAGTCACACAAGTTACTAGTTTTAGCGCTGAAATCGCCCATCAATACAACATTATCACTTAAGGATGGAGTGTGTAATATGGATTGTTCAAGTTTATAGTATTCTTCTTCATTAAAGTTTTTAGAGTTTTCGGTTGGAATATATACTACTCCAACATACGGGCCTTGCTCGGTATTAAATAGCTCCTTAGAAATTTTAACCCAGAGAATATACTCACACATTTCCTCAATGGGGTTGGCATATTTCGCATATTTTTCTTTTATTGCAAAACCGACACCTCCTGGACTTCTTAAAGCACTGCTCCTATGTTGGAGATAGACATGACCACCCTCAATTTTTTTTTTCTTGGAAGCCTAGCATATCATTGTTAGCCTTTAGAGGGGACACGGGTGGCCCAGTCATCTAAGGCGCCGCGATTCGCTGTGCAGAGTTGCGTCCCTTGGGCACGCCAGAAACCTATGATTGTGGGTTCGAATCCCGGTTCGCCCCGATTAGGTTTCTAGGTTTGTCAGGACCATACCCGTGCTCGTGGGTTTCACTGAAGAGGTAAACGTCTGAGACCTGCATCACTTCGCGCTTTCCTCCCACATTAAGCTGACACGCCGTGATATAACTGGAATACTGTTAAAAGTGGCGTTATACCCAAATCACTCACTCACTAGCAATTAGATCCATGAATTCAGTACACAATGCTTATCTGGGAACCTTGAATAGACTGACGTCGTGACGGTAGCCACTTTCAAACATGGATGTATTATTTCTTTTGCCCGACAGATTGTATCTGTTGTAGTAGTCTTTCAAATTCGGGTCAAAACAATGTTTCCTAGTGTGGAAGATATGGTACAGAAGTTACAAGAATACAAACATCAAACATTTAGGTAATACATATACGGAAGTAGCTACTTTCAAGATGAAGGCATCACTTGTATACAAAAGGTGGATAAATATATATTTCGTTCGCAGTACATGAAAAACATGTAGGAGGGAATATTTCAGTATGCTTTCTGCATAAAACGTACACAATTGTTCCAATGCGTTAATAAGATCAGATATCAGTATACCATACTGTAAAATCATGCCGTATAAGCGAAGTTGAGTCTCAAAACGCCATAATGCGTTTTGTCAAATATTTCACGCCATGTGATTAAACTGAAGTATATATTTCTTATTGCTGCGTGGGGTTATGGATATTCACACTCTGGATGATTAAATGTCACTTAGCCATAAAGTACACACTTGAGTGGTGTTCTATTATGTTTAAAACGTTCTTCGTCCCTTAACATAAGGGAAGCATTTAGGTGGAACAGCTCTTCACTCAGCCTTGTTCGAGGATTTTCAATTACGGCACCAATTTAATTGTACCATCTCCATTAAAACACAAGGTTAGTCTAAAAATCGACATCTTAGAAAACAAATAGTTTGCTCTACCCCAGTGTGAAGTGTAATTAATTGTATATTTTCCTTAAACTATTATAATGTAAAAGCACTTCTTGCTTTAACTATAATAGCTCAGGGCAAAGCTATCAGTTATTACATGACAAATAGGGGTAGCGCGAACGTTATTTCTGAAATAGCATGTGAACCTCTTTGAATAATTTGCTTCGTGTGGGATTTAAATCAAAAGAATAAAAAAAAAGCTTCAAGATAATTTTATCTACTGAAGTGTTCCAACAACGAGTGCGACGGACGTCACAGTACCTCCGTCTCCATCAAATGTCATGTTGACAGTGTTTGTTGGGTGGACCAGTGATTCGGGGACCATGTACTCCCACACGTTCCAGTTTGTTTTCCCGAGAATCTTCATAGCATCAAAGAGCATGTAGCTTGCAGACAATGCGTGGCCATTGAACACAACTTCCTGGGGTTTTGCATTGGCGTTCTTGTCTCGGCTAACTCCTACTCTAAGACGAGATGTATGATAGCCAGAGCCGGGTAGACTGATGGTTGTCTGCGCATGTCCGTTGCTGATAGGGATCACCATGTCTTTGCCATAGTATGTGATCTGGTTGTCAGTGTGTATTCCGGCAAAGTTGTAGTTGGTTTTAAACTTGTAGAAGCAGGTTGAAGATCCCGGGAGACCAACGGTTCCATTATGCTCAGACATGTTGAAAGGGTAATTGAGATGAACAGCTGGATTACCATTTTCGAACAGAATGCATGTTTCTGTACCAGTAGAAGGGTTGAACCAGCTGTTGTTAAAGTCAAGTTTCACATTCTCATATTTACTGCCATAGTTGTGGAGAAGAACTACCATCTCTTTAGTGTGAGGGTTTGCAAGGGCAAGTGGTGCAACTATTCTCTCCTGCCCATTGTACTGACTTGAGACTCGCAGAAACGTTTGATTAGAATTAAAGTTATGCCAAAAGGTGTAGAATTTGGCTGCTGAAAGGGGATGACCGTCCGTGGTGAACAAGGAATTTCGAAGGGAAGTATGACCTGGGTATTGTTCATTTGCGAGGAGATATGCTGTAACTCTGTCTATAAACTCTCTTAGAGTAAGAAAAGTAAACATGAAGCCGTTAAGTTGATAAATGGTCTGGAAGTCTATTATTCCATTTTCAAAGTTGGGGCTAACGCCTAGATTAAGTAAACCTAATCCAAATTCAGTGTTAACTAACTGAACACCTTTTCCTTTCTTTTGATGAGAGTAATTCTCCACCATATCAAGAGAAGCAACTAGTCGAGCTTCGTTGATACCATAGTAGGTATAATTACTAAAGTTGGTGTGATTTCTGCCTGGTATATGCAGATAGTTGTAGGAATGGAAAGAGAAAAAGTCCAAGTGATCAAGAGACATGTCCAGGAACTTAGCAGTTCTCTTCCAGTAGCTGAAGTCATTTTCATCTGCTTGTCGTAAGGCAAAACTGGTGTACGATGGGCCTGCAACTTTCATTCCAAATCTTGATTTCAGCTTATCAGCGACGGCCCTTTGGTAATCTACATTCGTTTGTGGGTCAATAATCTTTTCGGCCCAATCAGGTTCATTGATGACTTCAAATATGTAGGGAAGGCGTCCTCCTATGTAACTCTTGGCACTCTGCACCATCAGCGACACAAGTTCTGATGCAGCGTCAACGTTGTTGGGGAATCCACCTTGATGATTAGACTTATTCATCCAAATGGGCCAACTCAAACCTAAATATACAACACATTATGTAATGAGAAAAACTGTACATCAAACATGTTCATTCCATGTCAAATGGTTTTCTAGGTAAATGAGTGCGTGCGGATAGGGGAAGCTGCAGACAATTACATTTCTGGTGAATTAATAGATCATGGGTATTCTGCCGAAAGAAAATAAAATATTAGTAGCTAAACGTGATTCTAATCAACGACCAATGAAACAGTAATTACAGACTGATGACTGGACTGCCTTAGGCACTGCAACACATGTACCACATCTGCTTTGTATTGAGTTATCTTTCCAAAACCATGTTCCTCTTTTAATATACTTCTTAAACCTATTTAAGAAATATAAACCTTTCATTTCCCAGACCATGTCGTCGACGACACTCCCATAGCCAGTCAGTTGAAACATGTAGGAACCCCATGTCCTTCTCTGCAGTGCATGGTCCTGAAGATAGGTGGGGTCTGGGTAACCATGGTGACTAGGGTTTTGAGGCCACTGAATAAAAACATAATATAAAGTAGGTATTTGTCAATTTTCTCAGAGACGGAACAACTGGATCATATGTTGATCATATGAATATAGTGTGCAAGAATATATTTTCCCTCACCTAACCCATAGTCCTGAGTTTCACCATTGGTGTTTCAACTTATATGTGTCCTCTCAAATGACAATAGCGAAATATACGATATGTTCTACACACTGACTTTATACGCCATCACGGGATAAATATAGAGTTGCGTGTCATTGTAAAATATTTGATGAGTTTACTGACCACACTTACTGTTCATGGGTCTATAATCACGCAGTGATACATGCCTCATCTGAGGTTGTTTGCCCCTCTTAACAATGATCCACACAAGTGGGATGGGATAACATGCATCAACCAAGTCAGCGAGGCTGACCACCCGATCCCGTTTGTTGACTCTTACGACAAGCATAGTTGCCTTTTAAATCAAGCATGGGTTGCTGAAGACTTGTTCTACACCGGATCTTCAAGGGTACTGGGACATTGAAATTATACATGAATCATTTCATTTCCTAAACTCTTTTTTCTGATTAGAATTTTTTTTTTTCTTCATACATACATTTGCAAAGAGATTCTCCCTCAGGTCTCTGTTCACCCAACGCCCGGGAGCCGTTCCGATAGATTTACAATTAGGAATTAGTGTCCTTTTGTCGAGAGCATTATGTTTGTTCCATCTTTCAGGTTCATAATGGACACGGCCACCCTGGGAGAGCCACTCGTTGTAGATTGTGACGGTTGTGTCAGAGAACGCCGCTCCCCAGAGCAACAAGGTGCACAGAACCAGTAGAAACATTCTTCAGTGAAACTAGGATTTTTCTGTTCAAAAACGTGGTCTTTTAAATGGTATATTCATGGCTGTTATCTACACATGAATGCAGTATGTGACAGCTGCCAGGTAATATGTGAAACATATTTGAGATAAGAGTAGACCATGATAAGGAAAGGCGTGTCAGTCTCGACAGACGTCTCCTCTGCTCTTTCTGCACCATTTACACGTCAGGCAGCCTGAAAACGAAAACGTTTTGCTATTGTTCATTTTACTGTCAATCAGAGTCTGGCACATTCCTATCCTGGGCTGTTCGGTGCGAATTTGACATCAGATATCGCTTCTTAACATGTTTTCGCTGCTGTCTTAATAACTTCTTTCAAAGTAGCAACAGTGTCATCTTCCAGGACAGGGGTGTATATTGTGTCCTTCCTCAATAAATAACTTGTCAAATCATGGATGTACACGTTGTTCCTTTCCCACTGGCTTTGATCAGCATTGGTTTTAGCTTTGCTCATTTCTTTCTCACAGCTTTTTGAGAACTCTGCATTAATCCACATTAATCCTTTTGCTCCAGTACTACATGTCTGTCACTGGTCTTAAGGGTCAAGTCAAACGTTGATAGTACTGTGCCTTTTATGCAAATAAATGTTAAAACAGGGTTGTGTCCAGTAGCAAGTCAGAAGTGCTGTATGTTCTTTGACATGGTTTCAAATACAGATACAAACATCATGCTCAGTGGCACTAAAGCTCAGTTGGTGTAATATTGTTTTTAATGCACGGCCGAGAGACAATTGCAACTTTGTATGATGCTAAAGAGGAAATAAATATGTGATAATTCATAATAGCATATAAAAATCAAATACCAGTTGATTGTTTCTCTAATAATTCCAGTCCAATGCATATGCGTCATGAAGGATCTAAACTAATTGATCCTGCGTCATGTTGCTGTTGATCAGAAGTAGTTCATATTGCAGTAATCATTGACACAATTTGTGGGAAATAATTGAAGAATCCATAGCAATTCATTCGTCATATATAAGCAATGACTGACTACATGGTTTAGTGGCTAGAGAGTTCGCATAGAGAGCTGAGGGTGTATTATCCATGCAGTGTCATCAGAAATGACGCGAGTCCAATCGGTGTCCGTGGGTTCAATACCAAGTGCTGACAGCTCCAGAAATAGGGTTGGTGGACATAATGGCCTGGAGAATCGCGACGTCCTATTCTAATCTCAATTCATAATGGGCACGTTCATCGACGAGAACTATTTGTTGTCGGTGTTGACCCATGTGTCCACGTGCAACCAGCGCAACAGAGTGCACCAATCCTGGGGGCAACATATTTATGTCAGCGAAATTATAAGGAATATGCTCTACTTGTGATGGTGCCCGTGAAGATCCGGGGTAGAATAGGTCTTCAGCAACCCATGCTTGCCGTAAAAGGCGACTAACGGGATCGGGTGGTCAGGCTCGGTGACTTGGTTGATGCATGTCATCGGTCCCAATTGCGTGGATCGATGCTCATGATATCAATCACTGGATTGTCTGGTCCAGATTCGATTATTTACAGACCGCCGTCATATAGCTGGAATATTTGCTGAGTGCGGCGTTAAACAACAAACCAAACCAAACCAAAACTTGTGATAGAGTCTGACCACATTCCTGCAAGAGATACCAAAGAAGTGGGATCTAAAAATATACGTTAACCTCCCGTTACTTTTATCTGAAATACATAGTTGGCACACCTCTTTGTCATATCTTCAGATTTGTGTCTGTCCCTTTGCGTGTGGTTCAAAGTGAAAACGCACCCTTTTAAGAGGGTCCAGATTAGTTTTACTAATGAGTGTCAAAGTCAAAGACACCAACGCAAGCGAATACGATATAATGCTTAGCATCAAATGGAAACTGACTGCTTGTTGTAAAGTAAAACAAACCAACAAGAGACAGGTTCCTGGTCACAAAGTTTTACACTGCATAGCTATTAACACATTTGAAACGTTTATTGTTCCAGGTTAGGAGTCCCCTGGAACTTATGCTTGTATGGGGTGGTCAGGTTAGGTGACTTGGTTCAGTGTGTGCCATCATAACACGAAGGCCTGCGAGGGTGAGCGTAAAATTAATTCCTATTTGTTTCTGATGCAGACTTGATTCTTTATTTGGTGTCATACAGATAACCACAACATCCACTAATCCGCATCTTAAAAGCACAGGTTGATGGGAAACTATTCTTATCCGGAATCCCAACAAGGATATACTAGTGAGAAAGTGTGATGATCTTTTATCTTTTAACTTGCAAGAAGAAAGAAGAATTTATTTCCAAATGAGCTCGTCATAATGTATTACTATATCCAACCATTCCAGGCCAGCTTAATGTTTGAGGAAAGCCCGATGTGATGCAGGACTCAGACGTTTACTACTTTGTTGAAACCCACGAGCACGGGTTTGTTGCTGAAAAACCTAGATACATAATCGGGGCGAACAGGATTCCAATTGGCTCCCAAGGGGCTCAAGTGGGCGACTGAGGCACACTGATGAAATATAATGAGTGGGCACCTTGATGATTATGAACACTGGATGGCTGATGAAAACTATTGTTGTCAACAAATACAGAAAGTCATTTGCAGAAAAAAATAGTTCATTGTTCCTTATAAACTGACCTTGCACTGTTTGCACAGTTGTAAGTCAAGTGTTTAATGACATAATGTTTAGTGATATAATGCCAACGGAATTAAAGTCAGGTTTGTTTACATGATCACCCGACTCGTGAAGATTTTGGGGGTAGAATAGGTCTTCAGCAACCCATGCTTGCCGTAAAAGGTGACTATGCTTGTCGTAAAAGGCGACTAACGGGATCGAGTGGTCAGGCTCGCTGACTGGGTTGATGCATGTCATCGATCCCAATTGCGTGGATCGATGCTCATGATATTAATCACTGGATTGTCTGCTCAAGACTCGATCATTTACAGACCACCATCATATAGAATACTGCTGAGTGCGGCGTTAAAAACAACAAACAAACAAACAAACATAATCAGTCACACATCGGGAAACAGCTACGAAATGATCTGAAATGATCTGATGACCGATAGCACGTTTGGGGCAAGCAAACACCTCATCGATGTGAAGAGGTTTTGTAAAAGAAGTTCCTGCGAGGTAACCTCACTTGCATATTTATCGGATTGAGATAAAAAATGTATTTGACTGGTTCATCACCTCGATAACAATAATCCTTTATTTGTATTCGTGGTAGCTTGAGTATATGGCATCTTTCAATTTGTATTGTACCTCAGAAAAATATATAACTGTATCCTCTAATCACATGCCACCTTCGACCCGTGAAGATTCCGGGGTAGAATAGGTCTTCTGCATCCCATGCTTGCCGTAAAAGGTGACTATGCGTTTCGTAAAAGGCGACTTACGGGATCGGGTGGTCAGGCTCCCTCACTTGGTTGATACATGTCATCGATTCCAATAACGTGGATCGATGCTCATGATATCAGTCATGGATTATCTGGTCCAGACTCGATTATTTACAGACTACCGACATATAACTGGAATTTTACTGAGTGCGGCGTTAAACAACCAACCAACCAACCAACATGCCACCTTCTCTTGGCACATCATTCCTCGTGTAGAACATGAATCAAAACAAACAAACTATTCTTTGAGGGAGTTTTATCTACTGAAGTTTTCCAACAACGAGTGCGACGGATGTCACGTGGCCACCGTTTCCATCAAAGGTCATGCTGACGTCGTTTGTTGTTTTAACCTGTGAGTGAGGGACTAAGAACTGCCACACGTTCCATGTTGTTTTCCCCTTAGTCTTCTCAGCATCAAACAGCATGTAGCTTGTAGACAATGCGTGGCCATTGAACAAAACCCCACGAGGTTTTACATTGGCGTGCTTGTCACAGCTAACTCCCACTCTAAGATGAGATGAATGATAGTCAGAGCTGGTTAGATTGATGGTTGTCTGCGCATGTCCGTTGTTGATGGGGATGACCATGTCCATGCCATAGTATGTGATCTGGTTGTCTGTGTGTATTCCGTCAAAGTTGTAGTTGGTTTTAAACTTGTAGAAGCAGGTTGATGATCCAGGGAGACTGACGGCACCATGAAGCTTAGATCTGTTGAAATGGTAACCGGAATGAATAGCTGGATTACCGTTTTCGAACACAACACATGTTTCTTCACCTGCAGAAGGGTTAATCCAATTGTTTGGGAAGTCGAGTTTTACATTCTCAATGTTACTGCCATAGTTGTGAAGAAGGACCACCATCTCTTTGGTGTGAGGGTTTGCAAGGGTAAGTGGTGCAACTATTCTCTCCTGTCCATCGTATTGACTTGACACTCTGAGAAACTTATGATCATAAATAAAGTTTTTCCAAAACATGTAGAATTTGGCCGCTGGAAGAGAATGACCATCCTTGGTAAATATGGAATTCCGAAGGGAAGTATGACCCGGGTATTGCTCATTTGAGAGGAGATAAGCTGTAACTCTGTCAATAAACTCTCTCAGAGTAAGAAAGGTAAACATGAAGCCGTTTTGTTGATAAATGGTTTCAAAGTCTGTCATTCCATTTTCAAAGTCGGGGCTAACGCCAAGATTAAGTAAACCTAATCCAAATTCAGTGTTAACTAACTGAACATTTTTTCCTTTCTTTTGATAAGAGTAATTTTCCACCATGTCAAGAGAAGCAACCAGATGAGCTTCGTTGATACCCGAGTAGGTGTGACTTTGACCTGTTATATGCAGACGGTTGTAGGAGTGGAAAGAGAAAAAGTCCAAGTGATCAAGAGACATGTCCAGAAATTTGGCAATTATCTTCCAGTTGCTGAAGTTATTTTCGTCTGCTTCTCCTAAGAACATACTGGTATACGTTGGTCCGGCAACTTTCATTCCAAATCTTGACTTCAGCTTATCAGCAACTGCCTTGTGGTAGTTTATATTTGTTTGTGGGTCAATTATATTTGGGAACCAATCAGGTTCATTGATGACTTCAAATATGTGGGGAATTCGTCCTCCAACGTAGTCCTTGGCACTCTGAACCATGAGTGACACAAACTCTGCTGCAGCGTCAACGTTGTTTGGGAATGTACCTTGATGATCAGACTTATTCATCCAGTTCGGCCAGCTCAAACCTATAAAGAAGAACATATACAGTCATAACAAATGTAACTCAAACATATTCATCTGATGTTAAACTACTTCATGCGTAAATGAGTCTGTCTGGAAAGGTGAAGTTGCACACATTTACGACGTTTGGTAGAATAATTGATCATGGGTATTCTTCAGACAGAAATATTAGCAGCTAAACTGGATTCTAGCCAATGGAACATTAATTAAAGGCTTACGGACTGAACTCAGAGAATGTTGGAGCCACAGACACCGCGAATCCTGTTAAGCATATGCTTGGTCTTCAGTTAACTTTCAAAACTTATGCTCCTCTTTTAATATACTACTTAAACCAATTAAATGACTTATAAAACCTTTCATTTCCCAGACCATGTCGTCGATGACATTCCCATAGCCATTCAGTTGAAACATATACGAATCGAATGTCCTTCTCTGGAGTGCATGGTCCTGGAGATAGGCAGGGTCTGGGTAACCAAGGTGATGAGGGTTTTGAGGCCACTGAATAAAATAAGATAAATTAGTATGCATTTGCCAGTTTTCTCTATGAAAGAATGATTGTTATTTTTTGCATGGCTTCCATGTTAGGAGTAAATCAACAAAAATATCCCGAGCCAGCATTGTCAAAACAAACATTTACACTGAATATTTTGATACGAAATAATACTCGTATAAAACATTAATGAAGATTACACGATATCTCATTTGGAACTTATGGTGGAATGCATGTGTGCTATATGTGACATAGCAGTATTTCCAGTCGTGTCATAACAACAAATAGTTAGTTTTGTCTATATTCTGAAAAAAGAAAATATTTGGATCGTATGAACAAGTGCAAGAATAGTTTCCATCCCCTAACCCGTAGTCCTGAGATTCATCCTTGGTGTTTAAGTTTTTTTCTTGCACAGTTTTCCTCTGAAATGACCATTGAGAAATACACTATGTATTCCACCAACAGTTATGCCCCTCTATACAATGCATCAGTTAATGCAGGCATAGACTGAACTGGTCAAGGTTGACATGGTTTGGCGATTTTTTGTTTTTGAAACTAATGTGCTACCAAGTGGCACCCTGAGTTCTACTGGGATTGAAACCAACATTTGCAGTAAAGGAACACATTAAATGATGTAATCTGATCTGTACTGTGAGTATATAAAAATACAATAGCTCACACACTACAACCGCCTCATTCCCATTTCAAGGTATCACAGCAAACAAGAAGACGTCGTTTTTATCCGTATGTTGTCTTTGAACGAAACAACGACGTTTTTGGACGCTTTGTTTCAATCGCTTTTTCATCCAAATAACGTCGTTATTTGACATCTGAATTGACTACGCGAGAACGATGCTATGAAGCTCCTCCCTTAAATGTCAATCAAGCATCATCGTTTACCGTTACTTCTATGTTCTCAGCTTTAAATGGATGCGAAAATGATGTACACACAGCTCTATTTGTTTGAGCAGTTTGCCTGAATGAAGACAAGATAATAACGTTCCTGAGAAGATACGTGTTCGGGACCTGTCTGTCTCACAGTTCCTCTAACATATTATTTTCTTACCAGCCCTTACTGTGATGCTTTAGTTCGGAATTAAGCAACTCAAGATTATCCTGAATCTCCCATCTCACTGCGGCTCCTTTTCAATTTAAATGTAGTTGTTTGTTCCTCTAAAATCATTAGTCTAGCTCACAACCTGTACAGTTTGCAAACATTAACCTGATTGTGGCGCTTTAAACAGTAAATAGATGAAAGTCCCAAGTCTTGTAAGATGCTGTTCGTGAGATCTTTTGTGTGTGTACTATATGGTAAAATAGTGAGGAACTCATTACTCTAACGCCTCCAGTGACTTTGTGTAGATGTTAAGCGTCAACACATGTATAAACGGTAACTGATTGTAAGACCCCCGAAAATACTGACTCGCTGATGCAGTTACAAACTGAAATAAAGCACCGCAACATTCATTCATTTTCACAGACCGCCTTAAAGGTAGCGTGGTGTCTCTTCAGGCACTCGTCCCAGTCACATTCTCTTCATGTGAGCATGCGTTACGATTATTTTGTGACTACTATAATATAAATCAAAGGTGTTTTATTTAACGAGCATGAATATCATATTCCACCAAGCGGTTGGTTCTGCATGAATTGTTCTTCATAAATACTTTAAATTATGAAATTAAGGAGTCACCAAATTAAGTGTCAACCCCCGGTCTTAAATGCGTGATGACATTAAAGCAAGTAGCCCTCCCTCTGAACTATAACAAATCAATCAGCAAACAATAGACGTTCAATTGATACATGTTGTTATTTTCACAAACTTCACTTTAACTGTTGATCTAACTACCATGAAGTCAGCAAGCAAGTTATGCATTATCACAGCATGGTGTCAGTGTAAAACGCTGATTCAAACTGAACAAAAAGGACCGCAACAGATTGCCTGTAGGTAGCGTGGTGTTTCTTCAGGCACTCATCCCAGTCACATTCTCTTCAAGTAATCATTCATTACGTCACATACATGCACATGTAGGAATATTTCTAATCAGTAGCACGAATAATGATAACGATGGTCATGTCAGGGCAATCAACATCGGGGAAATCTCTGTTTTAGAATAGCAGATATATACTGTACACAACAATAGCACCTCAGGTGCAGTTTATAGGGAGGATTGTGTTCACTCAGAGTTAAAATAAAGCTGCTAAATATACAAAAACTAGTTGCACAGTACTTTTAACGTGTACCATAAAAAGCAGAAACATTTCCTGTTTTTCAACAGGATAAATTCTCAGACAACATTTGGCAGTGTCTTTTTGCTAAACCAGTTTTTGCAGATTTGCAGTTACATTTACACCATAAGATAGGAAAGTTAATAGTCTACATCTCTGCATAATGTTATAGCCGTAGGGAGATTCAGTGCTGCGTGAGCGCATTTGTCACACAACCTTCACTTTTTCAAATCTCGGGAAAATGTGCGTCAGAAAAACCAGCATTCACCGTGTTAAACCAATTACCGTTTTTAGGGATACTGGTTGACTTCAAACTCTGATTTTGGATGGTATTTTGCCCCTTTCTGGGGAATCTTCATTTGATGTTTCGGTTTTGTTGGTCAAGGTCGGGGTTGAAGAAACTCTACCTGTTAAAGGTGTAGACTTACTTATTGGGAATCATCTTGAAAAAGAAATTCCAGGTATTTTTCCTTCATGTGTTGTTACAAAGCAAAGTCTTTCTGATAATGATTCCGGCTAAGGTTTGCCAGGCACCTTTATGGATCAATCTCCTGACCTGTCTACATTTTCGATGGAGAGTACTGAACATTCTGACAGTTTGACTCTTCAGGAACCAGTTCTGGATATGGAGCAGTTAGTTAAGTTACAGGGAGTAGACAAACTGATCTAAAACAACAAATAGATTTCTAAAAGAAACTGCACTCCTGAGTAGAGTCCCACTGTTGTTTAGTAACACCAAACACTAGGATTACCAAAAGCAAGAAACATATTAATTATTTACCACACTTATAACTCGACTTAATATGGGAGGGAAATAAGTGTTAAGTCAATGTTATGCTTGAAAACGTGCCACAATGTATCAACTGTGTTTAGATGGATTTATGTGCAATGTGAAATTCATCGGAGCTTGATTGGATATAGGACAATATGTTAGCAATAAATACCAGCCATAAAGTGTTCTTAAATTGTTGTGTGATCTCTGTTTGTTGTGGATGGATCTAAACATACACCTCTCTTCGTATCTGGTAAACGTAAAATTACATAATACACTGATGCAGAAAGATGTTTTGATAACACTGCGCTTCAGGCGATAATAGATAAAAAATAGACTGGTACGTAAAGTTGTGCATAAAGTTCAAGCGAACTGCACTGTCAGAGAAAGTAGATGACGCCCTATGTGTGGTTCTACTGTCCACTGTTGGGAAATTTGTGTTTTTTAATTCCACACTTTAAGGTCTGGAACCATTGGCCAATGTGACGTGAGAGGGCAGAGAGTGGTTTGGATATTCGATCTTAAGGACAGATAATTGCAATGACAAACAATAAAAAAAACAATGTTGAGTGTAAGTACCTGAGTACCTGAAAGTACTGAATCAATAATAGTCTATTCTAATCGCTGTAAGCAACATCTCATATTTCATAAGATTTACTTTCATTTACTGTTGTAACCAAATAATAGGCAACCGATTGTCCGATAGAGTTACATGTGCATAGCGGAGGGAGATGTGTATCAATATACATGGAATTGTGATTTAGTTTAATTTCTCGACGCATGTCTGAATCCCAGTGACAGGTTACAAATCCTAAAACTGACTTACCAGCAAATCTTGCTGTACCGCGCGGGACAGATATTAGAGAACAGCTTGCCCTGGCAGCCACAAATAGGAAACCTGCTACCTCCTTAAGACAGCCGTCGACATCATGTACGTCAGGGGGCTGCCGCAATGTAATAGGCAGTTAACATTTCCGTCTATTTTCCAATTGAAAACTTCGATGTTTTTACGGACACTTTCTGGACGCTCACCAATTAATCAATTTTAATGAATTTGTAGTCGTGTTCTGTCCAATGCCATTATACGAAAACCAACTATGCTACGTGTTTGCTGTGTATGTTGCGATACGACCCCTTGCAATAACAAAAAAACTATTAAAGCATGGATACGGTAGTCAAACTAGGATATTGAAATCATATATGAATGATATCATTTCCTAAAATCTTTCTGCATGGAAGATTCTTTTTACTTCATACGTACATTTGAAAAGAGATCTGCTCTCAGGTCTCTGTTCACCCAACGTCCGGGAGCTGTTCCGATAGATTTACAATTTGGAATTAGGGTCCTTGCGGTGAGCCCATTATGCTTGTTCCATCTTTGGGGTTCATAATGCACTCGTCCATCCTGGGCGAGCCACTCGTTGTGGATTGTCACAGTTGTGTCAGAGAAGGCCTCCTGCCACAGCAACAAGGTGCACAGAACCGGTAGTAACATTCTGCAGTGAAATATGGATACTTCTGTTCAACAACATGGACTTTTATTCAAGGTTGTAATCTACACGTGATCGCAGCACCTGACAGCTTTCGGGGATTTAGTAAATATATTTGTGATAAGCGTAGACAAAGTGAAAGATAAGGAAGTGTGTGTCAGACACAATAGAGGTTCCCTCTACTTTTTCTGCAACAATCATAGGCCAGCCAAGGCTTGTTTCCACTTATACATCATTATGTACATCATCGGGATATTAAACAAAGATAACAACACATGTCATGTCATGAGGGTTGTACTGTGCCATGCTATCGCTGTTCATATTATCAAATATATACTCCTCTTTTTGCCTGGGCCCAACTTGATTAAAGACTGCTGCAAAGTTTTTATATAAATTATATTTTAATAAAAGAGGTATTTTCATTCCTGATAATTATCTTGAAAAATGAAGTACATGTATGACAGCAAATCTACGCTTCATTGAATTTCGTACAATTAAAAAGCCAATGAACATAAAAAGATGACAGTGTTCAATTAACATACAACAGTAAAACATCAAGTGGGGACAGGATCGCTTGACTTTCAACCAAAATATGTTTGACAAGGAGAGTGCATATGAATTCTCACTTTTATATTATAGTAATAATGCAAACATTGTAGTATTGAGAATCAGATAATCATAAATTTAACAAAGCATCATGACAACATTCATTGTCGAAGTCCTTCATTACAGCATCATTCCATAAGCATGATTGTTGTTCCCTGGTCAATTATCAATCATTTTCCAGCGTAAGGGGACAAAATAGCGATGTACATTTATGAAAATCAGAAATCAGAGTCCATTGTGTTCGATTCCAACCATGTTATAAGCATGTGTTTTAAATCACTGTCAAACATGTTATAAAAATGCTGCGTAAACACAATTTAAGCAGCTGAGGTAGGCGGACATACAGAAACATATCTCCGCATTTTCCCCCAAAAAGCGAATTTAACTTACCATGAAATATTGCTTTGCGTGGCGATTCATATATAAAAAACTCAAATGTATGCTAACAACATTAACTTTAAAATTAAAACAATAAGATACAGGGTCGTGTCGCAATGACATAAAATGACATACTGACATTGAAATAAATTTAACACGCTTATCAAAACGGCATATTTTACGCTTGTAAATTTTCTCATGTTCATAGCTCGAAACTATGCTATCTATTTCATGGGATTTGAAACGTAGAATGTGTGAATGTTACATTACTTTCTATTATTAGTAATAAAAGAGAAGATAAGAATTTAAACGTCTCATCACAGACCACGCTCTGTGGTCACGCTCTTGCGAGATTTATAGGACGTAACCGGCTGAGATAGTATTTCTTTTGTAAATTTGACAAGAACACGGTTATATAGATACAGATGTAACGTGTTAGCAGTTAAAACGTTTTGTAGATCTCATTACAAAGAATACAGAATATATATTTCACAACAATACATTATTTTATAGAATGGAAACGACAAATTTCCGACTTTACAATAAGCATGTGTTCAATGTAAAATAGCGACGATACCAGCTATTCGCGGAAAGGTTAGCGCATCCTACCCCATTGGCGGTACATGTAACACGCACATGCAAAGGCAAGTGAACTTTTCCTTGTACAAAAACGGGTGGCCCAGTCGTCTAAGGCGCCGCGATTCGCTGTGCAGAGTTGCGTCCCTGGGGCACGCCAGAAACCTATTATTGTGGGTTCGAATCCCGGTTCGCCCCGATTATGTTTCTAGGTTCGTCAGCACCATACCCGTGCTAGTTGGTTTCACTGAAGTGGTAAACGTCTGAGACCTTCATCTCTTCGGGCTTTCCTCCCACATTAAGCTGACACGCCGTGATATGACTGGAATACTGTAAAAAGCGGCGTTAACCACAACTCACTCACTCACTCACTCACTCACTCACTTAACATGTATACCATTAAACGTATTGAAAGCTTAACTAAAATCTCGGGTGTTGTAACCCTGTTCAAACAGATTTTGCAAATTTCGTAGATTCCCGCTCAAAAGTTGAAAGACTTGAGCTGCTGGAAAATTGCTGGACATCTATGGGAGAGTTGACTATTGGAACCCAGGACAAAAGACGAATTGACATGTCTTCAATGTTTTAGGGTCAAGTCAAAAGATGATAGTTTTGGCAGAATTCTTTCTCTTCTTCGAGACACACAGAAAAAATGCAGACATTCTACCTGAAGTCGTTACATTGACTTAAATGATTTGAGTGATTGCAGTTGCATGAGGTGGTGTTGGTATTATCCTTTATTTCAGAAACCATGTTGTTGATCTTGTTTCCAATTGCATTCCCTTGTTGCATTTGAGAACCACATGTTCTCTTTTCCGTCCATTGTCTGATGGATTATGCGGGTCTTGGTTTCAATGTGCTTTTGATCCTGATGCCACACACAAAACAATAACAAGAGTGAATGTATATCCGATATCACAGGGGAAACCAGCAATCACTTATTGTATCATTGTGGGGAACCACGTGACGAACGAACGATTTCACCTCTTGGCCTGGCCACCCAACCACGCCAAAACCTATAAAATGGCCACGATGATTATCATGATATATGAATGTTACGCGATAAATCTCAAAGAACAATTAAGAACGAAGCAAACATTATTTCACGAGAAGTCATTGTCCGATCATGACATAATTTCTGGAGATTACACAATGCTTTCGTAAATTGATGACGTCTTAAATTGTACGACAGTATGATTGAGAGGGGTGTGTTTAGAGAGTATTACGTGCAGATTTGTTGGGTGACGTCAAACATGCGACATGGTCAAGTAAACAAAAGAAATTGGAAAATAGATCCAGTGAGACAATGACTGTCTGGCGCATGTTCATAATGTGCTCCTTGACACAATATCGACACTCATATGAAACAATGCCCCCCTGGCACAAATTGATTATCTGTTCTCTGACATGTTATCAACACATATTAGACAATGTCTGTCTGGCACAGATTGCTGATCTCCTCTCTGACACAATGTCGGATCACCTTTGACATAATGCCTGTCTGGCACAGATTGCTGATCTCCTCTCTGACACAATGTCGGATCACCTTTTAGATAATGCCTGTCTGGCACAGATTGCTGCTCTTCTCTCTGACACAATGTCGGATCACCTTTGAGACAACGAGTGTCTGGCACAGATTGCTGATCTTCTCTCTGACACAATGTCTGATCACCTTTGAGATAATGCCTGTCTGGCACAGATTGCTGCTCTCCTCTCTGACACAATGTCGCATCACCTTTGAGACAATGTCTGTCTGGCACAGATTGCTGATCTCCTCTCTGACACAATGTCGGATCACCTTTGAGATAAGGCCTGTCTGGGACAGATTGCTGCTCTTCTCTTTGACACAATGTCGGATCACCTTTGAGATAATGCCTGTCTGGCACAGATTGCTGCTCTCCTCTCTGACACAATGTCGGATCACCTTTGAGATAATGCCTGTCTGGCACAGGTTGCTGCTCTCCTCTCTGACACAATGTCTGATCACCTTTCAGATAATGCCTGTCTGGCACAGATTGCTGATCTTCTCTCTGACACAATGTCGGATCACCTTTGAGACAACGAATGTCTGGCACAGGTTGCTGCTCTTCTCTCTGACACAATGTCGGATCACCTTTGAGACAACGAGTGTCTGGCACAGGTTGCTGCTCTTCTCTCTGACACAATGTCGGATCACCTTTGAGCAGCGAGTGTCTGGCACAGATTGCTGCTCTTCTCTCTGACACAATGTCGGATCACCTTTCAGATAATGCCTGTCTGGTACAGATTGCTGATCTCCTCTCTGACACAATGTCGGATCACCTTTGAGATAATGCCTGTCTGGCACAGATTGCTGATCTTCTCTCTGACACAATGTCGGATCACCTTTGAGATAATGCCTGTCTGGCACAGATTGCTGCTCTTCTCTCTGACACAATGTCGAATCACCTTTGAGATAATGCCTGTCTGGCATTTGATTGCTGCTCTTCTCTCTGACACAATGTCGGATCACCTTTGAGATAATGCCTGTCTGGCACAGATTGCTTATAACCGCTCATCTCTTGGACACCGTGATACAACCCTTTCAGGATATGCTTATGCATTCACAGGACACATATTTTCTAATATGCTGTTTCGGTTTGCCTCGTCGTCAGCAATATTTCAGCAATATGGTGGTAATATGTGGGTACTCGTATCTTGACCAACGAAATTTCATCGCAATACTATTTTCATTCCCGTCGTGGTGCTTCTCCTGAATGTGAATATTGTTAAATGCCTCAGTAACCAATATTCAAGGTTAAGCAAAAGGAATCTATAAATAATCGATTCGGGACGAGGTAAACAAATGTCTAAATTCTTGCACTATTGATCCACACCATCATGGCACCATTGCAGGCAATCAGACGAAACTCTTAGTCCGTTGTTTGCGTTGTGCGTTGAGGACCTTTAATGCCCCGGAATCACCAGGCAGTTGTTTATGAAACCAAGACAAGACATCTGAGATGGATAAAATGAAATCAGGAGAAGTGAAGATATTTGACTTAATCCCTTAAACTGTATGTTTAATGCCTTGATTGTCTGTCATAACAGATTTAATGTAGTAATAGACACTTGTCTTGTAATAGCGTTGGTGTGGTAAGGGGAATTCTGAGGTTGGTAAATGATTAGATGGGAATCGTTAGTTTAACAATTATCATGGTCTATAGGATCTTCATCCAATCGTAATTCACAACGGACATGCCATCTCGGGGACAACCACTCGTCGTAGACAGATAGCGACTGTCGTGTCCACGTGCAACCCCCGCAACAACAAGGTGAGCATAACCTGGAGCAACATATGGATCATGAATATGTTCTATTTTATGATGGTTTCCTGTATTCTTGGTGTGAGTAGTGACACATGGACGTTATGGCCTTGAGCATATCATGTTGTTTTGGTGTTCGTGGGTACAAGATATTTCTTTCGCTAGTTAGGAAATGCTCACATAGGTCTGGCTACATTGCTGCCAGAGAAAACAAAGCAGCGGGGGCTAAAAATATTCTCTAACTTTCCGTACTTAACGTTTTATCTTAAGTGCATAGCTGGCACACCTTTATGTCATATCTTCAGGTTATGTCTCGCAGTTTGTTTGTGGTTCAATTTAAAAACACACTCTTTTAAGACCTTCCAGATTTGGAATGAAAGTTGCCAGCCCATCGTACACCATTTTTGCGTTAATAAATTAATAAATTCATCTTCACCTTTGAAGGCTGAGAGGTAACTTATTTTTGTATTATTTCTTGTTCCGGCAAATGAAATTTGCCCTACGTGGAAGACAATTCCAGGATGACGAGGACATAAAGGCTGCCACAGAGGCGTGGTTGGAGCGCCAATCTGCGGATTTCTATAAAAGTGGTATAAAAAGCTTGAAGGACAAATGGAATAAGTGTATTGAAATATAAAAGTGCAAAAGATATTCTGCGACATGGTCTTATATTGAAGTTGCAAAACTTATTGAACACCCCTCGTATATAGTTACCTCTTCACCTTCAAAGGTGAAAAGGGGGCACGGGTGGCCCAGTCGTCTAAGGCGCCGCGATTCGCTGTGCAGAGTTGCGTCCCTTGGCACGCCAGAAACCTATGATTGTGGGTTCGAATCCCTGTTCGCCCCAATTATGTTTCTAGATTTGTCAGCACCATACCCGTGCTCGTGGGTTTCACCGAAGTGGAAAACGTATGAGACCCTCATCACTTCGGGCTTTCCTCCCACATTAAGCTGACACGCCGCGATATGACTGGAATAATGTTAAAAGCGGCGTTAAACCCAACTCACTCACTCACTCACTCAAAGGTGAAAGCAAATGTCATTTACTGAGAAAACTGTCAAATGCTGGACTTATCGTCATCACATTTAGTGGCAAGTGCCTCATGGATCAAGGATTGAAGTTTCTACCAACGTTTGTCGGGTAGGAAAGTGGCATCCAAAATTTTTAAAAAAATGTGGCATAATTGAAATCCTTTGAGTGTTTGAGAATCGTCATGCTATTAATTCCACTTGTCTCAGATATAATCTGTGAATATAAAGAAAGAATTTCTTTCATTGCATAAATGATTATTATCAATCTTTGAAACAGGGAATTGGTAGTATATTTCCTCGACCCAGTAATGTATTTGACTTTTATATATTTATATACATTTGTAAAGAGTTCCTGAATCCAGCATAGTTAATAGCGTTTATTCGGTGTTTTGTAGGCCATCGTCCAATGTACAATTTACGGGGGTAATTTTATCATTTTAATTGAATAGTTTGCTATATCGCATAATATCTGACATAATATAATTTGGTATATACTTATTTGTTATATGTGTATATGCAGTACATTCAAACAGAAAATAGAGTTCATCTTCATTATGATTAAAATCACACATTTTAATACTTGATTTACAGTTTCAGCTTCTGTACTTCTAATATTACACCTGAAGGGTCATTCATGCAATCTGAGCAGACTACAGTTAATAAGGACTTAATGTGTTTCTAATTTAATTGCATAAAGTAACAATAATAATTCGAGTTATTCAGAACCAACAAATATACCCCTACATTCTGTATTTTGTTTAGCATAGTCTGTAATTCAGAAATAAACAGCAAAAAGAAAAGGAATCAAGACACAACATTTCCACTCAAATATTCCAAATATTGATCAACAGAAATATTAGATAGTCTAACTGCCACAAAAAAAGTTTGAATAAATATTTGTTATCTAATGAAATATATGTTACGTTCAATACATATTTAAAATATGGCAATTGATCTTGGTCGTTTGAAACAGTACGGTGCCAGACTTGTTCGTTAGTGATAACATCTTTTCCAAAAACACTTTCTGTCATTAACACTTCCAATGAGTTCCAAAGGTAGATTCTTCATACTTTGTCTTTTTCTGAGGGCATTACACTCTGTAGACGTTTCTAACAGTGTTTTAAAATGATAGTAGATATTACCATTCTGTATCATACCACTTTTCTGTATCTCTGCTAACTGGTAGACGATTATGGTGTTGCAAGATGCAGCACGCGCCTGTAAAGTGCCTGTTAATGTGTCGACAGCGATATTAACATCTTCACTCAAATGTTGAACACACTGATCGAGGCTAAATATTTTATTTATAAAGTACATTAGACATGACGACACTAAATGTATGTCTAATATTGGTATACCATGAACATCTTTGGACATATGTCATGTTTTCATTTTGGGTATCACATATTACCAGGTCATCTTTAATATCACCCTAAACAGGAACATCGAGTGTGGACTCTGAATCCGACATTTTGTCAAACAGGTTGGTTGAACACAGTACATAATACACTAAACATGCCAGAACTATAGTCATTAAAACTTCAAATGCGTGCGTTATAATCGCCGGGTAGAATGGCGTCACAATATGCATACTCATACAACTCTGTTGAAATAATAATCTCTAAATAATCTATCCCTTTTTTAGATCTAGTGTCTGTTACAATAGAAGTCGAATTCAGGGTGAATATAGACGAAACCAACTGAAAGATCTCGCTGAAAACATCATCGACGGCATATACCATGCTCTAATGACGACTGAACATACACTGCCACGTCCCTCACATATCGCTTCTTAACGTGTTTTCGTTGCTGTGTTAACAACTTCTTTCAAAGTAACATCACTGTCATCTTCCAGGACAGGGGTGTATATTGTGTCCTCAATAAATAACTTGTCAAATCATAGATGTACATTTAGGTCTTTTCCCTCTGGCTTCGATCAGCATTGGTTTAAGCTTTGCTCATTTCTCTCTCACAGCTTTTTGAGAACTCTGCATTAATCCACATTTTGGTTCCTTTAATTTTTTTTAGCTGCTGCAAAGATATCACGCCTGTGATTTTTGAGTCGTCTGGTTCTAGTTTCTCTCTCATGATTTTTCTAATGGCAGAGTAACAATCGTCCCTCGTTTCGTTGTGTTCCATTCTATGTACATGGTGAAAAATCACAGCGTCTGCTTTGATTTTCTAAATCCTCCATTTTGCGACCCGTGAAGAACCTGGGGTAGAATAGGTCTTCAGCAACCCATGCTTGCCGTAAAAGGCGACTAACGGGATCGGGTGGTCAGGCTCGCTGACTTGGTTGATGCATTTCATCGATCCCAATTGCGTGGATATCAATCACTGGATTGTCTGGTCCAGACTCGATTATTTACATACCGCCGTCTTATAGCTGGAATATTGCTGATTGCGGCGTTAAACAACAAACCAACCAACCAACCTCCATTTTGCCTCCTAATGTGTAAATATATTCTTTTACCTTTGCATTTTCGCTTTCCATTAATTCACACTTCTCTTTCACAGCTTGTAACTTGGCATTCATATCTTGAATAGAACAATTAATATTGTTCAACTGTGTAGTTCTTTGTTGGATGTTACAACCTCATCGAACTTAATTATTAGTCCACGTGTTGCTTCAAATACAGGGTCACTTTTAGAATGTTTTGGATTTGTGCATGTCAAAAAGTATTTGCTTACTTGCTCCAGTACTACATTTCTGTCGCTGGTCTTAAGGGTCAAGTCAAACGTTGATAGTACTGTGCCTTTTATGCAAATAAATGTTAAAAACAGGGTTGTGTCCAGTAGCAAGTCAGAAGTGTTGTATGTTCTTTGACATTGGTTCGAATACAGATACAAACATCATGCTCAGTGGCACTAAAGCTCAGTTGGTGAAATATTGTTTTCAATTATGCTAATGAGGAAATGATAATCAAAATAATAATAGCATATAGAATTCAAATACCAATTGATTGTTTCTCTAATAATTCCAGTCCAATGCATATGCATCATGAAGGATCTAAACTAATTGATCCTGCGTCATGTGGCTGTTGATAAGAAGTAGTTCATATTGCAGTAATCATTGACACAATTTGTGGGAAATAATTGAAGAATCCATAGCAATTCATTCTTCATATATAAGCAATGACTGACTACATGGTTTAGTGGCTAGAGAGTTTGCATGGAGAGCTGAGGGTGTATTATCCATGCAGTGTCATCAGAAATGACGCGAGCCCAATCGGTGTCTGTGGGTTCAATACCAAGTGCTGACAGCTCCAGAAATAGGGTTGGTGGACATAATGGCCTGGAGGATCGCGACGTCCTAATCTAATCTCAATTCATAATGGGCACGTTCATCCATCGAGAACTATTTGTTGTCCCATGAGTCCACGTGCAACCAGCGCAACAGAGTGCACCCACCCTGGGGACAACATATTTATGTCAGCGAAATTATAATGAATATGCTCTACTTGTGATGGTGCCCGTGAAGATCCGGGGTAGAATAGGTCTTCAGCAACCCATGCTTGCCGTAATAGGCGACTAACGGGATCGGGGGGTCAGGCTCGGTGACTTGGTTGATGCATGTCATCGGTCCCAATTGCGTGGATCGATGCTCATGTTGTCCATCACTGGATTGTCTGGTCCAGACTCGATTATTTACAGACCGCCGACATATAGCTGGAATATTGCTGATTGCGGCGTTAAACAACAAACCAAACCAAACCAAAACTTGTGATGGAGTCTGACCACATTCCTGACAGAGATACCAAAGCAGTGAGATCTAAAAATATACGTTAACCTTCCGTAACGTTTATCTGAAATACATAGTTGTCACACCTCTTTGTCATATCATCAGATTTGTGTCTGTCCCTTTGCGTGTGGTTCAAAGTGAAAACGCACCCCTTTAAGAGGGTCCAGATTAGTTTTACTAATGAGTGCCAAAGTCAAAGACACCAACGCAAGCGAATACGATATAATGCTTAGCATTAAATGGAAACTGACTGCTTGTAGTAAAGTAAATCAAACCAACAAGAGACAGGTTCCTGGTCACAAAGTTTTACACTGCATAGCTATTAACACATTTGAAACGTTTATTGTTCCAGGTTAGGAGTCCCCTGGAACTTATGCTTGTATGGGGTGGTCAGGTTAGGTGACTTGGTTCAGTGTGTGCCATCATAACACGAAGGCCTGCGAGGGTGAGCGTAAGATTAATTCCTTTTTGTTTCTGATGCAGACTTGATTCTTTATTTGGCGTCATACAGATAACCACACCAACCACTAATCCGCATCTTACAAGCACAGGTTGATGGGGAACTATTCTTATCCGGAATCCCAACAAGGATATACTAGTGAGAAAGTGTGATGATCTTTTATCTTTTAACTTGCAAGAAGAAAGAAGAATATATTTCCAAATGAGCTCATGTCATAATGTATTACTATATCCAACCATTCCAGGCCAGCTTAATGTTTGAGGAAAGCCCAATGTGATGCAGGACTCAGACGTTTACTACTTTGTTGAAACCCACGAGCACGGGTTTGATGCTGAAAAACCTAGATACATAATCGGGGCGAACGGGATTCCAATTCCCTCCCAAGGGGCTCAAGTGGGCGACTGGGACACACTGAGGAAATATAATGAGTGGGCACCTTGAACACTGGATGGCTGATGAAAACTATTGTTGTCAACAAATACAGAAAGTCATTTGCAGAAAAAAATAGTTCATTGTTCCTTATAAACTGACCTTGCACTGTTACAGATGTAAGTCAAATGTTTAAAATGTCAAGCTTCTGAGAAAGAGCCTAGGCAGGGAATCTTGGGTGATGAGTGATCTTCACACGAACGCTGGTCGTGATGTAATGACATGTGTTAAGAAATACGAAAGGAAACGCCCTTGCACATGACGCTAGCATATGAATATAGTAACTTCCTCAAAACTGCCTACATTAAATAATACTACATTCCTGACAACTTATCACTGTCCAAACACAATGCAATGGACATATACCGAATCTCAACAGAAACAATGTAATACAGTTAGAATCATTGTTCAGCATTATAACAACGTCATGGCCATAATCAGCTTTTGGAATTTATGATCATTCGGAACAATGGTTGTCCTGACTTGGTCCCTGTGACAATACTGCACAGAACCATGCTAGAAGGTGATATTTGGGTGTGACAAAATATGTCCAAAATATGGTATGGATATATCGATAGTTCTATAGTATCTATAGGTTTATTTTGTAATTAAAATCAAGATTGAATCGCTCAGAACATCTCAATTTGGGGTAATGAGTAGGCGACCAGAAGTAAGGGAAATCTGAATTTTCGCACTTATAACAAACTTTTAGAACCTGGGTTAGGACGCTCTATAGCCCAAGATAATGGGTTTCGCTCATGCTTTATAATTCCGACGAAAACACAAAGTGTTTAATGTGTATAACAATACATATAACGATGCAATTACAAAACCCGCAGGTCCATCTGACAGGAGAGATTATAAACTTAGATTGTATTGTGTAAAACAAGAATACTCTGTTGACGAGTGCGTAATTCACTTTTGCCCCGAGCCAAAGACGCGTCTTAGCAAAATATCTGACACTGTTCACATGAATATATTATAGTATCATACACTGAAATAGGGTAATTCATTAACGAGCTTGACTACACGATCCCGTGAGTCGCCTCTTACGACAAGCATAGTCGCCATTAGACAGGTGAACTAATACCATGCGGAATCTCAAACAATTATATGATTTGCTTGACTCTTAACAATCTCATAAAATAACCAGGTTGAACTATGTCTAAACATTTGACTTTTTAACTTTGTACACCACTGTCTCATTTGAGAAAGTTAAGGACAAACGTTATGTCTTGAGCCATGTGGCTTTTGCTGACTAAACGTGGTGACCATAGGTATAGTTCCATGAATATCCTCATGTTAGGGCCAATTAGTAAAAAGTGAAAGCAAATGTCATTTGAACTTTACTGAGAAAATGCTGAATTGTGAAATGCTGGACTTCCTCATTTATACCACCAATGTAAAATGTGGAGGTAAGACATTTAAGCAAGAGGTAAGCATCCCCATGGGCACCAATTGCGCATCCCTTCTTGCTGATCTGTTACTTTATGCACATGAATCAGAATTTCTGCTGGGATTGGCAAAGTCATAACAAGGTCATACAGCCAAGAAGTTTAACTTAAACTCCAGGTATATCGATGATCTGATATCGTTCAATAAGCATTTAATAGCCGAATCCCTTCCCCTGATTTACCCACCTGAACTACAAGTAAAGGAGACCAGTCATCTCTTTAATATTTAGATCTACGCATAACGATTCAGTGACAGAACGATCTTGTATGACAAGAGTGATAGCTTTAACTTTCCAATAGTCAACTATCCCTCTTATTCAGAAGCTGTCAAATAAAACACTCTTTCCTTTCAGGTTTGAATGTAAAGCTCGTTGTATTCATTAATAGAGGTGGTATGGACTTTGGGAAGGTATTTCCCGCTTAATCATGAGCAACTGATGAACTGCACATTTATCTTGTTGCATGATATTTCATTCTCTGACCAGTTGATTGGGGTCATTCTGTGTTTCTCCATGATAGAACTCAAAACCATGAATTACAACATTGTCCTATCAAACGTGTTGTTGATAATTTACTCATGGCAGTTCCATACATGTTGAAACACTTTGTGTTACAAAAACACAATATTCACTCTGGCAGTGACTGTTAAAAGCCGGTGCAGAATCCGAATAACATTAAATATACCTTCTTCAAGCCATATTGAATTTGTGGGTATTTTTTCAAAATCAATTAACTTAGTAATCAATGCAATATATCTCTCTTACGTATCAGAGTTGTTCTTTTGGGAGAAAGGTATTTATCATATCCCACACAAAACACTAGATCATCGAAGATACGATAAATTTGGAATTAAAAAATATATGTTAAACTAACGGCTCTTTAAACTGTTGATTTATTGTCTCAAGACCAAGTGAGACTAAACTAATCCACATATAGTGAGTGAGTGAGTGAGTGAGTTAATGCTTTACGTCACATCGGCAATATTTCAGCCATATCGTGACGAGAAGTTATACATGAAATATACATATATTTAAACTTTATAAAAATCTGTCATCGAAGGACAGTATGATAACTAGAATATCACAGATAAGATTTAAAACTAGTTGCGGAACATTTAAAAGCATTAAGTAGTAAGGAACAACACACTATAAAACTGGGCTAGAGATCGTCAGTAACTAAAGGGAGATCACCATACCAGGGACCATGGGGACTTACAGTACCTTTGCTTCCTGCATGGACCCTGGCAGGATTTATATCAACCCTTCAGTCACTGGCGATAATTTACCAGTTAAGCCTTATAATAAAATGACAAAAATCCTACGTTTTAAAATTCTGGCATGCACAACAATACTTTGAATGATGTGGGACTTACATACCCTCTTAGGGGGACAATAATTTTACACTACTTTAACCCCCTTCGAGGGTATAGCCACTAACAATCTAAGTTATTAATTAGCACTACCAATATGTAAAATAATACATTAAACACATCAAATTTTTTGAAGAAGTTCGATTTCTTTTAAAAAGCAGAATATTAAACGAGAATTAACATCATTAAAAAGGTCCTTAATTGTTTTAACACTGAAATATTTAACCCTTGTGATGAAAAAATCAATGCAGTCAAGCAGGACATGCTTGACCGTGATTCTTTCATCACAAGGGACACAAAACGGAGGATCCTCACCTTTCAATAAGTATTCATTTGTATATCTTGAGTGGCCAATACGCATAATGACCTCTTCAAATCTGGACTGACAGTCCAAGTAGGTGTAACCGATATTTGGTTTAATTTGATGTAATTTATTGATACCTACTTGGGTGTCCCACTTCTTTTGCATCAGATCAAGAATGTAAGATCTAATTGCAGGTTTATAATCAGTGTAGGGTATGAGAAGTGTTGTCACAGATTTGGTGAGTGCTGCTTTAGCAGCAGCATCGGCCATTGTGTTACCAGTGATACCAACATGGCTTGGTAACCAACAAAAGACGATGTCATATTGGCCAATAGCAAGATCATTAAAAAATTCAAGAATTTGGATTAAAAGTGGATGTTTGGATGACATATTGTTAATCGCCTGAAGGCACGAAAGTGAATCAGAAAAAATAATGAATTGTTTATGTTTAGATTGATGACTGATATATTTTAGTGCTGTAAAAATGGCATGTGCTTCAGCTGTAAATATGGATCTGTTATCGGGTAATCGGGAAGATATTGTTCTGGATCCAATGACAGTGGCTCTAGCAACTGCACCACCATCAATCCACATATAGAGGTTATCAGCTGTGAAGTTTCGTCTTGTAATTCTCATGTGTTGGGTGAAAAAGAATGTGCTATGTGAACGTATTACAATGTGTGTATTCCTGATATGTGATACTTACAATATGGAAAGACATGAATGTAATAATCTCTTTATCATGAAATTTAAAGTTGAAATTGATTGAATTTTAAGGCATATTGATATTCACTTCGTCTTAGTGGACTGCCTCATTTATGATATAATGCCAACGGAATTAAAGTCAGGTTTGTTTACACGATCACTCGACCCGTGAAGATTTCGGGGTAGAATAGGTCTTCAGCAACCCATGCTTGTCGTAAAAGGCGACTAACAGGATCGGGTGGTCAGGCTCGCTGACTTGGTTGATGCATGTCATCGATCCCAATTGCGTGGATCGATGTTCATGATATTAATCACTGGATTGTCTAGTCAAGACTCGATTATTTACAGACCGCCGTTATATAGAATATTGCTGAGTGCAGCGTTAAAAACAAACAAACAAACAAACATAATCACTCACACATCGGGAAACCGCTACCAAATGATCTGATGACCGATAGCACGTTTGGGGCAAGCAAACACCGCATCGATGTAAAGAGGTTTTGTAAACGAAGTTCCTGCGAGGTAACCTCACTTGCATATTTATCAGATTGAGATAGAAAATGTATTTGACTGGTTCATCACCTCGATAACAATAACCATTTATTTTTATTCGTGGTAGCTTGAGTATATGGCATCTTTCAATTTGAATTGTGCCTCAGAAAATATATATCTGTATCCTCTAATCACATGCCACCTTCGACCCGTGAAGATTCCGGGGTAGAATAGGTCTTCAGCAACCCATGTTTGCCGTAAAAGGCGACTATGCTTGTCGTAAATTGCGACTAACTGGATCGGGTGGTCAGGCTCCCTCATTTGGTTGATACATGTCATCGATCCCAATTCCGTGGATCGATGCTCATGATATCAATCATGGATTGTCTGGTCCAGACTCGATTATTTACAGACCGCCGACATATAGCTGGAATATTGCTCAGTGCGGCGTTAAACAACCAACCAACCAATCAACCAACATGCCACCTTCTCTTGGCACACGATTCCTCGTGTAGAATATGAATCAAAACAAACAAACTATTCTTTGAGGGAATTTTATTCACTGAAGTTTTCCAGCAACGAGTGCGACGGATGTCACGTGGCCACCGTTTCCATCAAAGGTCATGCTGACGGTGTTTGTTGTTTTGACCTGTGAGTGAGGGACTAAGAACTGCCACACGTTCCATGTTGTTTTCCCCACAGTCTTCATAGCATCAAACAGCATGTAGCTTGTAGACAATGCGTGGCCATTGAACACAACCCCACGAGGTTTTGCATTGGCGTGCTTGTCTCGGCTAACTCCCACTCTAAGATGAGATGTATGATAGCCAGAGCTGGGTAGATTGATGGTTGTCTGCGCATGTCCGTTGTTGATGGGGATGACCATGTCCTTGCCATAGTATGTGATCTGGTTGTCCGTGTGTATTCCGTCAAAGTTGTAGTTGGTTTTAAACTTGTAGAAGCAGGTTGATGATCCAGGGAGACTGACGGCACCATGAAGCTTAGATATGTCGAAATGGTTACCGGAATGAATAGCTGGATTACCGTTTTCGAACACAACACATGTTTCTTCACCTGTAGAAGGGTTGATCCAATTGTTGGGGAAGTCGAGTTGTACATTCTCAATGTTACTGCCATAGTTGTGAAGAAGGACCACCATCTCTTTGGTATGAGGGTTCGCAAGGGCAAGTGGTGCAACTATTCTCTCCTGTCCATCGTATTGACTTGAGACTCTGAGAAACTTATGATCATAAATAAAGTTTTTCCAAAACATGTAGAATTTGGCCGCTGGAAGAGGATGACCATCCTTGGTAAATATGGAATTCCGAAGGGAAGTATGACCCGGGTATTGCTCATTTGAGAGGAGATACGCTGTAACTCTGTCAATAAACTCTCTCAGAGAAAGAAAGCTAAACATGAAGCCGTTTTGTTGATAAATGGTTTCAAAGTCTGTCATTCCATTTTCAAAGTCGGGGCTAACGCCAAGATTAAGTAAACCTAATCCAAATTCAGTGTTAACTAACTGAACATTTTTTCCTTTCTTTTGATATGAGTAATTTTCCACCATGTCAAGAGAAGCAACCAGAACAGCTTCGTTGATGCCCGAGTAGGTGTGACTTCCACCTGTTATATGCAGACGGTTGTAGGAGTGGAAAGAGAAAAAGTCCAAGTGATCAAGAGACATGTCCAGAAACTTGGCAATTATCTTCCAGTTGCTGAAGTTATTTTCGTCTGCTTGTTCTAAGAACATACTTGTATACGTTGGTCCGGCAACTTTCATTCCAAATCTTGACTTCAGCTTATCAGCAACTGCCTTGTGGTAGTTTATATTCGTTTGTGGGTCAATTATATTTGGGAACCAATCAGGTTCATTGATGACTTCAAATATACGGGGAATCCGTCCTCCTATGTAGTCCTTTGCACTCTGAACCATGAGTGACACAAACTCTGCTGCAGCGTCAACGTTGTTTGGGAATGTACCTTGATGATCAGACTTATTCATCCAGTTCGGCCAGCTCAAACCTATAAAGAACAACATATACAGTCATAACAAATGTAACTCAAACATATTCATTTAATGTTAAACTACTTCATGCGTACATGAGTCTGTCTGGAAAGTTGAAGTTGCACACATTTACGACGTTTGGTGAAATAATTGATCATGGGTATTCTTCAGACAGAAATATTAGCAGCTAAACTGGATTCTAGCCAATGGAACATTAATTAAAGGCTTAAGGACTGAACTCAGAGAATATTGGAGCCACAGACACCGCGAATCCTGTTAAGTATATGCTTGGTCTTCAGTTAACTTTCAAACCTTATGCTCCTCTTTTAATATGGTACTTAAACCAATTAAATAACTTATAAAACCTTTCATTTCCCAGACCATGTCGTCGATGACATTCCCATAGCCATTCAGTTGAAACATATACGAATCGAATGTCCTTTTCTGGAGTGCATGGTCCTGGAGATATGTTGGGTCTGGGTAACCATGGTGATGAGGGTTTTGAGGCCACTGAATAAAAAAAGATAAAATAGTATGGATTTGCCAGTTTCTCTATGAAAGAAATAATGTTATTTTTTGCATGGCTTCCATGGTTGGAGTAAATCAACAAAAATTATCCAAGGCCAGCATTGTCAAAACAAACATTTACACTGAATATTTTGAAATGAAATAATACTCGTATAAAACATTAATGAAGGTTACATGATATCTCATTTGAAACTTATGGTGGAATGCATTGTGCTATATGTGACATAGCAGGATTTCCAGTCGTGTCGTAACAACAAATAGTTAGTTTTGTCTATATTCTGAAAAAAGAATATATTTGGATCGTATGAACATGTGCAAGAATAGTTTCCATCCCCTAACCCGTAGTCCTGAGATTCATTATTGGTGTTTAAGTTTTTTTCTTGCACAGCTTTCCTCTGAAATGACCATTGAGAAATACACTATGTATTCCACCAACATTTATGCCCCTCTATACAATGCATCAGTTAATGCAGGCATAGATTGAACTGGTCAAGGTTGACATGGTTTGGCGATTTTTTGTTTTTGAAACTAATGTGCTACGAAGTGGCACCCTGAGTTCTACTGGGATTGAAACCAACATTTGCAGTAACGGAACACATTAAATGATGTAATATGATCTGTACTGTGAGTATATAAAAATACAATAGCTCACCCACTACAACCGCCTCGTTCCCATTTCAAGGTATCACGGCAAACAAGAAGACGTCGTTTTTATCCGTATGTTGTCTTTGAACGAAACAACGACGTTTTGGGACGCTTTGTTTCAATCGCTTTTTCATCCAAATAACGTCGTTATTTGACATCTGAATTGACTACGAGAGAACGATGCTATGAAGCTCCTCCCTTAAGTGTCAATCAAGCATCATCGTTTACCGTTACTTCTATGTTCTCAGCTTTAAACGGATGCGAAAATGATGTACACACAGCTCTATTCTGTTTGAGCAGTTTGCCTGAATGAAGACAAGATAATAACGTTCCTGAGAAGATACGTGTTCGGGACCACATTTCCTGTAACATATTATTTTCTTACCAGCCCTTATTGTGATGCTTTAGTTCGGAATTAAGCACCTCAAGATTATCCTGAATCTCCCATCTCACTGCGGCTCCTTTTCAATTTAAATGTAGTTGTTTGTTCCTCATTAGTCTAGCTCACAACCTTTACAGTTTGCAAACATTAACCTGATTGTGGCGCTTTAAACAGTAAATAGATGAAAGTCCCAAGTCTTGTAAGATGCTGTTTGTGAGATCTATTGTGTGTGTACTATATGTTAAAATAGTGAGGAACACATTACTCTAACGCCTCCAGTGACTTTGTGTAGATGTTAAGCGTCAACACATGTATAAACGGTAACTGATTGTAAGACCCCCGAAAATACTCACTCGCTGATGCAGTTACAAACTGAAATAAAGGACCGCAACATTCATTCATTTTCACAGACCGCCTCAAGGTAGCGTGGTGTCTCTTCAGGCACTCGTCCCAGTCACATTCTCTTCATGTGAGCATGCGTTACGATTATTTTGTGACTACTATAATATAAATCAAAGGTGTTTTATTTAACGAGCATGAATATCATATTCCACCAAGCGGTTGGTTCTGCATGAATTGTTCTTCATAAATACTTTAAATTATGAAATTAAGGAGTCACCAAATTAAGTGTCAACCCCCGGTCTTAAATGCGTGATGACATCAAAGCAAGTAGCCCTCCCTCTGAACTATAACAAATCAATCAGCAAACAATAGACGTTCCATGAAGTCAGCAAGCAAGTTATGCATTATCACAGCATGGTGTCAGTGTAAAACGCTGATTCAAACTGAACAAAAAGGACCGCAACAGATTGCCTGTAGGTAGCGTGGTGTTTCTTCAGGCACTCATCCCTGTCACATTCTCTTCATGTAATCATTCATTACGTCACATACATGCACATGTAGGAATATTTCTAATCAGTAGCACGAATAATGATAACGATGGTCATGTCAGGGCAATCAACATCGGGGAAATCTCTGTTTTAGAATAGCAGATATATACTGTACACAACAATAGCACCTCAGGTGCAGTTTATAGGGAGGATTGTGTTCACTCAGAGTTAAAATAAAGCTGCTAAATATACAAAAACTAGTTGCACAGTACTTTTAACGTGTACCATAAAAAGCAGAAACATTTGCTGTTTTTCAACAGGATAAATTCTCAGACAACATTTGGCAGTGTCTTTTTGCTAAACCAGTTTTTGCAGATTTGCAGTTACATTTACACCATAAGATAGGAAAGTTAATAGTCTACATCTCTGCATAATGTTATAGCCGGAGGGAGATTCAGTGCTGCGTGAGCGCATTTGTCACACAACCTTCACTTTTTCAAATCTTGGAAAAATGTGCGTCAGAAAAACCAGCATTCACCGTGTTAAACCAATTAGCGTTTGGAGGGATACTGGTTGACTTCAAACTCTGATTTTGGATGGTATTTTGCCCCTTTCTGGGGAATCTCCATTTGATGTTTCGGTTTTGTTGGTCAAGGTCGGGGTTGTAGAAACTCTACCTGTTAAAGGTGTAGACTTACTTATTTGGAATCATCTTGAAAAAGAAATTCCAGGTATTTTTCCTTCATGTGTTGTTACAAAGCAAAGTCCTTCTGATAATGATTCCGGCTAAGGTTTGCCAGGCACCTTTATGGATCAATCTCCTGACCTGTCTACATTTTCGATGGAGAGTACTGAAAATTCTGACAGTTTGACCTTTCAGGAACAAGTTCTGGACAGGGAGCAGTTAGTTAAGCTACAGGGAGTAGACAAACTGATCTAAAACAACAAATAGTTATGGGAGATTTCTAAAAGAAACTGCACTCCTGAATAGAGTCCCACTGTTGTTTAGTAACACCAAACACTAGGATTACCAAAAGCAAGAAACATATTAATTATTTACCACACTTATAACTCGACTTAATATGGGAGCGAAATAAGTGTTAAGTCAATGTTATGCTTGAAAATGTACCACAATGTATCAACTGTATTTAGATTGATTTATGTGCAATGTGAAATTCATCGGAGCTTGATTGGATATAGGACAATATGTTAGCAATAAATACCAGCCTTTAAGTGTTCTTAAATTGTTGTGTGCTCTCTGTTTGTTGTGGATGAATGGTGTGTTATGAAATGATGTGATGAAATTTGTGTTTTTTAATTCCACACTTTAAGGTCTGGAACCATTGGCCAATGTGACGTGAGAGGGCAGAGAGTGGTTTGGATATTCGATCTTAAAGACAGATAATTGCAATGACAAACAATAAAAAAACCAATGTTGAGTGTAAGTACCCAAAGTACTGAATCAATAATAGTCTATTCTAATCGCTGTAAGCAGCATCTCATATTTCATAAGATTTACTTTCATTTACTGTTGTAACCAAATAATAGACAACCGATTGTTCGATAGAGTTACATGTGCATTTGATGTGTATCAATATACATGCAATTGTGATTTAGTTTAATTTCTCGACGCATGTCTGAATCCCAGTGACAGGTTACAAATCCTAAAACTGACTTACCAGCAAATCTTGCTGTACCGCGCGGGACAGATATTAGAGAACAGCTTGCCATGGCAGCCACAAATAGGAAACCTGCTACTTCCTTAAGACAGCCGTCGACATCATGTACGTCAGGGGGCTGCCGCAATGTAATAGGCAGTTAACATTTCCGTCTATTTTCGCATTGAAAACTTCGATGTTTTTACGGACACTTTCTGGACGCTCACCAATTAATCAATTTTAATGAATTTGTAGTCGTGTTCTGTCCAATGCCATTATACGAAAACCAACTATGCTACGTGTTTGCTGTGTATGTTGCGATACGACCCCTTGCAATAACAAAAAACTATTAAAGCATGGATACGGTAGTCAAACTAGGATATTGAAATCATATATGGATGATATCATTTCCTAAAATCTTTCTGCATGGAAGATTCTTTTTACTTCATACGTACATTTGCAAAGAGATCTGCTCTCAGGTCTCTGTTCACCCAACGTCCGGGAGCTGTTCCGATAGATTTACAATTTGGAATTAGGGTCCTTGCGGTGAGCCCATTATGCTTGTTCCATCTTTGGGGTTCATAATGCACACGTCCATCCTGGGCGAGCCACTCGTTGTAGATTGTGACGGTTGTGTCAGAGAACACCGCTCCCCAGAGCAACAAGGTGCACAGAACCAGTAGTAACATTCTGCAGTGAAATATGGATACTTCTCTTCAACAACATGGACTTTTATTCAAGGTTGTAATCTACACGTGATCGCAGCACCTGACAGCTTTCGGGGATTTAGTAAATATATTTGTGATAAGCGTAGACAAAGTGAAAGATAAGGAAGTGTGTGTCAGACACAATAGAGGTTCCCTCTACTTTTTCTGCAACAATCATAGGCCAGCCAAGGTTTGTTTCCACTTATACATCATTATGTACATCATCGGGATATTAAACAAAGATAACAACACATGTCATGTCATTAGGGTCGTACTGTGCCATGCTATCGCTGTTCATATTATCAAATATATACTCCTCTTTTTGCCTGGGCCCAACTTGATTAACGACTGCTGCAAAGTTTTTATATAAATTATATTTTAATAAAAGAGGTATTTTCATTCCTGATAATTATCTTGAAAAATGAAGTACATGTATGACAGCAAATCTACGCTTCATTGAATTTCGTACAATTAAAAAGCCAATGAACATAAAAAGATGACAGTGTTCAATTAACATACAACAGTAATAACATCAAGTTGGGACAGGATCACTGGACTCACAACCAAAATATGTTTGACAGGGAGAGTGCATATGAATTCTCACTTTTATATTATAGTAATAATGCAAACATTGTAGTATTGATAATCAGATAATCACAAACATAACAAAGCATCATGACAACATTCATTGTCCAAGTCCTTCATTACAGCATCATTCCATAAGCATGATTGTTGTTCCCTGGTCAATTATCAATCATTTTCCAGCGTAAGGGAGCACAATAGCGATGTACATTTATGAAAATCAGAAATCAGAGTCCATTGTGTTCGATTCCAACCATGTTATAAGCATGTGTTTTAAATCACTGTCAAACATGTTATTAAAATGCTGCGTTAACACAATTTCAGCAGCTGAGGTAGGCGTACATACAGAAACATATCTCCGCATTTTCCCCCCAAAAGCGAATTTAACTTACCATGAAATATTGCTTTGCGTGGCGATTCATATATAAAAAACTCAAATGTATGCTAACAACATTAACTTTAAAATTAAAACAATAAGATGCAGGGTCGTGTCGCAATGACATAAAATGACATACTGACATTGAAATAAATTTAACACGCTTATCAAAACGGCATATTTTACGCTTGTAAATTTTCTCATGTTCATAGCTCGAAACTATGCTATCTATTTCATGGGATTTGAAACGTAGAATGTGTGAATGTTACATTACTTTCTATTATTAGTAATAAAAGAGAAGATAAGAATTTAAACGTCTCATCACAGACCACGCTCTGTGGTCACGCTCTTGCGAGATTTATAGGACGTAACCGGCTGAGATAGTATTTCTTTTGTAAATTTGACAAGAACACGGTTATATAGATACAGATGTAACGTGTTAGCAGTTAAAACGTTTTGTAGATCTCATTACAAAGAATACAGAATATATATTTCACAACAATACATTATTTTATAGAATGGAAACGACAAATTTCCGACTTTACAATAAGCATGTGTTCAATGTAAAATAGCGACGATACCAGCTATTCGCGGAAAGGTTAGCGCATCCTACCCCATTGGCGGTACATGTAACACGCACATGCAAAGGCAAGTGAAATTTTCCTTGTACAAAAACGGGTGGCCCAGTCGTCTAAGGCGCCGCGATTCGCTGTGCAGAGTTGCGTCCCTGGGGCACGCCAGAAACCTATTATTGTGGGTTCGAATCCCGGTTCGCCCCGATTATGTTTCTAGGTTCGTCAGCACCATACCCGTGCTAGTTGGTTTCAATGAAGTGGTAAACGTCTGAGACCTTCATCTCTTCGGGGTTTCCTCCCACATTAAGCTGACACGCCGTGATATGACTGGAATACTGTAAAAAGCGGCGTTAACCACAACTCACTCACTCACTCACTCACTCACTTAACATGTATACCATTAAACGTATTGAAAGCTTAACTAAAATCTCGGGTGTTGTAACCCTGTTCAAACAGATTTTGCAAATTTCGTAGATTCCCGCTCAAAAGTTGAAAGACTTGAGCTGCTGGAAAATTGCTGGACATCTATGGGAGAGTTGACTATTGGAACCCAGGACAAAAGACGAATTGACATGTCTTCAATGTTTTAGGGTCAAGTCAAAAGATGATAGTTTTGGCAGAATTCTTTCTCTTCTTCGAGACACACAGACAAAATGCAGACATTCTACCTGAAGTCGTTACATTGACTTAAATGATTTGAGTGATTGCAGTTGCATGAGGTGGTGTTGGTATTATCCTTTATTTCAGAAGCCATGTTGTTGATCTTGTTTCCAATTGCATTCCCTTGTTGCATTTGAGAACCACATGTTCTCTTTTCCGTCCATGGTCCGATGGATTATGCGGGTCTTGGTTTCAATGTGCTTTTGATCCTGATGCCACACACAAAACAATAACAAGAGTGAATGTATATCCGATATCACAGGGGAAACCAGCAATCACTTATTGTATCATTGTGGGGAACCACGTGACGAACGAACGATTTCACCTCTTGGCCTGGCCACCCAACCACGCCAAAACCTATATAATGGCCACGATGATTATCATGATATATGAATGTTACGCGATAAATCTCAAAGAACAATTAAGAACGAAGCATACTTTATTTCACGAGAAGTCATTGTCCGATCATGACATAATTTCTGGAGATTACACAATGCTTTCGTAAATTGATGACGTCTTAAATTGTACGACAGTATGATTGAGAGGGGTGTGTTTAGAGAGTATAACGTGCAGATTTGTTGGGTGACGTCAAACATTCGACATGGTCAAGTAAACAAAAGAAATTTGAAAATAGATCCAGTGAGACAATGACTGTCTGGCGCATGTTCATAATGTGCTCCTTGACACAATATCGACACTCATATGAAACAATGCCCCCCTGGCACAAATTGATTATCTGTTCTCTGACATGTTATCAACACATATTAGACAATGTCTGTCTGGCACAGATTGCTGATCTCCTCTCTGACACAATGTCGGATCACCTTTGACATAATGCCTGTCTGGCACAGATTGCTGCTCTTCTCTTTGACACAATGTCGGATCACCTTTGAGACAACGAGTGTCTGGCACAGATTGCTGATCTTCTCTCTGACACAATGTCTGATCACCTTTGAGATAATGCCTGTCTGGCACAGATTGCTGCTCTCCTCTCTGACACAATGTCGGATCACCTTTGAGATAATGCCTGTCTGGCACAGATTGCTGCTCTCCTCTCTGACACAATGTCGGATCACCTTTGAGATAATGCCTGTCTGGCACAGATTGCTTCTCTTCTCTCTGACACAATGTCGGATCACCTTTGAGATAATGCCTGTCTGGCACAGATTGCTGCTCTCCTCTCTGACACAATGTCGGATCACCTTTGAGATAATGCCTGTCTGGCACAGGTTGCTGCTCTCCTCTCTGACACAATGTCGGATCACCTTTGAGATAATGCCTGTCTGGCACAGGTTGCTGCTCTCCTCTCTGACACAATGTCTGATCACCTTTCAGATAATGCCTGTCTGGCACAGATTGCTGCTCTTCTCTCTGACACAATGTCGGATCACCTTTGAGACAACGAGTGTCTGGCACAGATTGCTGATCTTCTCTCTGACACAATGTCTGATCACCTTTGAGATAATGCCTGTCTGGCACAGATTGCTGCTCTCCTCTCTGACACAATGTCGGATCACCTTTGAGATAATGCCTGTCTGGCACAGATTGCTGCTCTCCTCTCTGACACAATGTCGGATCACCTTTGACATAATGCCTGTCTGGCACAGGTTGCTGCTCTCCTCTCTGACACAATGTCGGATCACCTTTGAGATAATGCCTGTCTGGCACAGATTGCTGCTCTCCTCTCTGACACAATGTCGGATCACCTTTGAGATAATGCCTGTCTGGCACAGATTGCTGCTCTCCTCTCTGACACAATGTCGGATCACCTTTGAGATAATGCCTGTCTGGCACAGATTGCTGATCTTCTCTCTGACACAATGTCGGATCACCTTTGAGACAACGAGTGTCTGGCACAGGTTGCTGCTCTTCTCTCTGACACAATGTCGGATCACCTTTGAGACAACGAGTGTCTGGCACAGGTTGCTGATCTTCTCTCTGACACAATGTCGGATCACCTTTGAGCAGCGAGTGTCTGGCACAGGTTGCTGCTCTTCTCTCTGACACAATGTCGGATCACCTTTCAGATAATGCCTGTCTGGTACAGATTGCTGCTCTCCTCTCTGACACAATGTCGGATCACCTTTGAGATAATGCCTGTCTGGCACAGATTGCTGATCTTCTCTCTGACACAATTTCGGATCACCTTTGAGATAATGCCTGTCTGGCACAGATTGCTGCTCTTCTCTCTGACACAATGTCGGATCACCTTTGAGATAATGCCTGTCTGGCATTTGATTGCTGCTCTTCTCTCTGACACAATGTCGGATCATCTTTGAGATAATGCCTCTCTGACACTGATTGCTTCTCTTCTCTCTGACACAATGTCGGATCACCTTTGAGATAATGCCTGTCTGGCACAGATTGCTTATAACCGCTCATCTCTTGGACACCGTGATACAACCCTTTCAGGATATGCTTATGCATTCACAGGACACATATTTTCTAATATGCTGTTTTGGTTTGCCTCGTCGTCAGCAATATTTCAGCAATATGGTGGTAATATGTGGGTACTCGTATCTTGACCAACGAAATTTCATCGCAATACTATTTTCATTCCCGTCGTGGTGCTTCTCCTGTATGTGAATATTGTTAAATGCCTCAGTAACCAATATTCAAGGTTAAGCAAAAGGAATCTATAAATAATCGATTCGGGACGAGGTAAACAAATGTCTAAATTCTTGCACTATTGATCCACACCATCATGGCACCATTGCAGGCAATCAGACGAAACTCTTAGTCCGTTGTTTGCGTTGTGCGTTGAGGACCTTTAATGCCCCGGAATCACCAGGCAGTTGTTTATGAAACCAAGACAAGACATCTGAGATGGATAAAATGAAATCAGGAGAAGTGAAGATATTTTACTTAATCCCTTAAACTGTATGTTTAATGCCTTGATTGTCTGTCATAACAGATTTAATGTAGTAATAGACACTTGCCTTGTAATAGCGTTGGTGTGGTAAGGGGAATTCTGAGGTTGGTAAATGATTAGATGGGAATCGTTAGTTTAACAATTATCATGGTCTATAGGATCTTCATCCAATCGTAATTCACAACGGACATGCCATCTCGGGGACAACCACTCGTCGTAGACAGTTAGCGACTGTCGTGTCCACGTGCAACCCCCGCAACAACAAGGTGAGCATAACCTGGAGCAACATATGGATCATGAATATGTTCTATTTTATGATGGTTTCCTGTATTCTTGGTGTGAGTAGTGACACATGGACGTTATGGCCTTGAGCATATCATGTTGTTTTGGTGTTCGTGGGTACAAGATATTTCTTTCGCTAGTTAGGAAATGCTCACATAGGTCTGGCTACATTCCTGCCAGAGAAAACAAAGCAGCGGGGGCTAAAAATATTCTCTAACTTTCCGTACTTAACGTTTTATCTTAAGTGCATAGCTGGCACACCTTTATGTCATATCTTCAGGTTATGTCTCGCAGTTTGTTTGTGGTTCAATTTAAAAACACACTCTTTTAAGACCTTCCAGATTTGGAATGAAAGTTGCCAGCCCATCGTACACCATTTTTGCGTTAATAAATTAATAAATTCATCTTCACCTTTGAAGGCTGAGAGGTAACTTATTTTTGTATTATTTCTTGTTCCGGCAAATGAAATTTGCCCTACGTGGAAGACAATTCCAGGATGACGAGGACATAAAGGTTTCCACAGAGGCGTGGTTGGAGGGCCAATCTGCGGATTTCTAAAAAAGGGGTATAAAAAGCTTGAAGGACAAATGGAATAAGTGTATTGAAAAATAAAAGTGCAAAAGATATTCTGCGACATGGTCTTATATTGAAGTTGCAAAACACCCCTCGTATATAGTTACCTCTTCACCTTCAAAGGTGAAAGGGGGGCACGGGTGGCCCAGTCGTCTGAGGCGCCGCGATTCGCTGTGCAGAGTTGCGTCCCTTGGGCACGCCAGAAACCTATGATTGTGGGTTCGAATCCCGGTTCGCCCCGATTATGTTTCTAGATTTGTCAGCACCATACCCGTGCTCGTGGGTTTCACTGAACGGTAATTCATGCAATCTGAGCAGACTACAGTTAATAAGGACTTAATGTGTTTCTAATTTCATCGCATAAAGTAACAATAATAATTCGAGTTATTCAGAACCAACAAATATACCCCTACATTCTGTATTTTGTTTAGCATAGTCTGTAATTCAGAAATAAACAGCAAAAAGAAAAGGAATTAAGACACAACATTTCCACTCAAATATTCCAAATATTGATCAACAGAAAAATTAGATAGTTTTACTGCCACAAAAAAGTTTGAATAAATATTTCTTATCAAATGAAATATATGTTAAGTTCAACACATATTTAAAATATGGCAATTGATCTTGGTCGTTTGAAACAGTACGGTGCCAGACTTGTTCGTTAGTGATGATATCTTTTCCAAAAACACTTTCTGTCATTAACACTTCCAATGAGTTCCAAAGGTAGATTCTTCATACTTTGTCTTTTTCTGAGGGCATTATATTATACTCTGTAGACATTTCTAACAGTGTTTTAAAATGATAGTAGATATTACCATTCTGTATCATACCACTTTTCTGTATCTCTGCTAACTGGTAGACGATTATGGTGTTGCAAGATGCAGCACGCGCCTGTAAAGTGCCTGTTAATGTGTCGACAGCGATATTAACATCTTCACTCAACAGTTGAACACACTGATCGAGGCTAAATATTTTATTTATAAAGTACATAAGACATGACGACACTAAATGTATGTCTAATATTGGTATACCATGTACATCTTTGGACATATGTCATGTTTTCATTTTGGGTATCACATATTACCAGGTCATCTTTAATATCACCCTAAACAGGAACATCGAGTGTGGACTCTGAATCCGACATTTTGTCAAACAGGTTGGTTGAACACAGTACATAATACACTAAACATGCCAGAACTATAGTCATTAAAACTTCAAATGCGTGCGTTATAATCGCCGGGTAGAATGGCGTCACAATATGCATACTCATACAACTCTGTTGAAATAATAATCTCTAAATAATCTATCCCTTTTTTAGATCTAGTGTCTGTTACAATAGAAGTCGAATTCAGGGTGAATATAGACGAAACCAACTGAAAGATCTCGCTGAAAACATCATCGACGGCATATACCATGCTCTAATGACGATTGAACATACACTGCCACGTCCCTCTACAGTTAGTATAATGCAATAATCGGGGAAGGCAAGGTCTATCCTTTCCTTGGCACAATTCTGCAAAACCTCAAGAAAACCTCCTATGTCATTCTTAGAAAAAGAATTGTTTAAAATCGTTTTACATCAGTTTGCTTTGTATGCCGTTCACATTCCAGCACAACAACGAAAACGTTTTGCCATTCTTCATTTTACTGTCAATCAGAGTCGGGCACATTCCTATGCTGGGCTGTTCGGCGCGAATTTAACATCACATATCGCTTCTTAACGTGTTTTCGTTGCTGTGTTAACAACTTCCTTCAAAGTAACATCACTGTCATCTTCCAGGACAGGGGTGTATATTGTGTCCTCAATAAATAACTTGTCAAATCATAGATGTACATTTAGGTCTTTTCCCTCTGGCTTCAATTAGCATTGGTTTAAGCTTTGCTCATTTCTCTCTCACAGCTTTTTGAGAACTCTGCATTAATCCACATTTTGGTTCCTTTAATTTTTTGTTAGCTGCCGCAAAGATATCACGCCTGTGATGATCGTCATTCTGTGTGCTCGGTTTTAAGATTTTTGAGTCGTCTGGTTCTAGTTTCTCTCTCATGATTTTTCTTATGGCAGAGTAACAATCGTCCCTCGTTTCATTGTGTTCCATTCTATGTACATCGTGAAAAATCACAGCGTCTGCTTTGATTTTCTAAATCCTCCATTTTGCGACCCGTGAAGAACCTGGGGTAGAATAGGTCTTCAGCAACCCATGCTTGCCGTAAAAGGCGACTAACGGGATCGGGTGGTCAGGCTCGGTGACTTGGTTGATGCATTTCATCGATCCCAATTGCGTGGATATCAATCACTGGATTGTCTGGTCCAGACTCGATTAGTTACATACCGCCGTCATATAGCTGGAATATTGCTGAGTGCGGCGTTAAACAACAAACCAAACCAAACCAAAACTTGGAGTCTGACCACATTCCTGCCAGAGATACCAAAGCAGTGGGATCTAAAAATATACGTTAACCTTCCGTAACGTTTATCTGAAATACATAGTTGGCACACCTCTTTGTCATATCTTCAGATTTGTGTCTGTCCCTGTGCGTGTGGTTCAAAGTGAAAACACACCCTTTTAAGAGGGTCCAGATTAGTTTTACTTATGAGTGTCAAAGTCAAAGACACCAACGCAAGCGAATACGATATAATGCTTAGCATCAAATGGAAACTGACTGCTTGTTGTAAAGTAAAACAAACCAACAAGAGACAGGTTCCTGGTCACACAGTTTTACACTGCATAGCTATCAACACATTTGAGCGTTCATTGTTCCTTATAAACTGACCTTGCACTGTTACAGATGTAAGTCAAATATTTAAAATGTCAAGCTTCTGAGAAAGAGCCTAGGCAGGGAATCTTGGGTGATGAGTGATCTTCACACGAACGCTGGTCGTGATGTAATGACATGTGTTAAGAAATACGAAAGGAAACGCCCGTACACATGACGCTAGCATATGTATATAGTAACTTCCTCAAAACTGCCGACATTAAATAGTACTACATTCCTGACAACGAATCACTGTCCAAGCACAATGCAATGGATATATACCGAATCACAACAGAAACAATGTAATACAGTTAGAATCATTGTTCAGCATTATAACAATGTCATGGCCATAATCAGCTTTTGGAATTTATGATAATTCTGAACAATGGTTGTCCTGACTCGGTCCTTGTGACAATACTGCACAGAACCATGCTAGAAGGTGATAATTGGGTGTGACAAAAAATGTCCAAAATATGGAATGGATATATCGATAGTTCTATAGTATCTATAGGTTTATTTTGTAATTAAAATCAAGATTGAATCGCTCAGAACATCTCAATTTGGGGTAATGAGTAGGCGACCAGAAGTAAGGGAAATCTGAATTTTCGGACTTATAAGAAATTTTTAGAACCTGGGTTAGGACGCTCTATAGCCCAAGATAATGGGTTTCGCTCATGCTTTATAATTCCGACGAAAACACAAAGTGTTTAATGTGTATAAAAATGCATATAACGATGCACTTACAAAACTCGCAGGTCCATCTGACAGGAGAGGTAATAAACTTAGGTTGTATTGCCGTGTAAAACAAGAATACTCTGTTGACGAGTGCGTAATTCACTTTTGCCCCGAGCCACAGACGCGTCTTAGCAAAATATGTGACACTGTTCACATGAATATATTATAGTATCATACACTGAAATAGGGTTATTCATTAACGAGCTTGACTACACGATCCCGTGAGTCGCCTCTTACGACAAGCATAGTCGCCTTTAGACAAGTGAACTAATACCATGTGGAATCTCAAACAATTATATGATTTGCTTGACTGTTAACAATCTCATAAAAGAACCAGGTTGAACTATGTCTAAACATTTGCCTTTTAACTTTGTACACCACTGTCTCATTTGAGAAAGTTAAGGACAAACGTTATGTCTTGAGCCATGTGGCTTTTGCTGACTAAACGTGGTGACCATAGGTATAGTTCCATGAATATCCTCATGTTAGGGCCAATTAGTAAAAAGTGAAAGCAAATGTCATTTGAACTTTACTGAGAAAATGCTGAATTGTGAAATGCTGGACTTCCTCATTTATACCACCAATGTAAAATGTGGAGGTAAGACATTTAAGCAAGAGGTAAGCATCCCCATGGGCACCAATTGCGCATCCCTTCTTGCTGATCTGTTACTTTATGCACATGAATCAGAATTTCTGCTGGGATTGGCAAAGTCATAACAAGGTCATACAGCCAAGAAGTTTAACTTAAACTCCAGGTATATCGATGATCTGATATCGTTCAATAAGCATTTAATAGCCGAATCCCTTCCCCTGATTTACCCACCTGAACTACAAGTAAAGGAGACCAGTCATCTCTTTAATATTTAGATCTACGCATAACGATTCAGTGACAAAACGATCTTGTATGACAAGAGTGATGGCTTTAACTTTCCAATAGTCAACTATCCCTCTTATTCAGAGGCTGTCCAATAAAACACACTTTCCTTTCAGGTTTGAATCTAAAGCTCGTTGTATTCATTAATAGAGATGGTATGGTCTTTGGGAAGGTATTTCCCGCTTAATCATGAGCAACTGATGAACTGCACATTTTTCTTGTTGCATGATATTTCATTCTCTGACCAGTTGATTGGGGTCATTCTGTGTTTCTCCATGATAGAACTCAAAACCATGAATTACAACATTGTCCTATCAAACGTGTTGTTGATAATTTACTCATGGCAGTTCCATACATGTTGAAACACTTTGTGTTACAAAAACACAATATTCACTCTGGCAGTGACTGTTAAAAGCCGGTGCAGAATCCGAATAACATTAAATATACCTTCTTCAAGCCATATTGAATTTGTGGGTATTTTTTCAAAATCAATTAACTTAGTAATCAATGCAATATATCTCTCTTACGTATCAGAGTTGTTCTTTTGGGAGAAAGGTATTTATCATATCCCACACAAAACACTAGATCATCGAAGATACGATAAATTTGGAATTAAAAAATATATGTTAAACTAACGGCTCTTTAAACTGTTGATTTATTGTCTCAAGACCAAGTGAGACTAAACTAATCCACATATAGTGAGTGAGTGAGTGAGTGAGTTAATGCTTTACGTCACATCGGCAATATTTCAGCCATATCGTGACGAGAAGTTATACATGAAATATACATATATTTAAACTTTATAAAAATCTGTCATCGAAGGACAGTATGATAACTAGAATATCACAGATAAGATTTAAAACTAGTTGCGGAACATTTAAAAGCATTAAGTAGTAAGGAACAACACACTATAAAACTGGGCTAGAGATCGTCAGTAACTAAAGGGAGATCACCATACCAGGGACCATGGGGACTTACAGTACCTTTGCTTCCTGCATGGACCCTGGCAGGATTTATATCAACCCTTCAGTCACTGGCGATAATTTACCAGTTAAGCCTTATAATAAAATGACAAAAATCCTACGTTTTAAAATTCTGGCATGCACAACAATACTTTGAATGATGTGGGACTTACATACCCTCTTAGGGGGACAATAATTTTACACTACTTTAACCCCCTTCGAGGGTATAGCCACTAACAATCTAAGTTATTAATTAGCACTACCAATATGTAAAATAATACATTAAACACATCAAATTTTTTGAAGAAGTTCGATTTCTTTTAAAAAGCAGAATATTAAACGAGAATTAACATCATTAAAAAGGTCCTTAATTGTTTTAACACTGAAATATTTAACCCTTGTGATGAAAAAATCAATGCAGTCAAGCAGGACATGCTTGACCGTGATTCTTTCATCACAAGGGACACAAAACGGAGGATCCTCACCTTTCAATAAGTATTCATTTGTATATCTTGAGTGGCCAATACGCATAATGACCTCTTCAAATCTGGACTGACAGTCCAAGTAGGTGTAACCGATATTTGGTTTAATTTGATGTAATTTATTGATACCTACTTGGGTGTCCCACTTCTTTTGCATCAGATCAAGAATGTAAGATCTAATTGCAGGTTTATAATCAGTGTAGGGTATGAGAAGTGTTGTCACAGATTTGGTGAGTGCTGCTTTAGCAGCAGCATCGGCCATTGTGTTACCAGTGATACCAACATGGCTTGGTAACCAACAAAAGACGATGTCATATTGGCCAATAGCAAGATCATTAAAAAATTCAAGAATTTGGATTAAAAGTGGATGTTTGGATGACATATTGTTAATCGCCTGAAGGCACGAAAGTGAATCAGAAAAAATAATGAATTGTTTATGTTTAGATTGATGACTGATATATTTTAGTGCTGTAAAAATGGCATGTGCTTCAGTTGTAAATATGGATCTGTTATCGGGTAATCGGGAAGATATTGTTCTGGATCCAATGACAGTGGCTCTAGCAACTGCACCACCATCAATCCACATATAGAGGTTATCAGCTGTGAAGTTTCGTCTTGTAATTCTCATGTGTTGGGTGAAAAAGAATGTGCTATGTGAACGTATTACAATGTGTGTATTCCTGATATGTGATACTTACAATATGGAAAGACATGAATGTAATAATCTCTTTATCATGAAATTTAAAGTTGAAATTGATTGAATTTTAAGGCATATTGATATTCACTTCGTCTTAGTGGACTGCCTCATTTATGATATAATGCCAACGGAATTAAAGTCAGGTTTGTTTACATGATCACTCGACCCGTGAAGATTTCGGGGTAGAATAGGTCTTCAGCAACCCATGCTTGTCGTAAAAGGCGACTAACGGGATCGGGTGGTCAGGCTCGCTGACTTGGTTGATGCATGTCATCGATCCCAATTGCGTGGATCGATGTTCATGATATTAATCACTGGATTGTCTAGTCAAGACTTGATTATTTACAGACCGCCGTTATATAGAATACTGCTGAGTGCAGCGTTAAAAACAAACAAACAAACAAACATAATCACTCACACATCGGGAAACCGCTACCAAATGATCTGATGACCGATAGCACGTTTGGGGCAAGCAAACACCGCATCGATGTAAAGAGGTTTTGTAAAAGAAGTTCCTGCGAGGTAACCTCACTTGCATATTTATCGGATTGAGATAGAAAATGTATTTGACTGGTTCATCACCTCGATAACAATAACCATTTATTTTTATTCGTGGTAGCTTGAGTATATGGCATCTTTCAATTTGAATTGTGCCTCAGAAAAATATATATCTGTATCCTCTAATCACATGCCACCTTCGACCCGTGAAGATTCCGGGGTAGAATCGGTCTTCAGCAACCCATGCTTGCCGTAAAAGGCGACTATGCTTGTCGTAAAATGCGACGAACTGGATCGGATGGTCAGGCTCCCTCATTTGGTTGATACATGTCATCGATCCCAATTCCGTGGATCGATGCTCATGATATCAATCATGGATTGTCTGGTCCAGACTCGATTATTTACAGACCGCCGACATATAGCTGGAATATTGCTCAGTGCGGCGTTAAACAACCAACCAACCAATCAACCAACATGCCACCTTCTCTTGGCACACGATTCCTCGTGTAGAATATGAATCAAAACAAACAAACTATTCTTTGAGGGAATTTTATTCACTGAAGTTTTCCAGCAACGAGTGCGACGGATGTCACGTGGCCACCGTTTCCATCAAAGGTCATGCTGACGGTGTTTGTTGTTTTGACCTGTGAGTGAGGGACTAAGAACTGCCACACGTTCCATGTTGTTTTCCCCACAGTCTTCATAGCATCAAACAGCATGTAGCTTGTAGACAATGCGTGGCCATTGAACACAACCCCACGAGGTTTTGCATTGGCGTGCTTGTCTCGGCTAACTCCCACTCTAAGATGAGATGTATGATAGCCAGAGCTGGGTAGATTGATGGTTGTCTGCGCATGTCCGTTGTTGATGGGGATGACCATGTCCTTGCCATAGTATGTGATCTGGTTGTCCGTGTGTATTCCGTCAAAGTTGTAGTTGGTTTTAAACTTGTAGAAGCAGGTTGATGATCCAGGGAGACTGACGGCACCATGAAGCTTAGATCTGTCGAAATGGTTACCGGAATGAATAGCTGGATTACCGTTTTCGAACACAACACATGTTTCTTCACCTGTAGAAGGGTTGATCCAATTGTTGGGGAAGTCGAGTTGTACATTCTCAATGTTACTGCCATAGTTGTGAAGAAGGACCACCATCTCTTTGGTATGAGGGTTCGCAAGGGCAAGTGGTGCAACTATTCTCTCCTGTCCATCGTATTGACTTGAGACTCTGAGAAACTTATGATCATAAATAAAGTTTTTCCAAAACATGTAGAATTTGGCCGCTGGAAGAGGATGACCATCCTTGGTAAATATGGAATTCCGAAGGGAAGTATGACCCGGGTATTGCTCATTTGAGAGGAGATACGCTGTAACTCTGTCAATAAACTCTCTCAGAGAAAGAAAGCTAAACATGAAGCCGTTTTGTTGATAAATGGTTTCAAAGTCTGTCATTCCATTTTCAAAGTCGGGGCTAACGCCAAGATTAAGTAAACCTAATCCAAATTCAGTGTTAACTAACTGAACATTTTTTCCTTTCTTTTGATATGAGTAATTTTCCACCATGTCAAGAGAAGCAACCAGAACAGCTTCGTTGATGCCCGAGTAGGTGTGACTTCCACCTGTTATATGCAGACGGTTGTAGGAGTGGAAAGAGAAAAAGTCCAAGTGATCAAGAGACATGTCCAGAAACTTGGCAATTATCTTCCAGTTGCTGAAGTTATTTTCGTCTGCTTGTTCTAAGAACATACTGGTATACGTTGGTCCGGCAACTTTCATTCCAAATCTTGACTTCAGCTTATCAGCAACTGCCTTGTGGTAGTTTATATTCGTTTGTGGGTCAATTATATTTGGGAACCAATCAGGTTCATTGATGACTTCAAATATACGGGGAATCCGTCCTCCTATGTAGTCCTTTGCACTCTGAACCATGAGTGACACAAACTCTGCTGCAGCGTCAACGTTGTTTGGGAATGTACCTTGATGATCAGACTTATTCATCCAGTTCGGCCAGCTCAAACCTATAAAGAACAACATATACAGTCATAACAAATGTAACTCAAACATATTCATCTAATGTTAAACTACTTCATGCGTACATGAGTCTGTCTGGAAAGTTGAAGTTGCACACATTTACGACGTTTGGTGAAATAATTGATCATGGGTATTCTTCAGACAGAAATATTAGCAGCTAAACTGGATTCTAGCCAATGGAACATTAATTAAAGGCTTAAGGACTGAACTCAGAGAATGTTGGAGCCACAGACACCGCGAATCCTGTTAAGCATATGCTTGGTCTTCAGTTAACTTTCAAAACTTATGCTCCTCTTTTAATATACTACTTAAACCAATTAAATGACTTATAAAACCTTTCATTTCCCAGACCATGTCGTCGATGACATTCCCATAGCCATTCAGTTGAAACATATACGAATCGAATGTCCTTTTCTGGAGTGCATGGTCCTGGAGATATGTTGGGTCTGGGTAACCATGGTGATGAGGGTTTTGAGGCCACTGAATAAAAAAAGATAAAATAGTATGGATTTGCCAGTTTTCTCTATGAAAGAATTAATGTTATTTTTTGCATGGCTTCCATGGTTGGAGTAAATCAACAAAATTTATCCAGAGCCAGCATTGTCAAAACAAACATTTACACTGAATATTTTGATATGAAATAATACTCGTATAAAACATTAATGAAGGTTACATGATATCTCATTTGAAACTTATGGTGGAACGCATTGTGCTATATGTGACATAGCAGGATTTCCAGTCGTGTCGTAACAACAAATAGTTAGTTTTGTCTATATTCTGAAAAAAGAAAATATTTGGATCGTATGAACATGTGCAAGAATAGTTTCCATCCCCTAACCCGTAGTCCTGAGATTCATTATTGGTGTTTAAGTTTTTTTCTTGCACAGCTTTCCTCTGAAATGACCATTGAGAAATACACTATGTATTCCACCAACACTTATGCCCCTCTATACAATGCATCAGTTAATGCAGGCATAGATTGAACTGGTCAAGGTTGACATGGTTTGGCGATTTTTTGTTTTTGAAACTAATGTGCTACGAAGTGGCACCCTGAGTTCTACTGGGATTGAAACCAACATTTGCAGTAACGGAACACATTAAATGATGTAATATGATCTGTACTGTGAGTATATAAAAATACAATAGCTCACCCACTACAACCGCCTCGTTCCCATTTCAAGGTATCACAGCAAACAAGAAGACGTCGTTTTTATCCGTATGTTGTCTTTGAACGAAACAACGACGTTTTTGGACGCTTTGTTTCAATCGCTTTTTCATCCAAATAACGTCGTTATTTGACATCTGAATTGACTACGAGAGAACGATGCTATGAAGCTCCTCCCTTAAATGTCAATCAAGCATCATCGTTTACTGTTACTTCTATGTTCTCAGCTTTAAACGGATGCGAAAATGATGTACACACAGCTCTATTTGTTTGAGCAGTTTGCCTGAATGAAGACAAAATAATAACGTTCCTGAGAAGATACGTGTTCGGGACCACACTTCCTGTAACATATTATTTTCTTACCAGCCCTTACTGTGATGCTTTATCACTGCAAAAAAAATCCATATATACAAGCTTGTATATCCTTTGGAAAGATGATATTTCCAAAGGATATACAAGATTGGAATGATGATATATACATAAATATACAAGTTTGTATATACGACATATACAAAAATATACAAATTTGTATATATGGTTTATCCAAATTTGTTTTCTTTGTATATATTGGTAAAGGGAGATAATTGTTATGTATTTGTGTATAATTATTATATAATTATGCAAATTGAAGTGTTTAAAGTTGAGCACTGTGTTTCTTTGTATATGTTTGTAAAGGAGGATAATTGTTTTGTATGTGCAAAATAGTATCAGCAAGTTACAAAAAAACTGATATAGTGGCGTGTAACATTACTGGAATGTTTAATTAGTACTCCACATTGTTAGTGGGAGTACATACTCTCCTTGCAATGATATACACAGAAATTGTTAATAATCCAATAATGACTTCTTTTATGATAAAGTTGTCTTTTATAAGTGAATGAGATGTTTTACAGTTGTTCATGTGAAAAAACTATGAATGTTTATTCAGCGTCCGAAAACCCATAACACGGGGATATATGTTGTATTAATGTTTTATGTTTTACAAAAGATAATAAGTACAAAGGTATGCTTTTCTCAATATGCATCAACATGGGGAAAGGGACATTGCACGTTTGTGGCAGTATTGCTCCCAGGTGGCGTCCTCGTCCACTAATGCCTACATCCACTAATGCCTACGGCCTACAATAAACAAAGTCATGCACCAGTGATTTTCAGCGACACCTACTGTCAGTGCATCATTTCTGCATCATTAGCAGATATTTGCCGATTTCAAAAAAATTTCAAAGGGTTTATTCCTAGCATGGGTATGTTGTTTTCATTGTGTAGGATTTATTCCACACTGTTTTATTTATTTGTAGGTAAAAGTGGACTTAGGCATTAGTGGCTGGAACCCAGGTGGCCGGAAGCCAAGAAACTATTCCCGATTTTTTAAAAGTACTGATTTTACATCCGCCATCTTTGTTTCTTTTTCTTTTGCCACTGTTACATTTGTTGGTATGAATATTGTCCAGACGGCACAAAATTGCTTAAAATGCAATCAAATGTTCAAAACATTTCTTGGGGCTCAGTCTAATATTGTTAGAAAAGTCAACAAACTACGACCATAAATGTAATGTTCAACAGGCGCAAGAAAATTAAAAAAAATTCTTACAAATACAAATGATAAGAAGTCGAATATGAATACTTATACCTGTACTTTTTAGAACAAGAAATTGACACATCGACGTATTCAGATTAAATTGATATGTTCTTTACTTATGTAAATGCAAATGATAAAAAAATAATTAACAGTGAGATACTATCGCTATTGTGCAAAGCATCTAGTCCCAATGAAAGTGAACAGCATGCCGATGTTATACAAAGCAATCATATAACATATCGCGACTGATAGTTCTAAACAATCAGGCAATCAACATAATGACGGTATCAGTGGGCACATCGTGATATTTGAAGATAAAAAATGATAACACATGTCATCAGTCTGGGAAGTAATACACAGCATCTTGACAATGAACAAAAAGAAGAAGAAGAATAGTTTATTAAAGTGTCACTATTTAAACAACCAACCATTTTGGCTTTTGAGACAAAATACGCATCACCCCCCCCCCCCCCCCCCCCCCCCCCCCACACACACACACACACACACACACACACACATCCGCAAATTCAGTCACTAACCCACCCACATATATTACGTTACACAGACCACACCACACCACACCACGGGATTCCATACTCGGTATTGACCCATGACATATCCTTTCTTCATGTCAGGGAATGGGGTTTTGGATGGTGGTCAACGGACACGTCTTGCCTTAGGGAAAGTTGCTGTACTGTCCAGCTTCTTAATGTATGTCTCATCTGCGAGCCTCTTCGCCATCTGCAGTTCCGTCGACACGCAGTTCTTTGGTCGTACTGTAAAAAATCTGTATGCCATCCTAGTCATAGTTGCTTTCCTCGGAGGGCATCAACTGAGCTATCTTTAATGCGTCCTCGTACCTCTGTTTCTTCTGGACGGGAAGGTTGCGATGGCGTATCCCGAGGACTCGGTTACGACTCTTCTGAAGAAAAACAACAACTTTATTTACAATTGCATTTCAAATTTATAATGCATATGTATGTATATCCATGTATATGCTCATGAGCAATGGAGGAGAATATGTGAAAATCAAATTCAAATTTATTCCGATAACCCTTAAGCAACGTGTCAGTATTATAGCTTGATGTATTAGAACAACACTATTTGGGAATGCCAGGTGCTACTGGTAGTGTTGGGTATGCTTACCCTTTTTGAAGATTCACTCGTTGTAATTCGACATCAAACGGATTACATCACACTCTGAGTAAACAATCTCATTTAACCCTTAATTAGTTAATTAATCTGCAGTATTGTGTATCACTTAGTATTGCCTTAACTAGGAGTAATCCCTTGTCAGTTGTTGGTGAGTGATCAATTTATGTCTGGAGAAAGGGATTAGCCTTACTCACAATAAATTAACATTTCACACTGCAACAGAAGAGATTATCGATCATTATGCCTTTATAAGAAAGTGAGAAAGATAAAGATTGAATGATACATAACGGGCCGTGCCTGCATTATATAGCCTGCAAGAATCGTCACTGTAAACTAATAGAGGATTAATTTCAATTTTAGAGAATATTCAACTGCTAAGTATATGATAAAGTGTTGAAGTAGCATTAGATATGTTTGAGATTACAGTTTTCAATTAACTGTATAATGTAGCTTGCTGTCTTTGAGAGAGTCAGTATCTGTAGAGCTGGCTTGGTCTAATTGGTATTCAGTCCCTGGGACACAAATATTGTTTAATAGCATTGTTTTGTGAGCAGCCGGATGCGTAAATGATATGTAATATATTTCCGTATTATATTTTATAGTACTTGTTGTTTTAATATTGTTAACAACAGAGAGAACGAAGATTTTTTTTTGAAAAACCATAACAGCATGCATATGTTCTAGCAAAAGGAAACTTGATAAATATTCATGTTGCTTAATTTCTACTTTGGAAAACTTATTTGGAGCTCTGAAAGCTTGACGCTGTATAATTTGGGACGCGCACGGTTGGATGCAAACTAAATGTTTAATTCTCGCAAATTAAGACACCAGCGGCGGTATAGGAGCATATATCTAATGTCATTCAATACAGAATAATACATGAAGATGTTTCAATGTTAAGATTAAATATATCTAACGATATGGAAATTAAATCTTGATAACTGTTTTTAATCTTTGATCTTTGGGGAAAATAATAGTGGAACTGGTTGAGTGACTGACGTATTCTACATTAAAAAGTGACAGATACGTTATTTACATCATTAAAATTTAAAGTGATACAGTGATACAATTATAAGTGAGGGTTGTGATTTATTTAGGAACGAAGTCAGTATTTGGGGATTTAACTTGCGCTTTCCGACATTATGCGTATTTCGCACACGATTAAGAAAATAATGTAATTCATTTATTTATATGAAGTACAAATGCATCAATCCTTAATCACCCGACTTGTTGAATGTTATTTCGTGAATACACAAATTGCATAACACATTCCCCGAGGACAAACCCAAAAGGCCTGTCCCTTTGTGACAGGTGTTAATTAGAGAATGTATTGCCACCACATTATGTCCCGGCACTTTTATGACATGTAATGAACCTAGTCGGTCCCTGAATCTGTAACAACAACATTGGTCTTATAAAATCAAAGTAGCATAAATGTTACGTAATTCGTATTAAAAAATTGACTGATAAATATAACATGAATATAATTGCCCTTTTGGGGATAACATAATATTGGGAAAATATACTTAAAAGCACATGATTAAAGAATTTCAGAATCAACTGTTTCTTGTATTTATGACCGACTTCACACAAACTGAATAATTAAACATATGTTTATATAGCTATAATTACATGCATGACACCTACATTATCATGAAATAATAATGTTGGTCATGCTTGTTAATTTGTACATTTCGTTGTTATTGGTATCCTGGGGATGTTGTAATTGTACACGTGTTCTGATCTTATTTGACGTAGAATTCATGAAAAACGATTGGTCAACAGTATGCTGCGGTCGATGGAAAGGTGTTCAATTACTAAGAAAAGCTATTTAAATGTTTAATACTTAAAACGTGTCTTAAAATATGAATTAATTCTTAAGTTATAACATTAGTGCAAATTCACCCGAACGTAGGATTTACATGGACCGATTTCAAAATAGCTAAATTGACAAATTGTTTCCCATAAACCACTGAATATAAACTCACTTAGCCTTTAGAATAGAAAGGCGAATCATTTCTTAATATATTGTCTTTTAAGCCGATGGAAGTTTAAATCACTACAACCGAGTCCGAGGCGATAAAGGATTATGTGACAAAATCTGGTATCATGGCTTAACTGTATATAAGTCACACTGTCCAAGTTTAATAGTCCTCTATATCAGATGACTATTCCAATTATTAATGGTATCAGGTAGGAATAACTTGGCAAAGCATTCTGTTCTACAACATATAGCCTGTATATTGCTTTGATTTCTATAAATGTAATTACTAACAGCAAAGATGTTTTCCATCTTGTAAAAAGGTGTTATGGCTGTGTTAGTTTCTCTATATATTTTCTCGTGGCCTGTATCCCTTATCGCCCCACAAATAGTCCGTATAGTCCGTATTGAGTGAGTAAGTTAAAATTTAACGTCTCATCGGCAATTTTTCAGCGTCTGGAATGAATCTTAGTGGAAACATTCTAGGATTAATTCTTGTTCTTGGTACAATTATCCCAAATATGGGCATTATATGCTTGTTCATAACTTCTAACGATTTATGTGAAAGGAGTTATTTAACTGAGTGAATGAGTATGGTTTACGGCGGGGGACACCAGAAAGGTATCTAAGACTTCTAAGGCAATTAATCATAGGGATTTCCTTTTTAACTCGTCAATATCAGAATCTGACTGAAATATTATTCCCAAAGTCATAAATATTAATACCTTTCATTTTAAGATTAGGTTTTGCACTTGGGAAGACTTTAATTTAACGTGAAATAGAAAGCTTCTGTTTTCTCTGGATTCAATTTTACTTACTTTCATCCATTTGGTAATTTTCTCCAAATCAGCATTAATATTTTACCCAGTAGTATTTGGAATTGTCCCTTTAGGGAATTGTCCGGACCCCACCGCAAACACAGTAAACAGAAATTCCAATGTGAATAATATGTACAATAGTTTGTTGGCTCGAAATGCAAGACTCCAAAATTTTAGTTATAATGTAAAACTCATGGTAATATTAAATTATATTTAAAACAAATAATTAATGTATTTTACATGGGAGACGAAGCGACACACATTGTATTTTATAATAATGCACAATTTTGAATGCTTTAAACCTGTTGCATTAAACAAATACTGGATTTGATGTAGTCATATAGTGAATCAATATGTGTCTAGTCTTCCAAATGTTCTATTGCGAACACATATAGTGTCAGCGCTCATGATCGCCATATCTATGAATGAATAAAAATATCATCATTAATAAACTCACCTGAGCTCACTGTGTGTTCTGAAGACAAATCGCTGTTAGGCATCCTGCACGGCTTCGTTCACGTTCACCCTCAAATGTACCATAGAAATCTGCGATTGTGCGTGTTCAATGTTCGAATGCATTTTTGCGACAGGCGTTCGTTTATTTATTAAAATTCCACTAATTCATTAATCACATTGAGTTGCTCGCCTCTTCTCCAGTTGCTCACACTCTCAACTGATGTAGCTGCCTTGATTAACTGGAGTCCGGATGTACCTAATTACAAACTCTGTTCTAATTATGCTAATCGTGGAAGTGCATTATACTGGATGCCAAACTTAGTAATCCTTTCACACTAATGATCCTTGTTTACAATGAACGCATGCCAATTGACTAAACAAACATCCTTAAGTAGAAGTATCACAATGGACAGTGTGTACAACTGTTTGACAAACAATATCAACCAATATTTCATATTTAGAATCACCATTACATGAAATCACAGAAACATATATATTAAATTTTACTTTGAAAACTCCAGAACTAATGTCGTGAACGTAATATAATAGGAATTTATTCCAACGATGTGTTTCCTATATATGTTTCCTTGTACAATTTTGAATTCATGGATTTTTTATCTATTATTTTGCAATGATCGTGACAATCGCTAAAAGGCTACTCTCTTGCTATTCCGTTTAGTGGTTATTCTTGTTCAGACAGCGACAGCCTCTCGTTATACAACCAGTGCTTTTCTAACCCCGATTTAGTTAAGACAGCGGCAGCCTTTCGTTATACAAACAGTGCTTTTCTAACCCCAATTAAGTTTATACAGCGGCAGCCTTTCGTTAAACAAACAGAGCTTTTCTAACACCGACCTAGTTAAAACAGCAGCAGCCTTTCGTTATACAAACAGTGATTTTTCAAACCGCGATCTAATTAAGACAGCGGTATTTTTTACATTATCTGTTACTAAAATCTGCACAAATGTTCTATTTTTTATGTAAAATGCTGTCAACATAAAGAAATAAAAATTATTTCATAACACTCCAAATATAGTTGCCATAATGAAATAGTATTAACGGGTTATTGTCACGTGCAAAAATACTGTTCGGTAACATTAGTTTCAAACCCCAAGAAAACCTCTTACGAGTTCAAAAAATTCAATGAAGCAGTGGAGAATCTCTCCATATATACAAAATTGTATAGTTTTGGAAATACCAACTATACAAAATTGTATATTTTGGAAATACCAAATATACAAAATTGTATATTTTGTATATATGGGTATTTTTTCTTGTGTTAGTTCGGAATTAAGCCCCTCAAGATTATCCTGAATCTCCCATCTCACTGCGGCTCCTTTTCAATTTAAATGTAGTTGTTTGTTCCTCTAAAATCATTAGTCTAGCTCACAACCTGTACAGTTTGCAAACATTAACCTGACTGTGGCGCTTTAAACAGTAAATAGATGAAAGTCCCAAGTCTTGTCAGATGCTGTTCGTGAGATCTATTGTGTGTGTACTATATGTTAAAATAGTGAGGAACACATTACTCTAACGCCTCAAGTGACTTTGTGTAGATGTTAAGCGTCAACACATGTAAAAACGGTAACTGATTGTAAGACCCCCGAAAATACTGACTCGCTGATGCAGTTACAAACTGAAATAAAGGACCGCAACATTCATTCATTTTCACAGACCGCCTCAAGGTAGCGTGGTGTCTCTTCAGGCACTCGTTCCAGTCACATTCTCTTCATGTGAGCATGCGTTACGATTATTTTGTGACTACTATAATATAAATCAAAGGTGTTTTATTTAACGAGCATGAATATCATATTCCACCAAGCGGTTGGTTCTGCATGAATTGTTCTTCATAAATACTTTAAATTATGAAATTAAGGAGTCACCAAATTAAGTGTCAACCCCCGGTCTTAAATGCGTGATGACATCAATGCAAGTAGCCCTCCCTCTGAACTATAACAAATCAATCAGCAAACAATAGACGTTCAATTGATACATGTTGTTATTTTCACAAACTTCACTTTAACTGTTGATCTAACTACCATGAAGTCAGCAAGCAAGTTATGCATTATCACAGCATGGTGTCAGTGTAAAACGCTGATTCAGACTGAACAAAAAGGACCGCAACAGATTGCCTGTAGGTAGCGTGGTGTTTCTTGAGGCACTCATCCCAGTCACATTCTCTTCATGTAATCATTCATTACGTCACATACATGCACATGTAGGAATATAAAGCGAAGATGGTTTGCTTAGTGTTTCTAATCAGTAGCACGAATAAGGATAACGATGGTCATGTCAGGGCAATCAACATCGGGGAAATCTCTGTTTTAGAAGAGCAGATATATACTGTACACAACAATAGCACCTCAGGTGCAGTTTATAGGGAGGATTGTGTTCACTCAGAGTTTAAATAAAGCTGCTAAATATACAAAAAATAGTTGCACAGTACTTTTAACGTGTACAATAAAAAGCAGATATATTTGCTGTTTTTCAAGAGGATAAATTCTCAGACAACATTTGACAGTGTCTTTTTTCTAAACCAGTTTTTGCAGATTTGCAGTTACATTTACACCATAAGATAGGAAAGTTAATAGTCTACATCTCTGCATATTGTTATAGCCGGAGTGAGATTCAGTGCTGCGTGAGCGCATTTCTCACACAACCTTCACTTTTCAAATCTTGGGAAAATGTGCGTCAGAAAAACCAGCATTCACCGTGTTCAACTAATTACCGTTTTTAGGGATACTGGTTGACTTCAAACTCTGATTTTGGATGGTATTTTGCCACATTCTGGGGAATCTCCATTTGATGTTTCGGTTTTGTTGGTCAAGGTCGGGGTTGTAGAAACTCTACCTGTTAAAGGTGTAGACTTACTTATTGGGAATCATCTTGAAAAAGAAATTCCAGGTATTTTTCCATTCTGACAGTTTGACTCTTGAGGAACCACTTCTGGATAGGGAGCAGTTAGTTAAGTTACAGGGAGTAGACAAACTGATCTAAAACAACAAATAGTTATGGGAGATTTCTAAAAGAAACTGCACTCCTAAATAGAGTCCCACTGTTATTTAGTAACACCAAACACTAGGATTACCAAAAGCAAGAAAGATATTAATTATTTACCACACTTATAACTCGACTTCAAAAGGGAGGGAAATAAGTGTTAAGTCAATGTTAAGCTTGAAAATGTACCACAATGTATCAACTGTATTTAGATGGATTTATGTGCAATGTGAAATTCATCGGAGCTTGATATGATATAGGACAATATGTTAGCAATAAATACCAGCCATAAAGTGTTCTTAAATTGTTGTGTGATCTCTGTTTGTTGTGGATGAATAGTGTGTTATGGATCTAAACATACAACTCTATTCGTATCTGGTAAACGTAAAATTACATAATACACTGATGCAGAAATATGTTTTGATAACACTGTTGTAGAACTGCGCTATAGGCGATAATAGATAATAGATGTACTGGTACGTAAAGCTGTGCATAAAGTTCAAGCGAACTGCACTGTCAGAGAAAGTAGATGACGCCCTATGTGTGGTTCTACTGTCCACTGTTGGGAAATTTGTGTTTTTTAATTCCACACTTTAAGGCCTGGAACCATTGACCAATGTGACGTGAGAGAGCAGAGAGTGGTTTGGATATTCGATCTTAAGGACAGGTAATTGCAATGACAAACAATAAAAAAACAATGTTGAGTGTAAGTACCTAAAGTACTGAATCAATAATAGTCATTCTAATTGCTGTAAGCAAGATCTCATATTTCATAAGATTTACTTTCATTTACTGTTGTAACCAAATAATAGACAACCGATTGTCCGATAGAGTTACATGTGCATAGCGGAGGGAGGTGTGTATCAATAAACATGGAATTGTGATTTAGTTTAATTTCTCGACGCATGTCTGAATTCCAGTGACAGGTTACAAATCCTAAAACTGACTTACCAGCAAATCTCGCTGTACCGCGCGACAGATATTAGAGAACAGCTTGCCATGGCAGCCACAAATAGGAAACCTGCTACTTCCTTAAGACAGCCGTCGACATCATTTATGTCAGGGGGCTGCCGGCAGTTAACATTTCCGTCTATTTTCGCATTGAAAACTTCGATGTTTTTTACGGACACTTTCTGGACGCTCACCAATTAATCAATTTTAATGAATTTGTAGTCGTGTTCTGTCCAATGCCATTTTACGAAAACCAACTATGTTACGTGTTTGCTGTGAATGTTGCGACACGACCCCTTGCAATAAAAAAACCCTTTTAAAGCATGGATACGGTAGTCAAACTAGGATATTGAAATCATATATGAACTATTTCATTTCCTAAAATCTTTCTGCATGGAAGATTCTTTTTACTTCATACGTACATTTGCAAAGAGATCTGCTCTCAGGTCTCTGTTCACCCAACGTCCGGGAGCTGTTCCGATAGATTTACAATTAGCAATTAGGGCCCTTGCGGTGAGCCCATTATGTTTGTTCCATCTTTGGGGTTCATAATGGACACGTCCATCCTGGGCGAGCCACTCGTTGTGGATTGTCACAGTTGTGTCAGAGAAGGCCTCCTCCCACAGCAACAAGGTGCACAGAACCAGTAGTAACATTCTGCAGTAAAATATGGATACTTCTCTTCAACAACATGGACTTTTATTCAAGGTTGTAATCTACACGTGATCGCAGCACCTGACAGCTTTCGGGTATTAAGTAAATATATTTGTGATAAGCGTAGACAAAGTGAAAGATAAGGAAGTGTGTGTCAGACACAATTAGAGGTTCCCTCTAATCTTTCTGCAACAATCATAGGCCAGCCAAGGTTTGTTTCCACTTGTTATAAAAATACATCATTATGTACATCATCGGGATATTAAACAAAGATAACAACACATGTCATGTCATTAGGGTCGCACTGTGCCAAGCCATCGCTGCTCATATTATCAAATATATACTCCTCTTTTTGCCTTGGCCCAACTTGATTAAAGACTGCTGCAAAGTTTTTATATAAATTATATATTAATAAAAGAGGTATTTTCATTTCTGATAATTTTCTTGAAAAATGAAGTACATGTATGACAGCAAATCTACGCTTCATTGAATTTCGTACAATTAAAAAGCCAATGAACATAAAAAGATGACAGTGTTCAATTAACATACAACAGTAATAACATCAAGTGGGGACAGGATCGCTTGACTTTCAACCAAAATATGTTTGACAGGGAGAGTGCATATGAATTCTCACTTTTATATTATAGTAATAATGCAAACATTGTAGTATTGAGAATCAGATGATCACAAATTTAACAAAGCATCATGACAACATTCATTGTCGAAGTCCTTCATTACAGCATCATTCCATAAGCATGATTGTTGTTCCCTGGTCAATTATCAATCATTTTCCAGCGTAAGGGAGCACAATAGCGATGTACATTTATGAAAATCAGAAATCAGAGTCCATTGTGTTCGATTCCAACCATGTTATAAGCATGTGTTTATAAATCACTGTCAAACATGTTATAAAAATGCTGCGTTAACACAATTTCAGCAGCTGAGGTAGGCGTACATATCTCCGCATTTTCCCAAAAAAGCGAATTTAACTTACCATGAAATATTGCTTTGCGTGGCGAAAAACTCAAATGTATGCTATCAAGATTAACTTTAAAATTAAAACAATTAGATACAGGGTCGTGTCGCAATGACATGAAATGACATGCTGACATTAAAATACATTTAACACGCTTATCAAAACGGCGGATTTTACGCTTGTAAATTTTCTCATGTTCATAGCTCGAAACTATGCTATCTATTTAGTGGAATTTGAGACGTAGAATGTATGAATGTTACATTACTTTCTATTATTAGTTATCAAAGATAAGATAAGAATTTAAACGTATCATCACAGTTTATGCAACGCTCTTGCGAGATATATAGGACATAACCGGCTGAGATAGCATTCCGTTTGTAACTTTGTCAAGAACACGACTATAACAGATACAGATGTGACGTATTAGCAGTTAAAACGTATTGTAGATCTCATTACAAAGAATACAGAATATATATTTCACAACAATACATTTTTTTATAGAATAGAAACGACAAAATTCCGACTATACAATAAGCATGTGTTCAATGTAAAATAGTGACAATACCAGCTATTCGCGGAAAGGTTAGCGCATCCTACCCCATTGGAGATACATGTAACAAGCACATGCAAAGGCAAGTGAACTAATCCCTTTACAAAAACACAGAATGGTCCAAGTCAATTTCAGCAGGCATCATTTTTAAGTGATTCGTCAATTTGGAAATATCCTTTACATATATACCGGGGGCACGGGTGGCCCAGTCGTCTAAGGCGCCGCAATTCGCTGTGCAGAGTTGCATCCCTTGGGCACGCCAGAAACCTATGATAGTGGGTTCGAATCCCGGTTCGCCCCGATTATGTTTCTATTTTTAATTATAAATTATATAAATTAATTAATTAAATTATTATATAAAATGTTTCTAGGTTTGTCAGGACCGTGCTAGTTGGTTTCACTGAAGTGGTAAACGTCTGAGACCTGCATCACTTCGGGCTTTCCTCCCACATTAAGCTGACACGCCGTGATATGACTGGAATACTGTTAAAAGCAGCGTAAACCACAACTCACACACTCACTCACTTTACATGTATACCATTAAACGTATTGAAAGCTTAACTGAAATCTCGGGTGTTGTAACCCTGTTGAAACAGCTTTTGCAAATTTCGTAGATTCCCGCTCAAAAGTTTTGAATGTTGACTCCAAAGACTTGAGTTGCTGGAAAAATGCTGGAAATATATGGGAAAGTTGACTATTGGAATCCTGTACAAAAGACGAAATGACTAGGTTCAATGTTTAAGGGTCAGGTCAAATATTGATGCATAGAACTGATGCATGGTTTTGGCAGATTTCGTTCTCTTCTTCGAGACACACAGACAAAATGCAGACATTCTACCTGAAGTCGTTACATTGACTTAAATGATTTGAGTGATGTGGTGTTGGTATTATCCTTTATTTCAGAAACCATGTTGTTGATCTTCCAATTGCATTCCCTTGTTGCATTTGAGAACCACATGTTCTCTTTTCCGTCCATGGTCCGATGGATTATGCGGGTCTGGGTTTTCAATGTGCCTTTGATCCTGATGCCACACACAAAACAATGACAAGAGTGAGTGTATATCCGATATTACGGGGGAAAGACACACACTACAACCAGCAATCACTTATTGTATCGTTGTGGGGAACCGCGTGACGAACGAACGATTTCACCTCTTGTCCTGGCTACCCAACCACGCCAAAACCTATATAATGGCCACGATGATTATCATGATATTTCAGTGAGTGAGTGAGTGAGTTGGGTTTAACGCGGCTTTTAACATTATTCCAGTTTTATCGCGGCGTCTCAGCTTAATGAGGGAGGAAAGCCCGAAGTGATGCAGGTATCAGACGTTTACCACTTCGGTGTATGGTGCTGACAAACCTAGAAACATAATCGGGGTTAACCGGGATTCGAACCCACAATCATAGGTTTCTGGCGTGTCAAGGGGACGCAACACTGAACAGCGAATCGCGGCGCCTTAGACGACTCCCTGACACAATATCGACACTCATATGAAACAATGGCACAAATTGATTATCTGTTCTCTGACATGTTACCAACATATATTAGACAATGTCTGTCTGGCAGAGATTAATAATATGCTCCCCCGTACACAATATCAACACAGATATGAGACAACGACTGTCTGGCACAGATTGCTGATCTCCTCTCTGACACAATGTCGGATCACCTTTTAGATAATGCCTGTCTGGCACAGATTGCTGCTCTCCTCTCTGACACAATGTCGGATCACCTTTGAGATGATGCCTGTCTGTCATAGATTGCTGTTCTCCTCTCTGACACAATGTCGGATCACCTTTGGGATAATGCCTGTCTGGCACAGATTGCTGATATGCTCTTTTTTTACACAATGTCGGATCACCTTTGAGATAATGCCTGTCTGGCACAGATTGCTGCTCTTCTCTCTGACACAATGTCGGATCACCTTTGAGATAATGCCTGTCTGGCACAGATTGCTTGTAACCGCTCATCTCTTGGACACCGTGATACCACCCTTTCAGGATATGCTTATGCATTCTCAGGACACATATTTTCTAATATGCTGTTTTGGTTTGCCTCGTCGTCAGCAATATTTCAGCAATATGGTGGTCATATGTGGGTACTCGTACCTTGACCAACGAAATTGCATCGCAATACTATTTTCATTCCCGTCGTGTTGCTTCTCCTTGGTGTGAATATTGTTAAATGCCTCAGTAACCAATATTCAAGGTTAAGCAAAAGCAATCTTTAAATAATCGATTCGGGAAGAGGTAAACAAATGTCTGAATTCTTGCACTATTGATCCACACCATCATGGCACCATTGCAGGCAATCAGACGAAACTCTTAGTCCGTTGTTTGCGTTGTGCGTTTAGGACCTTTAATGCCCCGGAATCACCAGGCAGTTGTTTATGAAACAAAGACGAGACATCTGAGATGGATAAAATGAAATCAGGAGAAGTGAAGATATTTGACTTAATCCCTTATACTGTATTTTTAACGCCTTGATTGTCTGTCATAACAGAGTTAATGTAATAATAGACACTTGTCTTGTAATAGCGTTGGTGTGGTATGGGGAATTCTGAGGTTGGTAAATGAGTAGATGGGGATCGTTAATTTTACAATTATCATGGTCTGGAGGATCTTCATCCAATCGTAATTCACAACGGACATGCCATCTCGGGGACAACCACTCGTCATAGACAGTTAGCGACTGTCGTGTCCACGTGCAACCCCCGCAACAACAAGGTGAGCATAACCTGGAGCAACATATGGCTCATGAATATGTTCTATTTTATGATGGTTTCCTGTATTCTTTGTGTGAGTAGTGATACATGGACGTTATGGCCTTGAGTATATCATGTTGTTTTGGTGTTTGTGGGTACAAGATATTTCTTTCGCTAGTTAGGAAAGGCTCACATAGGGATGGCTACATTCCTGCCAGAGATAACAAAGCAGCGGGGGCTAAAAATATTCTCTAACTTTCCGTACTTAACGTTTTATCTTAAGTGCATAGCTGGCACACCTTTATGTCATATCTTCAGGTAGTGTCTCGCAGTGATCTATTATTAAATTCACAAGACGAAATGCGAAAATGTTTTCAAACATCTCACAAGATATTATTACATACAACTTAAAATCTCCACATAAATCCTGCTGGGGAGTCATGCAGGAAGCATAGGTACTGTAAGTCCCCATGATCTCCAGTAAGGTGGTCTAACTTTGGTTATTAGTGGTCTATAGCCTTGTTTTAATTGATAGGACTTAATCTATTATTGCTTTATGTTTTTTAAATGCAATTATGATCTAGTTTGTTTTATTAAAAACTGTGATATACCTTACTATTTTACTGTCCTTTGTCGACAGATCTTTTAGATTTAATACCTAGTTCCCATCGCTATATGGCTGAAATATTGCCGATGCGATGTAAAATTTAACTCACTCACTCACTCCACAGTGAAGACAGAACTAAATAGATCATGACAAGTTTGTGGAGACTGTTTTCGCTGAAATGTACAACACTCTCTTAAAAACTATTTGGTAATTAGCTTTTGGAAATAGATGTTTATTCGAAACAACGAATGTCTTGACTCGGTCGCTGTGTCAATAGTGCACAGAACCGTGTAACAAAGAAGATATTTGGGATATACTATTTCCCAACTTGGCTTTAGATGAGAATATGATTCATTGTTTGAGAGGCATTACTTAGACGTTGACGGATGAGACAGCCTTGCTTGGCAACGATATTAGGATCTATACCGAAACGTCGCCTCTACAATATTAAAGAAGTTGTTATCCTTAAATTGTGTCTACTTTGTAATATGAATCATGCCTATAGTTCGTCATAGGGAAGTGCTGTTATATTGTGCTCATGTTTCGGAAATCTTAATCAAGATCGAATCGCTCGTAAAATCTTCATCTAGAGTAATGACCAGGGGGGCAGAGTTTTCGAACTCATAATTTACTTGTAGAACGTTGTTTGGAACACGTTTATTCGCCCAGACAATGGTTTGAATTTATGTTTTACAGTTCCGAGGTAAAACACTTAGTTTTTGATGTGTGTAACAATGAATCCAAAAATGCAATTACAAAACCTGCACGTGCATCTGACGGGTAGGTAAACAACTGGCTTTGTATTGCTGTGTATGAATATATGCTGTTGACGAGTGTGTTACTCGTCCTTTTCATCGAGCCGACAGACGCGTCTTGGCAAAAGAAGCGGCACTGCTCCAAAATATGTATATATTGAAAGAGGATAATACATTATTATACAACAAGATGATGTAAATTGTATAAATATCATTAAAGATTAGTGCCACGTTGTAATGTATTGTCCTGTTTACAGTGCTGAGCGTCATAGACGTTTAAACAGTGGTTAAACATCAAGTGTGATATTGAAAAAAAACCACAACATTTTATAATATGCCATGCAAACGTCACATTTTACAAAACGATATGTGTTATACATGTATTGGCCGCGATATTGTGCTACTATCTATAGATGTGATCATTATATTTCTTCATGTATTTATTCAAAACACAATCTTTCATGCATTTATTAGTCATTATTTGACATTTGCCAAACGTGAGTGTCAACTATATGTATGTCTGCCATGACGTGTTGCGCTCTACATCGGCACCATTACAACTATTCTCACATTTTCTGGCTGTTAAGCTGCACTAAAATATATCAGTAACCAATCTAAACATAAACAATTCATAATTTTTTCAGGTTCTGTTTCGTGCCTTCAGGCAATTAAAAATATGTCATCCAAACATCCACTTTTAATCCAAATTCTCGAATTAATTAATGATCTTGCTACTGGCCAATATGACATCGTCTTTTGTTGGTTACCAAGCCATGTTGGTATCATTGGTAACACAATGGCTGATGCTGCTGCAAAAGCAGCACTCAACAAATATGTGACACCACTTCTGATCCCATACACTGATTTTAAACCCGTGATTAGATCTAACATCCGAGATCTAATGCAAAAGTGTGACGCCCAAGTAGGTATCAATAAATTACATGAAATTCAGCCAAATACCGGTTACACCTACTTGGGCTGTCAGTCCAGATTGGAAGAGGTCATTTCACGGCGATGTCGTATTGGCCACTCGAGATATACCCATGAGTATTTGTTAAAAGGCGAGGATCCTCCGTTTTGTGTCCCTTGTGATGAAAGAATCTCGGTCAAGCATGGCCTGCTTGACTGTATTGATTTTTCCATCACAAGGGATAAATATTTCAATGTTAAAACAGTGAAGGACCTTTTTAGCAAAGTTCATTGTCATTTAATACCATGTTTTTTTTAAAGAAAAAGACCTTATTCATAAATTTAAATGTACTTACTGTATTGTTTTAAAAATTGGTAGTGCAATTTCATAACTTAGATTGTTAGTGGCTGTACCCTCGAGGGGGGTTGAAGTAGCGTAAAATTATTTGTCCCCCTAAGAGGGTATGTAAGTGCCATATCATTCGAAGTATTTTTCTGCATACCAGGTTTTTAAACGTAGTATATTCGTTATTTTAATCTAAGACTTAACTGGTACACTGTCGCCAGTGACTGAAGGGATGATATAAATCGCGCCGGGGTCCATGCAGGAAGCAAAGGTACTGTAAGTCCCCATGGTCCCCAGTATGGTGATCTCCCTTCAGTGGTTGACGATTTCTAGCCAATTTATATATTGTGTTGTTCATTAATGCTTACTGTTTTTTTAATATTCTCAACTAGTTTTAAATCAAGTCTGTGATATTCTAGTTATTCTACTGGCCATCGTTGACAGCTTTTTATTTAGCCTAAAGATATGTATCATAAATGTGTCATAAATGTATGTATCATCAATGTGTCATAAATGTATACCTTCCCGTCACGATATGGCTGAAATACTGCCCATGTGACGTTAAATAATAAATCGCTCGCTGGCTGTTAGGCCGGTTTGTATTTTGGTGGTATGTTGTGGACTGAACACATACTGACGAGATCCAGTGAACTGATCACACACACTGTTGTGGTGAGCCTGCAGATCGAGGTAGAGACCGACTTGCGTTTGTCTCTGCTTTTGTACGACCAGCAACATTGTCTGTACACCTAACTTGTGGAGATATGATAAGATAGTTGAAGTTACTCATCCTCGGTAAATCCTGTTAATGATGTGTCGGTTAAATCATAACAATTACCCTCGACAAATTCGCATCCCTTGTTTCGTCACTGGCCATCAGAATCACCACATCCTACCAAGGCCCAGTCACTCATCAGATTTACCGCCTCTTCAAGAACAAGGCCAACATAGATGTCACCTTTTTTAGTGGCAAGTCCATCAAGACCCATCTACAAGCCAGTGGCAGGGGCACAAGCAGAGTAAGTCCCAACCCCCGAGGATGTATATATAGGATTTCCTGCAACTGTGCCCATCAACTGGAACCCTCAGAACCCTCAACACCAGTCTCAAAGAACATCAGATTTCTGTCAACAAACTAAACCTGAAATCCGCATTTCCGAACACATCCTGACTGACTGACTGACTGAGTATGGTTTTACGCCGCTTTTAGCAATATTCCAGCAATATCACGGCGGGGGACACCAGAAATGGGCTTCACACATTATACCCATGTCGGGAATCGAACCCGGGTCTTCGGCGTGACGAGCGAACGCTTTAACCACAAGGCTACCCGACCGCCCCTCCGAACACATCCTGAAGAACCAAGACCATAATTATATAACATCAGAAATCCTCTCTACTACCAACAACTGGCGACAAAGAAAACTACAAGAAGCCATTGACATCAGGAGACACCAGCCAGCCATGAACCGTGACAAGGGAATATATCTGCCTTGTGCTTGAGACTTATTGATTTGATCTTTGTCGGTGCCAGTTATCTTACTGGCTTCCATTTGCCCATTGCTATTTCTATTCCTTTACCTATCAGTACTAAATAACCCCAGCCTCCCGTTTACCTATCAGTGCTAATTTATCCCGGCCTACCATTTGCCCATTTTCCATTGACATTTACCAATCAGTGATAATTTAGTCCTGGCTTCCAGTTTTTAAGTGATTGAGTGAGTGAGTTTATGCTTTACGTCACATCGGCAGTATTTAAGGCTCTAGTTTTTAAGTTATCTGTTTTCTTTTGGCTTCCCTTGTTAGATTTCCACCATTTGTTATCTTATCACTTTTGTTGGCCTTACATATATATATATATGCTCTCTGCCTCATATCATTCATTCACCTCGTGAAAAAGGTAACATCCATAAATTCTCTTCCAGATGTGTGTCACTTGTAAATGCCTTTCAAAGACGTCATGTTCAATTGTGTCAAAACATTTGATTTTTTAACTTTTTACACAACTATCTCACATGACAAACTTAAGGAAACACTTCATTCCTTGATCAATGTGGCTTTTGTGACAAAGAGTGGTGACCATAGACACAGTAACATATCTATCTTCAGAGGTTAAGGTCAAATATGTGAAATGCTGGACATCCAAGGCCTTAGAAAAGCTTCCATAACCTTTTTAAGGTAGACATGTAGAGAACATTATCAATTTTGACACATCAGGTAAAAATTTGACGTGCACCATATATTCCCCTCTCTTTTCTGGTGAAAAATTGACTTGTCTCTGCATGTATTTGTGACAGGCGCCACCGATGGGGCAGGATACTCTCACCTTTTCGAACAAGAACACTTATCTCTATTTCATAGTGATTCATAAACACATGCTCATGATATAGTCGGGATTGTACAATCGACTCGGTTTTGGACCTTTGGAAGGGAGCAGCGTTGTAAACAACATGTTCTGATGAAAATTATGTTGAGCAGAAACAATTTGCATATTGTTTAGTTTTCTCTGGCAGTGATTGTTCAAGGCTGGTGCTGAATCAGAATCAGAATATATGTACCTTCGTCAAGCTAAATTGAATTTGTGACTTCAAAATCAATTAACATTGTAATCAAATCAATCTACCTCTACTGTTTCAGAGTTGTTGTTGTCTGAGAAAGTTATTTATTATATCCCAAACAATGCACGAGATAATCGAATTTTTTTTAAAATTTGGAAGACACTAACACCTTATTCTACCGCTGATTTATTGTCCGAAGACAAAGTGAGACTGGGATATTCCACAGATAGAGATTATCAGTTGTGAAGTTTCGTACTAGGGCTGGTCAAAACTTTCTAAGCCTCACTAACTTTCAAGAAAGTGATCTGGTCAATTTAGTACATTGTTTGAGTACAGTAGTGTTACATTGCAAGGCTATTTGGTCTGTTGAGACCGTTTGAATATAAGTGACAGCTAGTTGAACGTGACAATGGTCCAAATGAACATAGAAATGGAAAAGAACGAGTACCGAGCAGTCATCAAGTTTTTGACTGTTGAGAAAAGTACTCCCTAAGAAATTCATGACCGCATGTCACACGTGTATGGAGATAAGTGCCATAGCTATTTTATTGTTAAACGTTGGGCAGCTTTGTTTAAGGCTTGGAGAACAAGCCTTGATGATGACGTCCAACTTCCATGAAAGAAGATTCAATCAAGGAGAGAGAAAAGCTATACAGCCATATGTACGTATTACCATTGCTGAACTTGAGGATTACACAGGTCTGAGCCATCACGCTATTATTCATGAACATTTACAGATGAATAAGATGTCTGCTCGTCGGGTGCCAAAGTTTCTAAATCCTGATCTTAAGGTAAAAGCATTGACATTGCTGGAAAAAAGTAAGAGCTGATTGAGGTGGATTTCGTAAAATTCAAAAAGAGATTAGTAATGGGTGATGAAACATGGGTCTCTAATACTATGATCCCGAGTCAAAAAGTAAATCCATGGAATGGCATCATTCCACTTCTCTGGCACCAAGTCTTTAAGATCACTGAAGAAAGTTATGACCAGTGTTTGATTACTTAGAAAATCAAAAGACGATAACCAGTGCCTACTATGCTGATTTGCTTCATCATCTGAGTAATTCTTTCAAAGAAAGATGCGGCGAGGAATGCTGACTGCTGGAGTTCTAATACTCCATGACAATGCCTCTTCTCACATGTCTCAACTTGCAATGGCTGCTGTGTGGCAATGTGGATTTGAAGATCTTTCTCACACTCCATACTCGCTGGACCTGGCACCAAGTGATTTCCACATGTTTCCTGAACTGAAAGAACATCTTCGTGGAAAGCATTATGACGACACCGATGACCTCAAAGCTGCCGTGAATGGGTTTTTCAGGGTGGCTTCTGAAAACTCCTTCCTGACAGGAATTGAAAAGCTTCAGTATAGCTATGTGGAGAATATGAAAACTACAAGGAGATTATATTGAAAAATATAATTAAAACACTTTCACTTTTGTTGTTTTTGTTTGTTTGGCTTAGACCATTTTGACTAGCACTCGTACTGTAAAACATATCTTGGGAACAAAAAAGTGAAATTACAATACGGAAAGTCACGAAGGTGATGTTCAAGATGATTAAAAGTTAAGACGTATTTATATTCACTTTGTCTGAGTGGAGTGCTATATTTATGATTTAATGCCAATTGATTTGTAGCCAGGTTTGTTCACATGAACAGTTACCTAATCATATATCGAATGCTATGCACATTTTGGGCAAGGACAAACTGCATTAAGAGCTTACTCAAAATTCCTGCTAAGTGCATATTTATTGGATTGTGATACAAAATATATCTCAAAAACACTAACCATCTATTCCAGATGGCTTTAGAAAATGGTATCATTCAATTTGTATAGTGGAACATATCTATCTGTATCCTCAAATCACCTTCTCTTGGCATATCATTTCTCAAGTAGAATTTGAATCAAAACAAACAATATATCCGTTCAGATAGTTTTATCTACTGTAGATTACCAACAACGAGTGCGACGGATGTCACGTGGCCACCGTTCCCATCAAAGGTCATGCTGACGGTGTTTGTTGTCTGGCCTTGTGATTCAGGGACCATGTACTGCCACACATTCCATTTTGTTTTCCCCACAGTCTTCTCAGCATCAAACAGCATGTAGCTTGAAGACAATGCGTGGCCATTAAATACAACCCCGCGAGGTTTTGCATTGGCATTCTTGTCACGGCTAACTCCCACTCTAAGATGAGATGTATGATAGCCAGAGCTGGGTAGATGGATGTTGGTCTGCGCATGTCCGTTGATGATGGGGATGACCATGTCCTTACCATAGTATGTGTTCTCGTTGTCCGTGTGTATTCCGTCAAAGTTGTAGTTGGTTTTAAACTTGTAGAAGCAGGTTGATGATCCAGGGAGACTGACGGCACCATGAAGCTTAGATCTGTTGAAATGGTAACCGGAATGAATAGCTGGATTACCATTTTCGAACACAACACATGTTTCTTCACCTGTAGAAGGGTTGATCCAATTGTTGGGGAAGTCGAGTTTTACATTCTCAATTTTACTGTCAAAGTTGTGAAGAAGGACCACCATCTCTTTTGTATGAGGGTTTGCAAGGGCAAGTGGTGCAACTATTCTCTCCTGTCCATCGTATTGACTTGAGACTCTGAGAAACTTATGATCATAAATAAAGTTTTTCCAAAACATGTAGAATTTGGCCGCAGGAAGAGGATGACCATCCTTGGTAAATATGGAATTCCGAAGGGAAGTATGACCCGGGTATTGCTCATTTGAGAGGAGGTACGCTGTGACTCTGTCAATAAACTCTCTTAGAGTAAGGAAAGTAAACATGAAGCCGTTTTGTTGATAAATGGTTTCAAAGTCTGTCATTCCGTTTTCAAAATCGGGGCTAACTCCAAGATTAAGTAGATCTAATCCAAATTCAGTGTTAACTAACTGAACATTTCTTCCTTTCTTTTGATAAGAGTAATTCTCCACCATGTCAAGAGAAGCAACCAGACGAGCTTCGTTGATGCCCGAGTAGGTGTGACTTTGACCTGTTATATGCAGACGGTTGTAGGAGTGGAAAGAAAAAAAGTCCAAGTGATCAAGAGACATGTCCAGAAACTTGGCAATTCTCTTCCAGTTGCTGAAGTTATTTTCGTCTGCTTGTCGTAACAACATACTTGTGTACGATGGTCCGGCAACTTTTATTCCAAATCTCGACTTCAGCTTATCAGCGACGGCCTTGTGGTAGTTTATATTCGTTTGTGGGTCAATTATCTTTGGGGACCAATCAGGTTCATTGATGACTTCAAATATACGAGGAATTCGTCCTCCTATGTAGTCCTTGGCACTCTGAACCATAAGTGACACAAACTCTGTTGCAGCGTCAACATTGTTTGGGAATGAACCTTGATGATCAGACTTATTCATCCAGTTCGGCCAGCTCAAACCTATAAAGAATCTTTACATGTACAATCATGACAAATGTGACCCAAACATATTCATCCCGTGTTAAACTACTTATAAATGAGTGTGTGTGGATAGGTTTAGTTGCACACATTAACAACACATTTGGAGAAAATATAGGTCATGGTTATCCTGCGACAGAAATATTAGGAGCTAAACTAGATTCTAACCAACGACCAATGGAACAGTATTGCCAGATGCCAGTTCCGCATCAGCTTCGTCTTACAGTTATCTTTTAAACTTTATCCTCCTCTGTACACTTCTTTAACCCATTAAATGACTCCTAAGACCTTTCATTTCCCAGACCATGTTGTCGATGGCACTTCCATAGCCACTCAGTTGAAACATATAGGTATCCCATGCCCTTTTCTGGAGTGCGTGGTCCTGGAGATAGGCAGGGTCTGGGTAACCATGGCGATGAGGGTTTTGAGGCCACTGAATAAAATAATAATAATATAGTATGGATTTGCCAGTTTTCCCTATGAAAGAATAAATCTTCATTTTTTGCATGGCTTCCATGTTGGGAGTAAATTAACATAAGTTATCGCAAGCAGCATTTTCGAAGTAATACTGGTATGAACATCGATGATGATTACGTGATAATTCATTTTTGATGTAACGTATATGTATATGTGTTACATATGACAAGAAGACTTTCCAGTCACTTCATCACAGCGAATAGTTATTGATGCCTTTATTTTGAAAAGAGTACATTGATGGTATGAATATGAGTCCTGTGATTCATTATTGTTGTTTAAGTGTAATGACCATTGAGAAATACACAATATGTTCTAACAAGTCAATTTATATGTTGTCACCTGATGAATGTCAAGTTGCATTTCTTTGCAAACCATTTGACAAGTTTACTTACAAGTTTGCATGCATATAATATATTCGTACACTGATACATGCCTGATCGCAGATTGTTTTACATTCTTTACACTGCATCAGTGAACGCAGGCACAGCGCAGATATCGTTGCACAGGTCAAGGTTAATGTATTTTTTGGTAAAGTGACGCCTTTCGGCGATATTCCGTTTTTGAACTAATGTGCCAATATGTGACACCCTGAATTCTACTGGGATTAAAACCTACATTTGCAGCAAAGGAACACATTTGAAAATGTAATCTGATCTGCACTGTGAGCATATATAAATATAATAGCTCGCACATTCCAACCGCCTTATTAACATTTCAATACGCCTCCTCGCAATATGCCAATTTAAGCAAGGATCGATGGGCACACGGGGATATTGAAATCATAATATTTGAATGATATTTCCTGAAATCCTTCTGCATGGAAGATGTTTTTTACTTCATACGTACATTTGCAAAGAGATTATATCTCAGGTCACTGTTCACCCAACGCCCGGGAGCTGTTCCGATAGATTTACAATTCGCAATTAGGGCTCGTGCGGTGAGCCCATTATGTTTGTTCCATCTTTGGGGTTCATAATGGACACGTCCACCCTGGGCGAGCCACTCGTTGTGGAATGTGACGGTTGTGTCAGAGAAGGCCTCCTCCCACAGCATCAAGGTGCACAGAACCAGTAGAAACATTCTGCAGTAAAATATGGAAACCTCTGTTCAACAACAAGGACTCTTACATGTTTTATTCAAGGTTGTAATCTAGACGTGATAGCAGCACTTGACACCTGTCAGGTTATTAATAAAATACATTTGTGATAAGCGTAGACAAAGTGAATGTCGAATGATAAGTACATTCCATACCATCGGTACAGGGCCATTTTGAGATGCCATCGAATGACATGCTGACATTAAAATACATTTAACACTCTTATGAACACGGCATATTGTACTATTGTAAATTGTCCCAAGTTTATAGCTCGAAACAGTGCTGTTTGTTTCATGAGATTTGAAACGTGCCGCGTTGAAGATTGTGTGAAGTTGCAGTACTTTCCACTTTTTGTTAGCAAAAGTAAGAATTTAAACGGCCCATCAAATTTATATCACGATCCTATGAGATTTATAGGACATAACCCGGCGAGACAGTTTTCCTTTTGTAAATTTATCAAGATAAATGCTCCAACCGACAAAGATGTCGTTTATAAGCAGTTAAAGGTTTTGTAGATTTTATTACAAAGAATACAGAACATATACACTGAACAACAAAAGTTCCCGTGACATTGAATAAGATTTAATGCAAGTTATGTTTTTTACCAAATCTGAAACAATTTCGGTTTGCAACAGATAAAAGACTCCTGTGAGTGTTCAAATGGTTTAATTTGCCATACTGACTACAGAAAATGCGTCTTTCATAAAAAAAACATGAACATGCCAAAATGTCAATTTAGAAATCAATAGCGTGTGTGTCCACCTCTGGTTGCGATGGAAGCAACACATCTTCGTCTCATGGAATTGACCAGGCGTCGCACAAAGTCCTGTTGGATATCTGTCCATATCTGCTGGAGCATGTTTCGAAGTTCCTGGAGTGTCTGTGGGACACGTGGTTGACGTCGAAGGCGCCGATCCACCTCACCCCACATATGTTCGATTGGTGAGAGATCAAGGGAGCGAGCCGGCCAGGGCATGACATTCACGTTGTTTTGTTGAAGAGGATCCTGAACAAGTCGAGCAATTAGAGGCTGGGCGTTGTCATGTTGAGTGAGTGAGTGAGTGAGTTAAAATTTAAATTCACATCGGCAACATTTCAGCCATATCGTGACTATCAAGGGTTAGATTTTATAAATACTATTAAACTTATATAAAAACCAGTAAACAAAGGACAGTAAAAGAACAAGACTTATCACAGAAAAAAAGATTTAAGAACTAGTATGGAATCATATAAAAAAAAACATTTATACATAACAATAACATGATAAAAACGGGCTATAGATCGCCAGCCCCTGAAGGGAGATCACCATACCTTTGCTACCTGCATGGACCCCAGCAGGATTTACATAATATCTTCAAGTGTTGGCGATTATTGGCAGAGTTAGCCTTACATCTTAAAATAACACATATTCTACGGTTAAAAACACGGTAGTTCTAAATTTACTTTGAAAGAAGTGGAACTTACGAACCCTCTCAGGAGAACAATAATTTTAGAGTACTTTAACCCCCCTCGAGGAGACAGCCAATAACAATCCCAGTTGCTAATTTAATCTACCAATCATAAAACATTTATATTTTACAAGACAAAATAACAATTTTGCAAACAACTCTATTTCCTTTAAAAAAAACAATGATTAAACGAGAATTGATACTACAAAAAAGATCCTTAATAGATGACGATTTGAAATATTTATCCCTTGTGATTGCAAAATCAATACATTCAAGCAGGATATGCTTGACTGTGATTCTCTCATCACAAGGGATACACAATGGAGGATCCTCACCTTTCTAGAGATATTCATGAGTATACCTGCTATGGCCAATACGATATCGTTGTATTATGACCTCTTCAAATCTGGACTGACATCCCAAGTAGGTGTAACCAATAGTTGGTTTTATTTCATGTAATTTATTTATACCTACTTGGGTGTCCCACTTCTTTTGCATCAGATCACGAATATAGGATCTAATCACTGGCTTGTAATCAGTGTATGGGAGCAAAAGTGGTGTCAGCAGCATCGGCTATTGTGTTACCGACATGGCTGGGTAACCAACAGAAAACGATGTCATATTGGCCAGTAGCAACATCATTAAACAATTCAACAATTTCTATTAAAAGTGGATGCGTGGAAGACATGTTTTAAATAGCTTGAATGCAAGAAAGAGAGTCTGAAAAAAGAATGAACTGTTTTTGTTTATTTTGGTTGTGGATGTATTTTAGAGCTGTTAAAATAGCATTTGCCTCTGCTGTGAAATTAGAACATTTATCTGGTAATCTGGTTGAGATAGTTCTGGATCCAATGACAGTGGCGCTGGCAACAGTGTCACCATCCTTGGTTCCATCTGTAAATATAGATTTATGAGTATCATACGTGCTTCGTAATTCATTAAATTGCTGTTGATAAATTAGTTTATTTGTGTCGGATTTATTGAGTTTACTTCATGTTATGTCCACCCCTGGCTTCACTAACTACCATGGCGGAGAAGTGAACAGCCGGGTGGGGGCTATGGTTTCAAGATTGATTTGGGCAGCAGAAACATCAGATTGTATTCTTATTCCAAGTGGTGGAATAAGAGATGTCTTTATTTTGTAGAGATTATTGTACAGAGGATTAAAACACAGTCATATGCTGGATTTGATTTAGTAGAACGTAATTTAGAGATATACTGTAAAGATAATTTAATGCGTCGGTGTTAAAGGGATGGCTCATCAGCCTCCACATATAAACTGTGAATAGGTGAAGTTCGGAAGGCTCCAAGACAAAGCCTCAGGCCTTGGTGATGAATGGTGTCTAATAATTTTTAATTGCTCTTATGAGCCCCACCATAGATGGTGGAGTTGTGATCAAGTTTAGAGCGTATAAGAGCTTGGTATAGTTTGAGGAGGGTTTTCTGATCCCCTCCCCACTTGAAATTAGAGAAAACTTTTAACAAATCTAGGGCTTTCAGACATTTATTCTCTAAGTATTTTATATGTGGTAAAAAGGTTAAATGATGATCTAAAATTATACCAAAAAACTTTGCTTCTTTTACAACTTAATGGGGGTGTTATCTAATATTAGTTCTGGGTCTTTGTGAGGTTTATATTTTTCTGCAAAAATGAACACAGTTAGTTTTAGATTTGGAAAATTTAAAGCCATTTTCTTGACACCATTTTTGGATTTTATTTAAAGACAATTGCATTTGCCTCTCAATCGTATGCATGTTCTCATCACGGCAAGAGAAATTAAAGTCATCCACAAACAACGATCCATCAATTGAATTGTTTAAAAACTTTGCTAAACTGTTGGTTTTGATGCTAAACAAAGTGACAGACACAATACTGCCTTGTGGGACACCCTGATCCTGATTATAATGATCTGATAGGGTGGACGCCATGCGGACTTGAAATTGCCTGTCAGTTAAAAACTTGGATATAAATTGAGGCAAACGGCCTCGCAATCCAAAATCATGTAAATCTTTTAAAATACCGTACTTCCATGTAGTGTCATATGCCTTTTCTAGATCGAAAAAGATCGACACTGCATATTGTTTGTTTATAATGGCATTCTTAACGAATGACTCCAATCGAACTAAATGGTCGATGGTACTGCGATTTTTACGAAATCCATATTGAATATTTGTGATTAAGTTATTTGAATTCTAAGAACCGAGTTAATCTATTATTGACCATGCATTCCATGGTTTTGCAAACGCAGCTAGTCAATGAAATGGGTCGATAATTGGAAGGATCAGTTTGATCACGTGCAGATTTAGGTATGGGAACAATGATAGCTTAACGCCATGAAGAAGGAATTTCTCCTGACGTCCAGATTTTATCAAATATTATCAAAAGGGTTTCTACAGGATTGTGGTAAATGTTTTAAGAGTTGATAATGAATATTATCAGACCCTGCAGCAGTGTCATGAGCCTGCTCAAGTGCAGTATGGAGCTCATGAATGGAAAAGACATCATTGTAATCTTCACCGTTATCAGAATTGAAATGTTAAGGTTTCTTTTCCTGCAGCTTTTTGTATTTTTGAAATTGAGGGACATAATTAGAAGAGGAAGAATGGTGAGCCAGAGTTTCACCAAGTTTATTTGCAATATCTGATGAATCAGTTAATAATTGATCCCCATCTTTGAGATGGTGGATGCTTGATTTAGTACCCTTACCTTTTATTTTCTGAATCATGTTCCATACCTTGGACATTGGCGTCCGTGAATTTATCTTGGATACATAATTTTGCCAAGATTGACGTTAGCCAAGATTGACGCCGGGTTTTAGCATTTACAATTTTAAATTTATTGAGATTATGGACCATTGGATGGCGTCGGAAATATTGCTCAGCTTTTTTCCGTGCCTTCCTAGCTTGTTTGCTATCATTGTTGAACCATGGTTTACGTATGTGAGGATTTGAAGAGGACTTTGGAATACATTCATCAGCTATTTTAGTAAGTTCATCAGAGAACAGTTGTATAGAGTCGGGAACATCAATAAAAACTTCAGGTTTAAGTTTGTTAGAACAAAGGACTTCATATAATGCCCAGTTGGCTTTAGTAAAATTGAAGATGGAGGAACATCAGAAGGTGTAACAGATTTTAAAATGGTAGGAAAATGGTAACTTCCACAGAGGTCATCGTGGACTGACCATTCAAATTCATTAAGTAACTTAGAATCTACAACTGACAAGTCCAGACAAGAGTATGTTCCATTAGCAGGATGTAGATATGTATGAGAACCATCATTAAAAATGCACAGATCGTTATTTAAGAAAAAATCTTCAAGCAATTTTCCTTTAGTGTTGCAGTCACTACTACCCCAAACCAGGTTATGGCCATTCAAATCTCCCATGATAACACCGGGTTTAGGGAGTTGGTCATAAAGTGCCTGAAGATTAGACTGTCTGAGAGGGTACGATGGTGGTATGTACAATGAACACACAGTAAAAAAAATACTTAACGTTATACGTACTACAACATCCGGAAGAGGAACAGGACAATGAATGACGCCCTGCCTCGCCATAACAGATGATCCCCCAGTTGCTTTATCACCTGGAGGGGAAAAGCAATGGTAAGACTCGTACTGTCGTAAATCAAAATTATCTGTGGTTTTGAGGAAGGTTTCCTTGAAGACAAAATGCAGATGGGTTTGAAATCCTGAATTAATAGCTGAAGATCATTAAAATTGTTCCGAAGTCCTCTACAATTCCATTGTATTAAAGAGGGAGAGCAACTCATGGAGGTTCAATTGGAGATCGTGAGCGGGGGGAAGGTCCTCTATGCTGTAATGACAGCGATGGAGTGACCTCGATATCTAGAGGTTCAAAGGGGTTATGAACCTCTAAGGGATCTATCAATGAAGCAGGCACCTCGATATGCTTAAGGCCCTTTGTTTCTTTTCTTTTTTGTTGTTTTCTTTCTTTTTTAGTTGAACGAACATTTGTTGTTGGTTTAGTACGGGATTCTGGCAAAGATTCAGATTCTGGATCAGGGTCTGGAGAGAGGTCTGCTGGCTGAGACTGAGAGGAAGATGGTGGATCAGTCTGAGTTTCAGTTGTTGATACAGTCATCTCAAGTGGGAACAGCATTGTTTGTTGGTCTTTAACCCAGCTAATTGCTGTCTGACATTCACTATTTACCCTTTGGATAGAAGAAGAGACTGCGACAGAGTATGGTTTCGAAAATGGAGTAGTTGGAGCCTGGTCTGCTATCAATTTATTGGCATCAGAGAAAGAAATATTATTGGTGTATTTGATTTTATCAATTTTTGATTGTCGCTAAAGTGTTGGACATGACTTGGAATATGACATGTGGTCACCATTGCAGTTTTCACACATGATGGCATTAGTGCAATTGGTCTTATCATGTTTACCACTACAGCGGGGGCATATTGGAGAGGAGGTACAAGACTTGGCTCCATGTCCAAAACGTTGACACTTGAAACAACGGAGGGGAGTTGGCATTTTTACTACTCTGGGAGTGTTACTACTCTATCATTATCTTTTCTGGTAAATCGTTTGACCTAAGACACCCTTTGAGATTTCAGTTCTATTGGAATCTCCTCTTCAGACATGTCAGACAGACATTTAGCTCAATCACAAACAATGCCTCTGCAAGAATTTAGTGACTTGCGTTCTGAGACAACAATCTAAGTATCTGCAAAATGATGTGCCTTGTGCGGATTAAGAGACTGTTGTCTCTTGGCGCATTCTATTAGCAGAGAACCCGACCCTAAACGAATGACGTTCTTAACATCACAACATATACCTTGAACAGCTTTTGAAGCAACAAAAGGGTTTATCTTGAAAAGCAGGCCATTAACACCTTCCACAAACAGAAATCGAGGCCATGAATCTACATTTGTAACAGAAGTTTCATCATCAGAAGATGAAACTAAATCAACGTGTCTTCTCTTTTTTTTGGAACGGGAACCAGTGATTTGTGGGGAATCCATGATGAAAGAAAATAAATTCAACACCCCCACTCCCCACCCACCATCGAGTGACAACAAGGACAGTGTTGCAGTGGAAACCGACGACAAACACTAGGGTTACAGGGGTGCTTTACTCAAGCAATACCAACACATGTAGCTAAGAATGCCAAACAGAATAAAAGTCAGGTTGGTTTTGCCCTATACAGTTATCTGAAGGCTGTTAGAACCTGGAGGTCAGTAATGCCAAATTGGCCCCTGCCCCCGCCTTCTGGCATAGGACTCTAGGCAAAGTTGTAATATATTCAGAATGTAATGTTCTGTACAGTGTGGAATACACTTAAATATTCAAATTGAGGGCGACCATACACAGGGCATGGCGTGACCATCCGATTGATAAAACCGGGCCCATTCAACCACCCGTCTAGGTGAAGTTCGGGTCAAAGTGGTGTGTTGGACAAAAGGAACACTGTTCCTGGTTCCACTGCTCTCAACCACAAGACTCCTTTCCTCCACCGACACAGGGACGCAACCCACGACAAACAGGCTGCCCAATTTAGTCGCCTCATACAACAAGCAATGGGGTGCTGTGGACACATTCTACCCCGGTTCCACACGGAGTAAGAGCTATTAGTGTTACCCAGCACTCACTACGTGGAGGTTGCTCTTCATGAGTGCCGTTTTCATGTTGAAAGGTAATGCCTTGGCCATGACGACGCAAAAACGGTAGAACAACAGGGCCGGTGATCTCGTCGCGGTAGCGCTGTCCATTGAGGTTTCCCTCTACCACTATCAAACGGGTCCTCTGTCTTGCTGTAATCCCACCCAATACCATAACGCTGCCGCCCCCGGACTGATCTTCTTCCATGACACAATGATTGACGTAACGTTCACCGCGACGTTGGTACACTCGAGTCCGTCCATCGCTGTGGCTGAGGTGAAAACGAGACTCGTCAGTGAATAGAAACTTGTCCCCACTGCATGGCCGTAGACTGTAGACGTGCTTCACGGTGGTTTCCTGTCAAAACGGGACGTCTGGCGGGTCCTCTGGCGACAATCCCTGCACATCTGAGTCGGCGACGTACGGTTTGTGAAGATATTCGTCGAAGGCCAGGGATGCTTCTTGCAGTCACTGATTTCGAAGGTGTGTTGCTCGAATCCAGTTGTCTTGTCGATTATTGGTTACGCGTGGCCTGCCACTTCGAGGATGGTCTCTGACTTCATTCGTCTATTGCCAACGTTGCAATTAACACCAAATGGTGTTTCTGTGGACGTTAAATTCTCTTGCAAAATCACGCTGACTTGATCCTGCTTCAAGCATACCAATGGCTCGCAGACGCTCATTTTCAGACAGGCGTGGCATTTCGTAATGTTGAAAAATTGCGTAATTTTGTTGTTTTTGTGATTGGTTGTTGTCAGCACGATGCTAAACAATACATATGGAATCCCGTTAATGCACAAGTTTTTATACCCATTCTTGGATAGTGAAATGCATGGGGCTTGCATGAAAGTCAACTTTTGCAAGGAATGCATGCTTTTCTGTAGCAGTTTCGTTTGAAAGCTAAACTTTACTTGTTTGAATAATACACTAAATTATTGGTGACACCGAAACTTTTGTTGTTGAGTTTATTTCACAGCAGGACATTACTTTGTGGAATAGAAACGTTAAAACTATATCCATAGCCATAAGAAATACCATTCATTGCGGGATTTCGGCTGTATCATAAGCATGTAAAATAGTGACGGTTCCGGGTATTCGAGATAAGGTGAGCATATCTTTCCCCACTGGAGGTACCTGTAACAAACGCATGCAAATACAAGTGAACTGTTCACTTGAGAAAAAACACAGAATGCCGCAAGTCAACTGCATCGGACATAATATTTGAGTGATGCGTCAAATTTGGAAGTATCCTCCACATATCTGGCAATCTTTTCTGAGACCACGAGTATTGTAACCCGGCTCAAGCAGCTTTTGAAAAAAAATAATGGAATCTCCACGCAGTTGTTTATGACACAAGGCCGAGACATCTTAGCTGTATGAAATGAGAAGTAAAGATATTTGACACAATCCTTTCAAATCCTATTTGAGGATCGTAGGGAATGATGACTTACAATTATTTAATATAATGATAGACATTTATCTTGTAATAACATTGATGTGGGAAGGGAAATTAACGTGTCCATTCGTTTTAGGTTAAGGTGGCTAAAAAGTCGAAGGGAATCGTCTATTTTACTGTTATAGAACGATATCAGATGATAAATCTACCTGAAGCTTAAGCATTCCAATGCCTTGGTTTTGCAAAAACGGCAGAAACTCTGATGAGCAAAGAAACAAATAAGAAAGATAATCGGTGTTGGTTCAAATCCAACTGTTGCCACTTCAAAAATAGGGTTTATAGATACAATGGTCTGGAGAATCGTAACGGCTTAATTCAATTTTAATTCCCGCTCTCCCCGTGCCCACCCTGGGAGAGCAACCCACTGTAGATGTGTCGATGGTAACAGTCGTGTCCGCATGCACAAGAAATCCTGGCGTAGGTACAGCAACGTGTTAATAACCCTCTAGCATCACAGCTTACAGAAATCGTGTGAATGTATCTCATGTAACTACTCCTTTTGACGAACTATTACATTCTCTGTTACAGTTGGTTGTTGTATGGCTGTCGGTGTAAACGTGAAAGCACACACACTAAATGAAATTGTGTCATACATCCCTCACTCTGTGAAGGATCATACTCCAATGAACTCACTGGTACTTTTCCGGAACAGACAACCCAGTAACTGACATCATGAGCATCGATCCACGCAATCAGTGCCAGATAATGATTTTTTCTAGTATATGTTATATATTGTATCGTAGAGCAGCCCTTGAATTTGTGTCAGACGAACATCGTCTCACATGTGTGTTGTTATTGTGCTGGAGAGCAGATCAGTAATATGTGCAAGACAGACATTGACGAATAATGTGCGTTGATATAGTTTCAATGAGAACATCATCAATATGTGCCAGGCATGCATAGTCTCATATGTGTGCCAATATTCTGTCAGATAGCAGACAGTCAACTGAACAGTTCTCAACAAGTTTCATAATGTTTGCATTATGTGATGATGTTGCATGTGACACGTTACAAAAAGTATTTGAATGTTTGTTTTTAGTAATTAGGGATGAAGTTATAAATGAAATGTTGTATGTCTGGGATTCACAGAGTGTATCTAATTACCAGATATTCTTAATTATTAAGCGTGATCGGCATTTGACTAAAATCTACATACATTGGATCATTAATATACGTCCGGTACTTGCCAAGGCATTCTATTTCAAAGCAGATGTCATCTTCACCTCATTAAGAAGTTTTAGAATAGTTTTTGCTCGGTTTGAATAAGTTTGCTGAGTGAACGTTGTCAAACTGTATATCACTAGTTTAAATGACTATGGTCAACATACAGTTTTGCCAATTTGTTGGTTGAAAATTATGTTTATCACATAACCAATCATATCAATAAATCTGAGGAACAGAAATACTCAGTGTCTTTTCGTCCCATACAGGTCTGAACTGGATGGCCGAATTGGATGGATAAACCTTATTATGAAAGTCGATTCCCGAAACCCTTTGATGCTGCTGTAGACGCTTTCCCAAATATTTGAAGTCATCAATGGATATGATTGGTTGGAAAACATAATAAATCAGCTACCTAACTTAGAGTTCCACAGGGTAGTGGCGCAAAAATCAATTCACGATTCGGAAAATAGTTTGGAGGACATATGAGTGCAGCCATGCAAAAAGCAGACAACGATGAATTTAGCAACTGGAAGCGAACTGTTAAGGTTATGAACATGTCCCTCGTGTACTTGGAAATTTTGTCTTTCAATGCTTTCAACAATTTCTGCCTCTCCTGTGGGAGCAATGCATCTTTTGGCATCAAAGTGGCTCGTCTCACAGCAAAAAAATGCAGTTTCCGGTATCCGGATATCTTCCGGATACCACCGGACACTTACCCAAAACGCGTCCGGGTATCTGGTGGCAGATACCTTGCCGGATACCAGATACGTGGTATCCGGTATGGACACCTCACCGGAAAATATGTCACCTGGAATCCGGGTATCCGGCACCGGATACCTCACCGGATACCTCAATCTGGGTGTCCAGGGATCCGGCACCGGATACCTCATTCTGAGTTTACAAAAACATGTCACAATTTGGGGGGGGTGCATTTTGTTCAATTAAGTGTGAAACACCTAAAAATATATTGGAAACTAACCAAGAAAATTGAACATTGCTGAAGGTATCCGGCAGGTATCCGGCAGGTGTCCGGATGCAATTTTTGGAGATGTCTTTCTCCTAGTAAATACTGTTAGCCTGGGCATAGCAGATAGCTGTAGTAATATTCTGTGTTATTTTGGTTGTAAATATCCCCTTAAAGTTGAGATCTATGGGCATGTACTTTTGGTGAAAACATTTTTCAAGTTCATATATATTTCATTTTAGATGTTCAGCGTATTAAATGAAAAGCATTCAGTCCTGGTATGATGGTATCCTTACATTTCATCTTCATATTCCCAGTTGGTTCTAGCCTAGTGGTTGAAGCGTTCGATTCACCACATCGGTACATTGCTTGGTGTCACCCATCATGATATTGTTGGAATTTTGCTCATAAAGTGGCATAACACCATACTCACTCTGACAAAAAAATGAAAGTTAAAGGCTATGTGCTCACTTGGGCCTTTGTTCCTGGTGAGATTAAAAGATTATTTTGGAACTGTATCAGTACTTGTTACATCTTGACAGACGAGTTTCATTGAATTTTTAAACAGAATATCATTAACACAAATGGGTGCATAAGACTAATGGCATCCACAGAAAACACCTAACAAAGTACCGGTACATAAAAATATCAATGTAATTTTTCTACTGACATGGAACTAAAAACTTTGTTCAGTGAGCTGTATTAATTGTAGGAAAACATTCAGGGCATTAGTATATTTGATATATGTTAGCACCTATGTTAAAAAATTGTTAAGATAAAAAAATCATATTTATTGATTTATGACATTTCATTGGTTCAGTAACCAGAGGTGTTTGCAAGAACATTCAAAAACAGAAACAGATGCTTCAATGCCATTTTCTTAATAAACAAATTAGTCAAATCTCAGAAGAATTTCAAGGTAGAAGAATATCTAAAGTCAGTTATGTTTGTGCAGTAAACCACAAAAGTCATTCAGATTTGTATAGTCAGCGTCAGTGTACACCATATAAATATAGTCTCACTGCTGTGGTATTAATTCCTTTAGACTTGATTAATGTCGTAATAAAACAACCTACAGAATCACACTGATGTGGCATTATTCATTCAGAATCATCACTTTCTGAGGTGATACTGTTAGTTGTTCTGGGGAGGATTATTCATCATCCGGAGAGTCCTTTGTATGACTTGTCTGATCTGGTGTCATTGTGAAATCCAGGTACCTGAAACAATTTATAACATCTTTAAAAGCTTGTTATTAAAAATATAAGAAACACATATATATTGACAAAGGTTAAAAAGTTGGTTTCTCAATGAGTAAGGTAATGACAATTTATCAAGCAACTGTTAACCAAACCATGTTAACCAATGTAAAAAAGCCATAGCAAACAGTACATTTTACAGAAAATACAAAATTGTAATTGATCTCCTGAAAACAATTCCTGTAGTGCCATAAGGCTCACCTGAATTTTTTTCAAATGTTTGCATTACATCAAAATATAAGGAAGGGTAAACAAGGCAATGCAAAATTGCATAAAATAGGTTCTTATACATAAAAACAGAACTACCGTATGTGACGTAATAAGCGCCTCGCTCTAATAAACGCCCACGGGAATATTTGCTAATATATTGGCTAGTGAACAATCCAAATTGGCACCCTTTCCAATTGATCAATGTATACAAGACTTATTTATTTGCGTATAATACACACTCGTGTGTGATATGCACCCTTAATTATGGGGAATTTAATTCTTGAAAATTATATTTGTCGTACATAAACATTTCAGGCTGCCAGCATAAACCACGAGAACGTGACCTCTTTTGCCTTTTGCCACTATTTTTCCTGAATAAATTATAAAGAGGCATAATGGCTTTCGACGCCTGAACAGCTAATTGCTTACATGACATAGACCATGACAATCTAGAGGAGAACATAACACCAAAATATTTATAGTAAGTGACTACACTCAACACTTTACAGAATTGCAAAAAATTACAACATCATCAGCTAAGAGAAGGAGCATAATGTCCATTATTTCTTGTGTTACAAATATCCCAACTTGACAACTATTTTGCAACTCTATAGCAAGGTAATTTATGAAAAATATAAACATCAACGGACTAAAAACACAACCCTGTCGTACACCGGAGGATGTTGTAAACTAGTCCGTACGTTCATTATTGACCTTTGCATATTGACCTTTGACTTCATTGCATGGGGATGGCACATGATGCATTGACGGTGCTTACCAATGCAGACAGATCAGCCTGCAACACTTCAATAGACAATAAATGATTATTCGATAGATGTGTATTTGATACGGGGCTCATTGTTGTGTTTTTGGCCTTAAGTTTGCACAATGTTGGTGACTGTTTTCTAGAAACGTTTTCATATCAATTGGTCAAAACTAAGTTTCAAGTGTATACTTTCTTTGCTGGACAATTTATGTCACATTCCTTGAACACCTGTTATATGACACACCTGCCTATTATCACTTGATAGCATGTGAGTTGCATGCGGAGTTACACATTCTGACATACACTGTGTAGTTACTGTCACGACTTGCAAGTCTATCCAATGTTCACAGATAAGCTTGGTGTAGCGTCATCCAGCACATATTACAGACTCACACAGCCTTGAAACATGTCTTTGGTCCCCACTCAACTCAACCACTACCACTCATCAATTAAGACAACCATAGTTAAGTCTTATTTGAAAAATGTTACGGACAATCGTTATGTGACATACTAATATTTACATTCTAACCAAACAAAGCCAAAGACTAAGAATTCATATTCTTTTTAAATTGTCTAACTCTGCCTGCTTGCCATCTACAGAGACTGAAAATCAAGGATCGGCTACAGTTTTTACAAGCGATACAGATAGCCTGGAAACTGTAAAAGACAACGCGAACGTGTCTTGTCCTAATTACACATTTATTATGAGAACCGCCTAACATGAATATGCAAAAGTGTCCTTTAGATCAGTCGTAAAAGAATTACAATTGTGACAGATGTCTGTGTGTTTGTTTATCTGTGTGTTTGTTGTTTAACGCTGCACTCAGCAATATTTCAGCGATATGACAGAGGCCAGTTATTAATCTAGTGATCAATATCATGAGCAACTATCCACCACGCCGGAGTTAGATGACACGCAATCAACCAAGTCCCTGATCCTGACCCTCCGATCCATAATGGGGGCGGTGGTGTAAACTTGTGATTGGTCTTGTGGTAGAGCGTCCGCCCGGAGAGCGGAAGGTCCAGGGTTCGATCCCGGGCCGCGTCATACAAAAAGACGTTAAAAGATTGTACTTGTTGTTACCCTGTCTGGCGCTCGACATTAAGGGGCTAAAACAAGGATTGGTCGGCTCGGAGTCAGTATACTGTGTCTGAGTGGGGTATTCATGTTAAACTGCGGCATGGTATCTCAGTGAGCTAGCACTATAAATCGGCATCAGTCCGGACTAGTACAAGCAGCCACACACACACACATACATAAGTGCAATAATCTTGGACGCGACGTTAAACCCAATTTCACCTCACCTCGTTCGTCAGGCCCGGGTTCGAGCTCATTTCTGACATTGATATTGTTGGAATATTGCTAAAAGCTGCGTCAAACCAACGCACGCACTCATTATGTCTCCTCTTACGACAAGCATAGGTTGATGCGAGGAGCAATTAATTTTAGGCCAGCATCCCCACTTGGTAGATGTTTTGTTTATTTGTTGTTTAACGCCTTACTCAGCAATATATATTCCGGCTATATGACGGTGGTCTGTAAATAATGGAGTCTAGACCAGACAATCCAGTGATTGACATCATGAGCATCAATCCACACAAATGGCCGTTCTCAATTCGGAGAATCTATCTTAAGTCCATGCGGTATGATGAACATCTTCTCGTGATTATTTGTCACCACTGGTGGATATTAAAAATGTACACGTCAGTGTAGATCCTGTGATATTCTTTGGCGCAATACACATGTACAGAATAGTTATCGTTGTGGTACGTAACATTTAGAGGTTCGGTTTTATTTATTGTAAGAAAAAACTAACTTCATGTAGTTTCGTTATTCGACCACTTCCATTCATATGCCCATACGCATACATTAGCTTGTTTTTATGTTGAGGGCCTCTACGAAATCTGTTTTCGTGCGTCGGGCTCTTTTTTCAACAGGAAGATATCATGATGATCAGATGTAGCCTCGTTGCTGTAACACACAAAAGAGACACTTCATGTCATGAATTCATGGTCGGCTTTGTATACGTGAATGGAAATTGCACATTGATGATATTGCAAGGAAATGTTGTCCTCTGGCTAATGTTTGAGAAGTCATAAATATCGTCTATCTCGAACTACCTTAGAAACTATGTACAAATAATTTATTTTACCATTTTTTACTATTGTTGTCATATTTGGGACAGCTGTACTAATGAACATGCTAATTCATTGGAAAAATAAACTTAGATGCTCTTAGAACCATATGTGGCGTTATACGGGGTACGAGTCATCAACAGATTTACAGTAAAACAAATTGTAAGTCACTAAAAGACCGAAGATACAATTACAAAATGAATAATCATTTCTCCCCGGAATATCTTTGCAGGTTTATTCCTAAAAAAATCGGAAAACACAAATTATAACTTTAGGGATAAAACTAATCTTCAAACAGTGAAGTGTATATCAATAGCTTATGCAGATTCATTTATACCAGCTACAACTCAACAAATATGTTACCTGAAAACCTAACGGGGGCAGAGATGTAGACACAAATGTAGAATTTGCTTCACGTAAGGAGAGATAAATAAATGGTACACACTGGGATTAAAATTATGGAAACTGGTTATATCAAACTTGTCAGTCGCCTCAAGCTAGGCTGCAGCGATCGTAACGCAGATCAGTATGATAGATATATTTTGGATACAAAAATTTGTTCCTAAGGACATCGGGGCGGTCGGGTAGCCTAGTGGTTAAAGCGTTTGCTCGTCACGCTGAAGACCCGGGTTCGATTCCCGACATGGGTACAATGTGTGAAGCCCATTTCTGGTGTCCCCCTACGTGATATTGCTGGTATATTGCTAAAAGCGGCGTAAAACCATACTCACTCACTCCAAAGGATATCATACCGAAGATGCTTTACACTTCTTTTTTGTGTGTACATGTTACAATGTTCTTTGAAATTAAATGCATTTTTACCAACATGGTTATTCTTTACAAACAGTGCTATGCGTAAATTATCATTTGAGTAGGGAAGGGCAAATCCAAACTTTAGATTCTATTCAAAGCTGGCAGATTTTCAATTGAATGAATTGTTTAATATAAACTGCAAATATATTTATTATATATACACACCAAGCTTGGCGTGTACAATTCTTTTGTTACATCTAACCTTCATTGATGTATTGTATTGTATCATGTCTTATGTGTAATGTAGCGGTACTAACATAAGCGCTTCGCTTATTTACCAATTCATTTTCCCATTTTTGTGACAATAAGTTTGTTCAAATCATTCGGTGGATATTGCTTAACGTGGTATGAAGCAGATAACACACACTTATTCAGTTTTCTTTTCGTACGTTCTACAATCATCAATAAGTCGTAGATATAAAGTCCTAAAGTATAACGAACCAATAAACCTAGTTCAGTCACATAGTATTGTCTGCGAACAGTTTAATACAATAAACAGGTCTTTTATTTAGAAATGGTACCTAAGATAATAGGTTTGAAGCTGTCTTATACATAAGTGTGGTCTTTGTGTGAATAGTAGCACATGGAGGTTGTGGCCTTGGGTATATCATGTCAATTTGGTGTCCTTGTGTACAAGATAGTTCTTTCGATAGTTAGGCTAGGTCGACAGGAGCGTGGCAACATTCCTGCATAGATAACAAGGCAGTTGGATCTAAAAATATACTCTGACCTACCGTCCTTTAGGTTTGTTATGAAATACATAGTCAGTACACGTCAATATGATTTTCAGATTGTATCTTTCCGTCCGTTTTACAAATTGAAAACCCACCCGTTCAAGGGGGTTCAGACTGGTTGCACTAATAAGTGTCATATTAAAAAACACCATATGAAATATGAAATAATGCTGTTTGTTGTAAAGTTGAACAAAAATAACAACATACAGGTTCTTGCTCCGACACGTTTACCGTGCATAAGAATTGACACATTTGTGGAGGTAGTGATTCCGGGCAAGGGGTCCCCAGCAACCCCTAAACTAAACATATCAGGTGGTCAGGTTCGTTGGCTTGGTTGATTGTGTGTAATCATACCACGACGGCGTTGGAGGGTTCAGTCAAATTAATTCCTATTTGTTTTTGGTGCAGACTTTATTCAACATTTCATATACATGTAGCTTACAACACCATCCATTAGGCCACCTCTTACGACAAGCACAGATTGAAGGGGAACTAATTTACTATTTTCCCACAGGATTGGATTGGATTGGATTGTTGTTTAACGCCGCACTCAGCAATATTCCAGCTATAGGACGGCGGTCTGTAAATAATCGAGTCTGGACCAGACAATCCACTGATTAATATCATGGGCATCGATCCACGCAATTGGCATCGATGACATGTATCAACCAAGTCAGCGAGCCTAACCACCCGATCCCGTTAGTCGCCTCTTACGGCAAGTATGGGTTGCTGAAGACCTATTCTACCCCGGAATCTTCACGGGTCCGACAATTGTTCAGAAAAAGTTCCAAGAGGTACTACATGCCTACATATTGTGGGACCTCACCCCTACAACATGATTGATTAAACACAATTGTGGAATATGCAAGTCGGAGACTGTCTGCTCTCTGACACAACATCTACACAGATATGAGACAATATATGTCTGGCGCAAATTGTTGATATGCTCTCTGACGCACTATCACCACACATACGAGACACTGCCTATCTGACACCAAAAAATATGATATGCTCTATGACATAATATCACCACACATATGAATAAAGGTCTGTATGGCAAATATTGATGAGCAGCTTTCTGACACAACGGAATCTCAGAAAGCTCACCTAAAACAAGACCATGTAAAGAAAGAGTAAATACAGTAATCTACCGTGCCCGTTATAACGAACCCAAATGGGCCACTAATTTTAGTTCGTTATAACCGTAGTTCGTTATAAGCATACATACAACATCGATACAGCAAATGGCCGGGACCAAAATTTAAGCTCGTAGTATGCGTTTGTTCGTTATAAGCGTGTTAGTTCAGTTAATGCAGATAATTGCAGAAACTGATACGATGCCATTATCGGAAGACTACTGAACTACACCGGCTGATAGGTAATTTCAACATGGTCGTACCCGTGAAGATTCCGGGGTAGAATAGGTCTTCAGCAACCCATGCTTGCCGTAAAAGGCGACTAACGGGATCGGGTGGTTAGGCTCGCTGACTTGGTTGATACATGTCATCGGTCCCAATTGCGTGAATCGATGCTCATGATATTAATCACTGGACTGTCTGGTCCAGACTCGATTATTTACAGACCGCCGTCATATAGCTGGAATATTGCTGAGTGAGTCGTTAGACAACAAACCAACCAACCAACCAAAATCAACATGGTCGCACATGGAACAGCTGCCTAAAGAAATCCGAGAAACAGAAAATCGAACTTTGAAAAGACACTCAAAACCTGTCTCTTCAAGAAAGCCTTTGTCAAGTGCAAACATGGTCTTCACGCATTTGAGCTGCTGTTGATTGAAAAATGCGATATACAAACCTTGATTGTAATTTAATTTAATATGGAGAAATTTGAATGCGAAACTGACAAAATGGAGAATAGGCAACTGTAACATCAGTGCAGATTCCACATAACAGACTTGGCATAAGAAGTAGCACACATCCTGCAAAGTATGTCTGTATAATCGAATAAATAAGATAACCAATCGGTTGAGAGAATCAGCAATGAGTCAGGTAATTCTGTTGGGATATTGGCAGGTTATGCAAGGTCAGCAATTGGACGTCCATTTAGGTTAGTTCTTTTGGCAAGAGACACAGATACTAGTAGAAAAAGCCCGACAAGAGCCTCAGCGTGGAAGTATATAGATGTCCTTTTAAATGAGTCTTAGGGGTTGTGTTGAGTGGAGACCATGTACCATGCCCTTTGATTCATTCGTTTGTGCTTGTTAACAGTACACCAAGCGTATCTGTCGACCTTGGATAGACAGACAAGTCGTGACAGCAGCTACACATTGTATGTCAGTATGTGTAACTCCGAATGCACCACACATGTAATCAAGTATGAAGTAACAGGTGTGTAATAGTACATGTGCCGCCTGAAAATTGAAGACCTTTTGTTCCTGGAATTCTCGATAAATTGCCCAACAATAGGAAATATACACTGGAATATTAGATTTGACCAAACCATTACGATCGTTAACAAAACGTTTATATCCTGAAACTGTCACCGAAACGCTGCAAACTTATGGTCCAATAGGGGGCATGGGTGGCCCAGTCGTCTAAAGCGCCGTGATTTGCTGTGCAGAGTTGCGTCCCTTGGGCACGCCAGAAACCTATGATTGTGGGTTCGAATCCCGGTTCGCCCCGATTATGTTTCTAGGTTTGTCAGCACCATACCCGTGCTCGTGGGTTTCACCGAAGTGGTAAACGTCTGAGACCTGCATCACTTCGGGCTTTCCTCCCACAATAAGCTGACACGCCGTGATATAACTGGAATACTGTTAAAAGCGGCGTTAAACTCAACTCACTCTATCACTATGGTCCAATACCGTGTAGTATGCAGAGTTCAGAAAGGGAGTAACAAGCACACAGACAGCAAACATGCAGGTACTGGATACCAACCATAAATCAAATGCTCAACGACTTTACATTTCGTCAGGTGTACATGGCTAGGCATGCAGGTAGGAATATATTGTTATACTTTCTGTATAATACGTACACACTAGTTTCCAAAACGTAAACAAAACTTGACTTTTGTAAACCATATCGTAAAGCCTTGGTAGAAGGTTGTATCTTTTATTTATTCCTATAAAAAATGTATGCATCATGCATTATCTATTTCGAGTCAACCCCGATTCCATTTCATAGTAAGCACGTAAATGTTTCACATTGCAAATTACTTGTGATTTTCCCTGCTATAAATTTGGGGGTATATATCATTTAGCGTAACCTTTATAATACAACGGGATAACCATCACCAAACTCCACCTATCTGGTAAACGTTGTTAGCTTGTTAATACATTTCGGAATGTACACCTGGAGGTGTGTTTACGTCATTTAAGCCCCAAAAAGATTCATCGCTTATTACAATCTCGAAAAGCCAATACGTTTAGTGTTAAGCTATGTATAATGGACTACACAATATCATTTGTACTTCAAGCAGCAGTGAAACAGACCCTCTAACAGGGTACACACATTAAATTAACTCCAGTCTTGTAATATTAGAATACGTCTCTTGTTTTACCTACAAACAAAAATCTGTATCGGGTGGACGGCGTGCTGCTTTTAATGTCCTTAACTGGATTGTCTGATCAAGACTCGATTATTTACAGGCCGCCATCAAATTGTCGGATTATTGATCAGAGTGGCGTGAAACAATAAACAAACCAACACAAAAGCAAACAAATAAATAGATAAAGTTGTAGACATTTACAACTCGTGGTGTATTTAAAGACTAAAAGACTCAACTCAAAGATACCGGAACACCCGTTCTGATTTATCTTCAGTTATCATTCAAAATCTATATCCATCAAACACCTATAAAAGCAAACACCGCTTTGTCGAACTTGAAGGGACCTAATACATATTTCGAGTTATCCGAGATTCGACACCACCGACAATGATGAATAGAGATGGAATAAGCAAGGACCAAACTTTTACTTCGACACAACAGTACTTCTTGAATCCATTTAGGGACTTACAAAACCTGTTAATTCCCAGAACATGTCGTCGATGACACTCCCATTTAGTTGTTGCATATAGGACGTCCATACCCTGGTCTGGAGTGCGTGGTGCCTGAGGTACCACTTTGTCATCCGTCAACTTCTAAGTAATGCCAATCAAACCATTGGTCCCTGGGGTGAGCGGGGCCACTAAATAACATTAAATAATATAGTTTGGATTTGTCAAGCTTTGTTTGAAGAATACATGACATTGTTGAAATTTGCATGAATTCCACGTCATGATTAAATGAACGTGAATGTTCAAATGACAGATTGTCGAAACAGAGGTTTGTTTTTGAAAATGTGTTCAAATATGAGCTTATCAAATAGGTTATTATTTCCAGTCACATCAGAACAACGAATAGTTATTTATGCCTTTATCCTGAAACTACTTTTTTGAATGAAGATGTGCAAGAATGTGTTACAACTTATAACCTATGTGATTCATATTGATTCATATGGTTTAGCCCCTCACTTTATAAGTCTTTGTAAACGTAAAATATGTAGTTTGAAAGCGTTATAAACATCTGCGTTAGAGATTTTCTTTTGTCTTTAATTATGCTTCAGAATGTTGGAAAAAAGACATTGTCTGTCACAAAATGATACATAGTTGCAAGAACATATTTTTGTTTTCCCTCGGCACTTTCTGCAATATTCAACGTTAGCCAATTAGCGGCTTGAAGGATTGATATCCACACTAATGGCTTGTGAAAACACGTCACCAAACCAATATTAGGGCACAGGCAAAAATTTCGATGTGTGTAGATATGATAACATGCTTTTGAATTATTATTATGATTGTTAGATTGACGGACTGTTATTGCCTTGACGCAGCCTAATTAAAGGCTTTTACAGTGTAAGTGGTATTTTGGTAAAAGAGAAAGTACTTTCAAATCTGATACTTTTCTAGCATAATTAAAGTACATGTAAATTTAGGTTTCACTGACTTTTTTACAATTAGAAGCACATGAATTTACATAGACCATAGCCTGATGAAGATACCAGTGTTGGGTACTAAACAACTGTAATACACATTGTGTAGCTAAAAGCGACAGAACCCATTCCGTATTCATAAGAAATATCTGCCCCAAACAGAGTCGATTGTACGATTCCGACTATCTCATGAGTATGTGTTTATGAATCACTTTCAGATAGTGATGATGCCAGGTGTTTGCGAAAGGTGGGCGTATCCTGCCCCACCAGTTCTACTCGTCACAAACACATGCAAAGACAAGTCAATTGTTCACCTGAAAACACACGGGAGCATACGGAACAAGCCAAAATAGGGAATTGCATCGGACATCATTATTGAAACTGATGTATCAAATTTACATGTCACAAGAAGTCAATGCACAGCGTGCATGTAACCTACCAAGGTGTGCGATTGTGATTGCATGTTCATTTCTTTTATTGACATGTTGTCATGCACACTCGTAGAATAGCAATAATTCTTTGAAGTAAAGGATGATTGTACATATTGGTTAGACACAGATTGATGATCTGCTCTCTGACAGGGTGAGGTGAGGTGAAATGGGGTTTAACGTCGCGTCCAAGATTATTGCACTTATATAGCGACTTGCATGCACGTGTATGTGTGTGTGTGGCTGCTTGTACTAGTCCGGACTGATGCCGATTTATAGTGCTAGCACACTGAGATACCATGCCGCAGTTTAACATGAATACCCCACTCAGACACAGTATACTGACTCCGAGCCGACCAGTCCTTGTTTTAACCCCTTAATGCCGAGCGCCAGACAGGGTAACACTCTGACAGGGTATCGACTCACGTGAGACAATGCCTGTCTGACATATGGTGACGTTCTGCTCCCTGACACAACATCAACACTCATATATGAGACAATCACTGTCGGGGTGGTCGGGTAGCCTAGTGGTTAAAACGTTCGCCCGGCCCGCCGAAGACCCGGGTTCGAATCCACATGGATACAATGTGTGAAGCCCATTTCCGGTGTCCCCCGCCGTGATATTGCTGGAATATTACTAAAAGCGGCGTATAACCTACTCGTTCATTCTTTCAATCACTGTCTGGCGCAGATTGATTACTGATCTGCTCTCACACATGCTAGTGTTGGCTACAAACGTTACTGTGGAGTATTGCATAACCGATTCAGTGTTGTTTGGAGTCTTACTCGCTGATTGAGGACATCCAGAAAGGTTTCAGGAGAGGCCGATCTACCAAGAAACATGTTCATAATCATGGTCATAGACTGTCATCTGACAATGCTGTGGGTAAAATGTTTAATGCTGTTGTATATATATATAAACAAATGTTCAGTGTTTTGTTGGACGGAACGGTTTATTCACACCTTGGTTCCATGTACAGTTTGGTATTTAACAAGGCTGCGTTTTGCCATCACTGTTATTTAAGATGCACATTTTTCTGTTACCTGCCAGTTGGTCCCTAGTTGTGTCTTTTGATGACACAAATATGTTAGATTATGCTTATGATATTTTCTTAATATGTCTTGAAACTGAGACATATAATAATATAACGCCTGACTGTACTTGGCGTAGTGTTACCAAGATGTGTGTAAATAGTAATAAATAAAAGGTGTTTCTGTTTTGGGACCTAGCATTGGATATTCTGGGAGGGTCATGAGATTTTATGCCCGCCACAAAAATTACATTGTTGCATTTACCAATTTCAGGATCAACATCTTAAATAAAAGAATAACCTGTTGTGTAGCTGTAGCTGAAACATATGTCATCTCGAAAAAAATCAAAGCACACAACCCGGGTTTTCGGCGTGACGAGCGAACGCTTTAACCACTAGGCTACCCGACCGCCCTCATAATTTTGGAATTACTGTTACTGTTATCAACATGTATGTGTATTGTTAACTGAACATTAAGATTACACCCGCATGGCAAAGGCATCTGCTGTTTCAGCCAGCACTTGGTTAATTAATATCAAAGAATACATTATTAGGTGGGATGGAGTGTCGTGCATTTACACCTTTATATGACAATACTCTTTAATCTGCTGTAAAAATTGCTCCTGTATTTGGCGTATGTACAGCAAGCCTTGTACTAAAGCTGTAAGGAACCGGTAGGGGCGGAAAAAAAGTATCCTAACTTGGCTGTAAAGGGAATATTGTATGGATTCCAACTATAATTTGTCGGTGAGGAGATGTTGTCGGATTGTATAAATGTGTTTTTTTGTGCTCGGAACAAAGATCGAATCGCCCGTAAAATGTCCATGCGCAGTAACCGCTGGGCAACCAGAACAATTTTGAACCTGAATTATGGTTTGGAATACTGTATTCCTCCAGACAATGTTTTTTTGGCTCATGTTTTATAGTTTCAGAGTTTTGTACATACCAGCATTTAATATGTAAAGAAATGGCATGGGAAAATACAAATAAAAAAAGTTCATCTGGCAGATGAGATAATACACTTGGACAGCATTGCCGTGTAAAACAAGAATGCACTGTTGACAAGTACGTAAATCGCCCTATGGCACAATTTATGACAAATAGGGCGGAAAAGCATACACGAGTGGATGATAGGAACTGCTTCCATAATGTGAATTAAAATGTAATATTGTTTATGGAGCAAATGTTTGAATCTTTGTATTTTTTCATTGATTTATTCATATTTTAGCACAGTCTCACACGACTCCCTATTGAGTTGCCCATGTTATCTAGTTTAGATTTTGTTTGTCCTGAACCTTTTCTTCAAACAGAGTGCCAGTAGGTTGCGAAATAGTAACCTGTGCCCGGTCAGAACAAAACACTTTTATACGTGGCCCTGAAAGGACACAAAGTACAAGGACAACACGCATTCAGTAAAAGTTGTCTTACTGTCTTCTAAAGCGAACTCCAGACTTATTAAGTTTGGCTGTATTATCTCGTATATGGGGTAATATTGGCAGGCGGGCAAGCAGCAAATATTTAGAGGTCACAAGCGAACATTTCCTGGTCATTAGCTCACAAACGACTTCTATATAATAATGTATTGATGGTAGGACATCTGGGTTTGGTTTGTTTTCGATTTGCATTCTGACCTTGATTCTACCTTCACACCTTGAAAGTGTAAAAGTTAGTGACACTAAAGTGACCACGCTGTTATGGACAAATATTTGAAAGGTACATGTTGGTACACAAGTAGTAAGGCATATCTTAAAAACGTTTGTGCACATTATCTGCATACATTGGTGGACCAATTGCAAAAAGTAGCTTGTCATTTATGGTAGATTTTGACAAGAAATTGTTTGAGCAACGTAAGGGGGTCGGGAAGCTGTGGTGAGGACTGCTCAGGGACAGTTTCCCTGTTATACACTGTTTTCCTGTTTGTTGGGAGTATGGCACTCACGTGCGTGTTTTGTTAACCTACTTGTATGCTTGCTAGCAGACATATGTAGGCGGTGTTTGTGTGATTTGTCCATGTTGTGTCTCACTTAGTACTAATAGAGTACGAGGATAGGCGTCCTTGGGGCTGGGTGTCAAACCACTTGTGTGTATCCCACATACTGTTGGTTGGTTGGTTTGTTGTTTAACGTCGCACTCAGCAATATTCCAGCTATATGACGGCGGTATGTAAATAATCGAGTCTGGACCAGACAGTCCAGTGATTGACATCATGTGCATCGATCCACGCAATTGGGATCGATGATATGCATCAACCAGGTCAGCGAGCCTGACCACCCGATCCCGTGAGTCGCCTTTTACGACAAGCATAGTCGCCTTTTATGGCAAGCATGTGTTGCTGAAGACCTATTCTACCCCGGATCTTTAAGGGTCTTACCACATACTGACATGCAATATATCAAACTATTGGCCTTTGTCCGTTGCTATTGAAAGTGTTACTTGTTTGCTATCGCAGAGTCTGACAGAGAAGCGATGTTAACAAAGCTAGCTGAATTCTTCTCTATCAGTCATGAAATCATTCCAGTCTGTAACAAATTGCCCTGGACGTTTAACAAAGAGTCATACTTCGAACCTTGTGCAATCATCAAGAAAGCCATGTATTTGGCTACATTGTCTGCATCCTATATATATATGAGGGCTAAAAACATCCACTGATCAAAGCCACTCGTTATCAATTCTTGCTCCATTCTCCTGGGACTTGGGCTCTCGGGGTAGGAAAAGGTGACGACACCCACACATGTCATGTGACATGAAAGCTGAGGCACTGGGTTTTCCTTCAATAACAGCCGCGAACTTCGTCATTGTACGAATAAGGAGAGCTACGTGAAGCCTGAAAACCTCCCGTAAGTTTAGTCATTGACGACTTCAATGCGCCACGGAGTTGACCCAATCTTCCGTTAGCCCAAAGACCCTGCTTAACGTCGATATGCGACATTTGCACGTGGAGCGATGCTGGTCATAAGAGGCGACTATGCTAGTCGTAAGAGGCGTCAGTTATGAGTACGTCATCAGGTTCACATGGTTTTGATGAATGCATCAAACGTGCTATCACATGGCCAATAACGCAAATGAATCAATCTGGACCGCAGACATGGTTGTTGCTTAGTAGTACGTAACGTAACATATGTCATCACATTATTTCTATGAAAGTGTGCATATTGGCTTTAAAACTATGTTCTTGTAGCATTGTTTGTTTTCTACTTACAAACAAATCACCAAACTACTACACTATTAAAACACAACAGAATGTGAAACATTATCATTTATTGAAGTTTTCCTACAACCAGCGCTACTGACGACACGTGACCGCCATTTCCATCAAAGGTCATGCTGATGGTATTAGTTGATTGGACGCGATCATTTGGTACCCAGTACTCCCACACCTCCCATTTGGTAGATGCCTGGACTTTGTCAGAGTCGAACAATGTGTAGGTTGAAGGTAGGGTGTATCCATTGAAGACAACAGTATGTGGTTTTCCATTGGCGTCTTTGTCACGGCTAACGCCTACTCTAAGATGTGATGTATGGTAGTCCGAGCTTGGCAAATGGATGGTTGTCTGTGCATGTCCATTATTGATAGGAATGATCATGTCTTTGCCATAGTATGTGTTTTCATTATTTGTTCGTACACCATCAAAGTTGTAGGTTGTTTTAAACTTGTAGAAACACGTTGCCTGTCCTGGGAGACCAAGATTCCCATTGTACTTTGTTGTGTCAAAGTGGACATTGGAATGTATTTGTGTGTTACCGTTTTGGTACTGGATACATGTTGATTCACCAGTTGTAGGGTTAATCCATCCACCGTGGAAGTCCAGCTTCACATTCTGCCAGGCAGTGCCATAGTTGTGCAGAAGAACCACCAACTCTTTGTTGTGAGGGTTAGCCAAGGCTAATGGTGACACATGTCTTTCCCCTCCTGTGAACTGGCTTGTGACCTTGAGGAACTTCTGATCATAATAGAAGCTGTGCCAAAATTTGAAGAATTTTGCCATTGGAGTTTCGTGTCCATCTTTGGTAAATATAGACCAGTTAAGGCTAGTTTGGGTCCCATATTGCTCATTCGAGAGCATAAAGATTACGGTTCTGTCCATAAACTCCCTCAGGTTGAGGAAAGTAAACATCAAACCACTTGGTAGGTAAGTAGTCGCAAAGTCTATGATACTGTTGTGACGATACAGGTCTAGTCCAGTCACGCCACCTCTTCCATATTCACTGATAACTAAAGGAACTTCTTTTCCTTTTTTAAGATGAGAGTAATTTTCAATCATGTCTACACCAGCAACCAGACGAGCTTCGTTGATACCAGTGAAGCGAAAATTCCCACCAGAGACATACAGATCGTTGTAGGCATGGAAAGAGAAAAAATCCAAATGATCAAGGGACATGTCCAGAAACTTTGCTGTTTTCTTCCACATACCAAAGTTGTAAAGATCTGATTTAATTATGCTATAACTTGTGTATGTTGGTCCTCCCACTTGCATTCCAAACCTGGACTTTAGCTTCTGAGCAACAACCTTGTGGAAATCAATAATTGTTTGCAGGCCAATGAAGTTTGCTACCTCTGGTTCATTGATGACTTCAAATATGTGAGGTATGTGACCTCCGGTGTAGTCTTTAGCACTTTGGACCATCAGTGACACAAATTCGCTGGCAGCATCTAGGTTGTTGGGGAATTTCCCTTCATGATGAGACTTATCCATCCAGTCAGGCCAGCTCAAATCTGCACAGACGATAACGTTATTACGAGGATCCAAATTGTTTGATCAAGGTTACAACATTCAAGACCTCAGTAAAGCTTTCAAAATGGTTTATTTTTTGACGCATCAGTGACAGAAATATGTCTGATTCAATTCCTTATTTTGACGTATACCATATGTTCCCGTTTTTTTCATGTGAGCAATTTACTTGCCTTTGCAAGTGTTTGTGACGGTTCCACCTGAGGGGCAGGATACGTTCACCTTTTTATCAAACACCTAGCATCCTCACTATTTGATAGTGATTCACTGACGTCATATGATATAGTCGGGATCGAACAATTGACTCTGCTTCAGCACATATTTCTGAGGACTATGGAAAACGTTTTGTTGCTTTTATTCAAAACGCGTTATTGTGTGAAGTGGATTTACTATCACTTTGAGGATTATTTCAATTACACCACATTGTATGATTTAAATGTGTCAAACCACAAAAAGGTTATCCTGTCTTGGCTGATGAACGCAAATCAGCAGAAACCCTTGCTGTGCCTGAGTGTTATTGCCTCTTGCACGGTAGTAATTTCCCATATAATCAGTAAAAATAATGATGAAAAATAAATACAGTGACACATATTATGTTGACAAGATGACAGTAAACATACCTTTTAGTTCCCAAACGATGTTGTTAATTTCAGTTCCATATCCGTGTACTTGTTCCATATAGTAACTGAACATCTTTGATTGGAGGGCATGGTTTTGTAGATAGTGGGGGTCGGGATAGCCATGGCGGTTTGGGTCCTGGTGCCACTGTGAAAACAAGTACGTTGAATTATACTTACAACAAACATATGTTTCAAGTGTATATCATGTTATTGCATATGTATCTTAAATTTTCTTAGCTTCAATTTTCCAGAAGGTAGTAAAGAATGTAATGTCTCCTGTAACTTGGATTACGCATTCGACAACCATGCATTTCATAAAGGTGGAACTTTGCATATAGTTGTAAACACTTTTTTAATTATTTTAAAAAAAAGCTAGATAATTAGGAAACTAAACTTTCACTTTTTCCAAGTTAGTTTTGTTGCACCTGTTCAATTTTGTATAAGTTTACCTGAAACAAAATATTATAGAAAAACATTCTTGTAAAGATTTCCATAGGATTAAAATTTGGATAAACATTAGAGATGAGTGGGACATCACAATCTTATATCCTTTTAAGGATGGTCAATGGCCCTATCATAGCCGAATTCGTTGTGCAAAGTTATTTCCTTACCATATCCGCTTACTTTAGTTGTCCCCCCTACACGAAAGAAATGACTCCATGACATAACGGATATATACCTAGGATCCCCAACGTACTCACTCAAGTATCCAAAACACACCCTCAGGGTAAGTGACCAAATGAGCAGAGTTCGTTGCCCTACCATCATCATCTAGTTTGACTTTTATTTCACACGAGGCAAACACCTGAGTGTCTTTTGATATCATATATGTCAACATCTTTGGCGATCAGAGTATCAAAAAATGAGATTGGATTTATCATTCAAAATCATTTTGCCATTTTTTGGCAGTTTGTAATCAGTGATGGCCAGTGTCTTAAGTGTACAAATGTACAGCTTAAAATCTTCAGTGGCGGAGAGATTAGTAGTGGAATTAAAGTGTGACGTTATAATAAGCGATGAATCCTTTCATTATCGCTTAATTTCATCCAAGTGATATATATCTTTTGTGAAAAACCGTTTTGGATTGGAAACATGTACATATAAAACTATACCTAGCGTATGCAGCCATTCAGTGTCACAAGCAATTACTTTCAATATGCTCACCGTATTCGATGTTCTTGTTTTATTACTTCATTAGTGAACTAATAATCTGGTAATATATGAAAACAATTAATCAGATATCTGAGAGCACCAACCAAACAACTTGCCTTTTATTCATTATTTGATCTGCTTCCCTTGGTTGAATTCTTTGTAATCTTATATGTCCTGGGTTAATTCTTCAAGTACATTATCCTTATGCACCTTTCTCACAAGAACAAAAACGCAACGTTGATGTATGGAGTAACTAAGGTAGTGGAAATATGATCCTATTTATGTGGTATAATATATACACATACACTCAGCGTTTATTGTATGCTTTGTTGTGGATTTCCTTGTAACTGTGTACGTACATTTGCAAAGAGATGGTCGTTGAGATCTCTGTTCAACCAGCGTCCTGTCGGGGTCCCAATAGCTTTACAGTATGGAATAAGGTTCGATCGGTCGAGCCCATTATGTTTGGTCCATCTGTCAGATTCATAATGGACCCGTCCACCCTGGGAGAGCCACTCGTTGTAGATGGTGACAGTTGTGTCCAGAAACACTCCACTCCATAGCAAGGAACTTAAGAAGACCGATAGCAGTATCATTATGTTGTGTCGGAAAAAATGTGGAGAAATACAGGTATGGTACGGTTTATATTGTGATTGTAATCTGTATGTGAAGCAAGCACATGGTACAGAACAAGGTGAAGTTTTATCTTGTGTTTAGTTTTCGAAGTCCTAAAACACACTTGATAAGCCACGGGTGACAAGTAATTAATCCATACAGAAATCATATAGCTGGTTACATTACTTTCCCTGCAGCAAATATATTGGATGAGGTTCAGGAAGTATTCTTCAAATATCTGACATGACTACAATTATGCATAATACTTTTGACAGTGATTCTCGTGGATGCATTTGTGTCCCAGTCTGTGTAATAATTTGTACGGGTAGGTTTTAATGTGCTATCATATCTGTAAACTTGTTCTGGTCAAAAAGAGAAATGTCAGTGGTCAATGTCTCTTTCTACACAATCTATCCACGAATGAAACCTTTCAAATTTAACAACATACACATAGAAGAGGAGCTTGTTATATTTTGCTATTTGTACTTTCATTTTGAAGATAAGAAATGAGTATCAGAACTTCATGTGTTTTAAAAAAAAAAAATACTGCAATATTTTATTCATTTTTCATTGAAGTAGACATGACGACACAGTTTGTGATATAGTAGCAGCAAACTGAAGCTATGGTGATGGTATTGAACTTGACAGTACACCCTTTTAGTCATTCTTCACGAGGTTTGAGGTGAAACTGATTTTGACGTAACTTTCAAGGTCATCGCACTTACATAGCGAAGCTCTAATTTTAAGACATGTTGGTTTTATATTGCTAGCCCACTGAAATACAATGGCGCAGTTTAACATTGGTACCCCACTCAGGCACAGTCTTCTCACTCCGACCGACAAGTACCACCAGCTTTGTTAAAACATTTTACTATGAAGCCATCAGAGGATCCAACCACTGACCTTCTGCTCTCTGGACAGATGCTTTATCCACTAGGCTACAGACTCGGCTACGAGTTTTGAAGATTAAAGATGTTGACGTTTGCTCTTAATAATCTAGGAATCGGAGACGTTATGTAGCAAAGTATGTAAGATATCCTCCGTTTGTAAACTTGCCTATCGGGTGGTTTTATAAAAAGAAATGGTTCAACAACCTTGATGATGCCAGAGAATCTGTGCTAAAGACTACTCCGGGGCCCATATTCCTCACATTTTGTAAGTCATCAATGGGCCTGAGTTATCAAACTTCTTTCCGTACATCTGAAGCTCACAATTTTTGCGTGGAGGACAACAGCTAAATGTCTGGGCATGTGTCTACACCCTCTTCTCCTTCCATGCCTGTGGTGCTTTATGTCTCTGATGAGAGTCATCGCGTCAGTAGCATTAACAAAACTCGACTGATTGATGATGTCGACATGAAGAACATTACTATCATCACAAGACAAGAAGAAACGTTCAGTTGTCACTGTATTCGGAAGGGGTGATTTACGTTGATATGAGCAGGATGCTCACAATAGTCTCATACATTTGGAACTACTTACCCACCAAAATGGCATCACTTTCATGCTTTCGTGTTTACTTCCCTCAATCTGATAGAGTCCTGGACAGTGATGGCCTGTATACCCTCGATTGAGCAATATGGAATCTAAACAGTTATGTCTGGTCCATACATACCAACAATGGACACCAGAAACCACAATCACAAAATTCGTCAAATATTGGCTCAACTGTATTCCCAAGACCATGCAGAGACGGGGAATTCGGTTTCACATCTTGTTTTCACTCATTTTGATTTCTTATCTGTTGTTTGTGTACATCAGCACAATCTTTCAGTCCTGTTTCGCCAATGTAACTGACACCACAACCAGTACATTCTATAACATTTCTACTGCTATATGTCATATTACTTTTAACATTAACTTTTCTTCCATTTAGGAATGAAAACGGTAGCAGTCGATTCTTTTTTTCACAAAATCCGTTTAAATTCTGTGTCAACCTTGTGCTACATTACACATATTACTTTAAACTTAATAAAACAACATATAATCTTTTGCCTTGCTACTACTAAAATACAAGAAAGCACAACATACATTAAATTGCAATTTGTAGGGAAATAGATAGCCACAAACGGGATAGTCCTGTTGTTCTGGGTCTGCGATTTCGTTTTCGTTTCTATCAATTTTGCAATGTCATATATTATTAGTTTTCAAGGGTATCCTTGCATTTTAGGTAGTATGTTCGTTTCGACAGTCGTTAATCACGTGCTTCTATCTCTGAAACAATGCAGCATTTTCTTCTCGCAATACAACAGGGAGTGTTCATCTTTGTGTGGCGAGGATGAGATGATTGAAACTGTAGATACAAATGAGTGTCTGTAGGCTTTTAAAACATAACAGTCTTAAGTTAAATACCATCTTTGATAACACTCACATATTTAAACATAATTTCACTTTTGTTCATTTCCATGGTGAATTGTATTAATGGCTGTAATGCATTTAGAATTTCATGGAATTTTTGTCTCTTGTTGAAACTCGAAAGCCAGGTGATAAAACAATAATCCATTATCCATAATTAAGTGAGTGAGTGAGTGAGTTAGGTTTTACGCCGCTTTTAGCAATATTCCAGCAATATCACGGCGGGGGGCACCAGAAATGGGCTTCACACATTGTACCCATGTCGGGATTCGAACCCGGGCCTTCGGCGTGACGAGCGAACGCTTTAACCACTAGGCTACCTGACCGCCCCTAATCCATTTTAAAGTCGTTTCCATGGCAATTGTGAAAGGTAAGTGGAATGCGGTAACTCTCAATGGTTCCTTGGAAATAATCTAGTCTGGGGCAGATAAACCAGTACCCGACATCATAAACAATGACGGTTGACGTCCTACAGCCAGGTTACATCGTTTCCTTTTTAGTCAACTAGGTTGCTGGAGAACTATTTTTTTCCTGGGAATACCCACAAGGTGTGTGTTTACTGAGTGTACATGTTATCTATGTTTCGTGGTCAGAAAGATGTCAGACATACCAGATAGCAGTTAACCAGTTCCATGATAAGTGTTACGAGGTCATTTTCAAGTTGAATTCCAGAAATCAGTACACACAGAACTAAATTGTGAAATCAGTTGGTTGGTTGGTTGCTTTGTTGTTTAACGCCGCACTCAGAAATTATCCAGCTATATGACGGCGGTCTGTAAATAATTGAGTCTGGACCAGACAATCCAGTGATTAATATCATGAGCATCGATCCACGCAATTGGGATCGATGACATGCATCAACCAAGTCAGCGAGCCTGACCACCCGATCCCGTTAGACGCCTTTTACGTGTGAAATCAGTAAACAAGCACACAAGATCAATGAATAAACAATCGATTTCTTTGAACACACATTTTTAGGTTTTAAGCCTGAAAGGCAATACAATGTTTCAAATAAGTGACAGTCGAAATTAGCAACAGGCCATAGGGTTAATTGAAGAGCACTCATAAGTGTTCAGAACCAAGGAATGTTTCTGTTGACTGTCTTGAAAGATGCCTGTTTCTTTTTTTCAATCCAGAATAGTATTAGAGGCTTACAGGAATTCGGCGTTTCCAAATGAGTATCAAAACTGCACTTGGCCAGTACATTAGATACACTTCACGTCCTGAAGGGCCTCGAATCGCTTCTATCTCGCGCTTATACAGACGTTTGGAGAACTGTCCCATCTCGAAACTTCAACAACGATCAAGGCTGCCTTGCTCATGTACACAACAAGGGCAGATAACTGGAAAGCTCCAGTCACCACCATTGATGATAGCATTCCTCACCAGTAGTTCAATCATTTGCTGTGCAACGACACTCACCACCAACATTACACACATATAGCAATTACAAACAAATATAATATACATATTCTTAAAGCTTTCATTACATTCGATCCGATTCAGAAATCGGTATGTACAAAACTATTTTGTGAAATCGGTCAATAACCACACAGTCAACAAATTATATCAAAATGCATAGTCTTAGGTGTACAATCATACAAGGCATTACAATGAATGAACACATATGGCAGCAGGAATGTCAATTGCCGTAATTGATGTCCAGTATTTGTCACCTTTGAATGTTTTTAATTAGGCTCGAGCTCCGTACTTGACTCCAATGATTTATGTTGGAAACGTAAAGAAACCTCGCGATCGGGGTTTTCTTGAACGTATCCCGTCAGCACTTGACAAATAGATACCACAATGGAAATCTTGGTTTCCCGGGAGGGTCAACGTGTTTCAACAAGTTTAAAACAAACTACGACTTTGATGGTGTACGTACGAATAATGAAAAACACATACTATGGCAAAGACATGATCATTCCTATCAACAATGGACATGCGCATACCACCATCCATTTACCCAGCTCAGGCTACCATACATCACATCTTAGAGTTGGTGTTAGCCGTGACAAAAACGCCAATGGAAAACCACATAGTGTTGTCTTCAATGGATACACCCTACCTTCAACCTACACATTGTTCGACTCTGACAAAGTCCAGGCATCCACCAAATGGGAGGTATGGGAGTACTGGGTACCAAATGATCGCGTCCAATCAACTAACACCATCAGCATGACACTTGATTGAAATGTCGGTCATGTGTCGTCAGTAGCGCTGGTTGTAGGAACACTTCAATTAATGATAATGTTTCACATTTTGTTGGTTTTAGTTGATATTATTGATGATTTGATCATAACTCTAGATAAGGAACAATGGAACACGAAAATAGGTTTTTAGTCACTAAGCACACTTCCATAGGAATAATGTGAAGATATATTTTATGTATGCTATATGTTATATGCTACCATGCAAATCTATTTTGGCATAGATCAGATAGATTCCTTGGTGTGACTGGTCATATGATTGTATTCATCAAAGCAATGTGGATATGATGACATAGTAAACTAATTAAATCTAATTACTAAGTCTAAACTGTAATTAAGGGACCATGGAATATATGTTCTATGACCAGCCTTCGCTATTCGCTGTGCAGAGTTGCGTACCTTGGGAACGCCAGAAACCTATGATTGTGGGTTCGAATCCCGGTTCGCCCCAATTATGTTTCTAGGTTTGTCAGCACTATACCCTTGCTCGTGGGTTTCACCGAAGTGGTAAACGTCTGAGACCTGCATCACTTTCCTCCCACATTAAGCTGACACGCCGCGATATGACTGGAATAATCTTAAAAACGGCGTTAAACCCAACTCACTCACTCACTCCTTCTTCAAGTTTGGGAAGAAGTGGGTATTTGTCGGTGTAAAATCTGGCGAAGAAGGAGGAAGTTCAATGAGTACCAAGCCGATGCCATGAACGATAAATCAGAAACCAGGCTTTACAAAATCGACCCCACACAGCCAATCAAATCGCTGTTAACTTGTGCAATGCCACCGGAGTTCAACTTACTGACCAGAAGATTAGAAACAATCGTGTTCCCAATTGTTTTATATAATCTTACAACTTTTCCTAACATATCTGACAATTTTGAAAATTTTAAGTTATTTCCTTTTGTTGTTTTATTACCTTTTCAAGCATTATCAAAATAATTTCATTTCAAACAGAATAATTATTACACCAAGGGAGAGCATGCAAACAAAAATATACAACGAAATGTGAAATATAATAATTTATTGAAGTTTTCCGACGACCAACGCTACTGAAGACACGTGACCGCCATTTCCATCAAAGGTCATGCTGATGGTGTTAGTAGATTTAACGTGATCAGTTGGTACCAAGTACTCCCATACCTCCCATTTCGTTGATGACTGGCCCTTTTCAGCGTCGTACAACGTTAGGGCTGAAGGCAGGGTATACCCATTGAACACGACACTGTGGGGTTTTCCATTGGCGTTTTTGTCACGGCTAACGCCTATTCTAAGATGTGATGTATGGTAGCCTGAGCTGGGTAGATGGATGGTGGTCTGTGCATGTCCGTTGCTGATGGGGATGACCATATCGGTGCCATAGTATGTGTTTTCGTTGTTGGTGCGTACACCATCAAAGTTGTAGTTTGTTTTAAACTTGTAGAAACACGTCGACTCTCCCGGCAGACCAACATGTCCGTTGTACTTTGTTGTGTCAAAGTGGACATTGGAATGCATTTGTGTTTTTCCGTTTTGGTACTGGATACATGTTGATTCGCCAACTGTAGGATTGATCCATCCACCGTGGAAGTCTAACTTTACATTCTGCCAGGCAGTTCCATAGTTGTGCAGAAGAACCACCAACTCTTTGTTGTGAGGGTTAGCCAAGGCTAATGGTGCAACTGATCTCTCCCAACCTGTGTACTGGCTGGAAAACTTGAGAAACTTCTGATCATAATAAAAGTTGTGCCAAAATTTGAAGAATGTTGCCATGGTAGTCTCACGTCCATCGTTGGTAAATAGTGACCAGTTGAGGCTAGTGTGGCCTGGGTATTGTTCATTGGAGAGCATAAACACAATGACTCGTTCCATAAATTCTCTCAGATTGAGGAAGGTAAACATGAACCCGTTTGGTTGGTAAACTGTTTCAAAGTCTATGAGACTATTAGGTTTCCACTGGTCCAGGCCATGCACACCACCTCTGCCGAATTCACTTACAATTAAAGGCACGTTTTTTCCTTTCTTGAGATGAGAGTAATTTTCTATCATGTCGATAGCAGCGACGAGACGAACCTCGTTTGCGCCACTGTGGTGATGACTTCCACCAGTCACATACAGATGGTTGTAGACGTGGAAAGAGAAGAAGTCCAAGTGATCAAGAGACATGTCCAGAAACTTTGCTGTTCTCTTCCAAATGCTGAAGTTGTTAGCATCAGACTTAACAATGCTATAGCCAGTGTATGTTGGTCCTGCCACTTTCGTTCCGAACCTGGACTTTAGCTTTTGAGCGACAACCCTGTGGAAATCAATAATTGTTTGGTCGCCAATGTTGTGAACCTCAGGTTCGTTGATGACTTCAAATATGTGCGGTATGTGTCCACCGGTTTTATCTTTAGCACTTTGGACCATCAGTGACACAAATTCGCCAGCAGCATCTACGTTGTTGGGGAATTTGCCCTGGTGGTGGGACTTATCCATCCATCCAGGCCAGGTCATACCTGTATAGACCAACATTATATTATGCACTATTCAACCTGTACAATATTTACGTGGTTGTATTACTGACATGGGTGTACTTGGACTATACGGTGGTGCATTATGCCAGGCCAGGTCATACCTGTATAGACCAACATTATATTATGCACTATTCAACCTTTACAATATTCACGTGGTTGTATTACTGACATGGGTGTACTTGCACTATACAGTGGTGCATTATGCCAGGCCAGGTCATACCTGTATAGACCAACATTATATTATGCACTATTCAACCTGTACAATATTCACATGGTTGTATTACTGACATGGGTGTACTTGCACTATACGGTGGTGCATTATGCCAGGCCAGGTCATACCTGTATAGACCAACATTATATTATGCACTATTCAACCTTTACAATATTCACATGGTTGTATTACTGACATGGGTGTACTTGCACTATACAGTGGTGCATTATGCCAGGCCAGGTCATACCTGTATAGACCAACATTATATTATGCACTATTCAACCTGTACAATATTCACATGGTTGTATTACTGACATGGGTGTACTTGCACTATACGGTGGTGCATTATGCCAGGCCAGGTCATACCTGTATAGACCAACATTATATTATGCACTATTCAACCTTTACAATATTCACATGGTTGTATTACAGACATGTGTGTACTTGCACTATACAGTGGTGCATTATGCCAGCTTGATGTTGAATGTTGAAGTATCGAAGCCACAATCGTTATATCATGGCCAGGTTAATGGGAGCATATGAGACACCAATTCCCCCTACTAAACATCCGTTATACTGACGTACATACTATTGACATGTCTGTATTATTCTTCAGGCAAGCATTGATACTATATACATGAAAATATGAGTTATACCGTTTATAACCCAAACCATGTTGTTGATGCCACTCCCATATCCTTGCAGTTGCTCCATATAGTACCCGAACATCTTTGATTGGAGGGCATGGTCGTTGAGATAGTTTGGGTCTGGATAGCCATGGCGACTCGGGTTCTGGTGCCACTATGAAACCAAAAATATGGAATGATGCCTTTTTGTACTGTTTCTTTATTCATTCTAGCACTGCTGCAGTAACTGGTCATTCTGGTTAGTTCTCACGTTGACAAAACCTATTTCACAGTGTATGAAATCTAAGATGTATAAATAGCTTTCAACTTATGCGTCACAAACAAGAATAGCCGATTTGGGTGTTTTACACACCATTTCCAAAGAGTACGCGTCTACTATCACTTATTCTTTCACGGGTAACGTGTACACATGTTATGAAAGAGATGTTCTTGAGGTTTTGCATCATAAATACAGGGAATATCATTTGCCAAACCATCATATAAATGGAATATCGTCATCTCAAGTTGTGGTTTAAGGAGAGTGTATCAGTACTTATCACAACTTAACAGGTAATAATTGGGAAAAACATTGTTACATTGTCGTGTATCGTCATTTATCCAGCATATAAAGTGTGATACCACGATTCAATACTGGGTTAAATCATTATTGCATTATGATATTTTTGCAGAAAAGCCAGAGCAATATATAGAATTGTGTCACAGGTATCTAGGAATATATATGTCATATATCATTTGACGATTTCGAGGAAGATAATGGAACATATCGCTCTCACACTCTATCTCACTGTTTACTGGTAATATTGCGAATAGAATCGTAACTATGTAGACTACTTTTTAGAAAAATCATCATGGGGATCATTGTAGAAAGCCAAATCTTGCCTTATAAAGGAAATGTTGAAAATATAACATTATACCACTATACCGTTATACCGTTATACCATTGTACCACTATATTGTCATATGATATCACCATTACACCACTATCAGTTTACTATTCTAACACTATATCATTATAATATTATACCACAAAACCAGTATACCATTATACCGTTATACAGTTATAGTGTTATACGATTATACCGTAATACTATTACACCTTTATACCATTATGCCATTATACCAATATAGCACTATACCATTACCGTATTATACCACTATAGCACTATATTAGTATGTGACTATATAAGATGGCTACGATCGCAAAGAACAATGAATAACGAAGCATGGTTTATTTCACGATTATGACGTCATTTCGGGATATTCGCAGCGTTGTTTATTTGACGACGTTATTTTTGAGAGGGGAGTGTCTAGTATGTTGTTCCCCATAGATGTAGCTGGGATACGCAGATAAACGCAGTGACGGAACGATTGCATAAAACTTTGGGAGAATTTTAAAAATCGATATTGGGAGAAAAGATAATCGACGTGAGGATTATGAGAATATGCGGGAAATACCAATACCAAACCCACCTGTTCATAAAATGGACGTAAAAGGCGACTAACGGGATCAGGTGGTCAGGCACGCCCAATTGCGTGGATCGATGCTAATGATATTAATCACTGGATTGTCTTGTCTAGACTCGATTATTTACAGACCGCCGTCATATATCTGGAATATTGCTGAGTGCGGCGTTACACAACAAACCAACCAACCAACCATAAAAGGGACTTGTCCATCATTGCTGAGGTCGGATTCTGTTCAAGGAGTCATCATTAATATAATACGGGTAAATATTGTGAAAGCTTGTACATTTTATCATTATCCTTTAACAGGCTGTGCATTATGTTGATATTTAATATAAGAAACAAACGACTCGTATTTATCGTACAATAAAACATTGCGCCCCTCTTCTCCCTGCAGTTGTTTACTGTACGATAAACAACTACTACTTGTCGTTTATTTCTCCATTATCATTATACCACTTAACCACTATGCCCTTATATAATTCTACCATTACAGCATTATTCCATCAAACCAATATACCGTTATGTCATTATACCATTACACCACTATACCGATTTGTCATTATACTATTACACCACTATACCATAATGTCATTATACCATTACACCACTATACCGTTATGTCATTATACCATTACACCACTATACCGATTTGTCATTATACCATTTACCACTATACCATCAAACCACTCCACCGTTATGTCATTATACCATCAAACCACTATACCGTTATGTCATTATACCATCAAACCACTATACCGTTTTGTCATTATACCATAACACCACTATACCATCATACCACTATACCGTTTTGTCATTATACCATTACACCACTTAGCCGTTATGTCATTATACCATGACACCACCATACCATTTTGTCATTATACCATAACACCACTATACCATCATACCACTATACCGTTATGCCATTTTACAATAACACCACTATATCATCAAACCACTATACCGTTATATCATATACCATTACATCATCAAAACACCGTACCGTTATGTCATTATGCCATTACACCACTATACCGTTATGTCATTATACCATTTCACTACTATACCGTTTTGTCATTATACCATAAAACCACTATACCATCAAACAGCTATCATGTTATGTCAATATACCATAACACCACTATACCATCATACCACTATACCGTTATGCCATTTTGCAATAACACCACTATATCATCAAACCACTATACCGTTATATCATATACCATTACACCATCAAACAACTGTACCATTATGTCATTATGCCATTACACCACTATACCGTTATGTCATTATACCCTAACACCACTATACCATCAAACAGCTATAATGTTATGTCATTATACCATTACACCACTATACCATCAAACCATTATACCGTTATGTCATTATACCATTACACCACTATACCATCAAACCACTATACCGTTATGTCATTACACCACTATACCATCAAACAACTATACCGTTATGTCATTACACCACTATACCATCAAACCACTATACCGTTATGTCATTAAATCATTACACTACTATACCATCAAACCACTATACCATTATAGTTATACCATGAAACCCCTATACCGTTATGTCATTGTACCATAACACCACTATACCATCAAGCCACTATACCGTTATGTCATTATATCATTACACCACTATACCATCAAACCACTATACCATTATAGTTATACCATGAAACCACTATACCGTTATGTCATTATACCATTACACCACTATACGATCAAACCACTGTACCGTTATGTCATTGTATCATTACACCACTATACCGTTATGTCATTATACCATAACACCACTATACCATCATACCACTATACCGTTATGCCATTTTACAATAACACCACTATATCATCAAACCACTATACCGTTATATCATATACCATTACATCATCAAAACACCGTACCGTTATGTCATTATGCCATTACACCACTATACCGTTATGTCATTATACCATTTCACTACTATACCGTTTTGTCATTATAACATAAAACCACTATACCATCAAACAGCTATAATGTTATGTCAATATACCATAACACCACTATACCATCATACCACTATACCGTTATGCCATTTTGCAATAACACCACTATATCATCAAACCACTATACCGTTATATCATATACCATTACACCATCAAACAACTGTACCATTATGTCATTATGCCATTACACCACTATACCGTTATGTCATTATACCCTAACACCACTATACCATCAAACAGCTATAATGTTATGTCATTATACCATTACACCACTATACCATCAAACCATTATACCGTTATGTCATTATACCATTACACCACTATACCATCAAACCACTATACCGTTATGTCATTACACCACTATACCATCAAACAACTATACCGTTATGTCATTACACCACTATACCATCAAACCACTATACCGTTATGTCATTAAATCATTACACTACTATACCATCAAACCACTATACCATTATAGTTATACCATGAAACCCCTATACCGTTATGTCATTGTACCATAACACCACTATACCATCAAGCCACTATACCGTTATGTCATTATATCATTACACCACTATACCATCAAACCACTATACCATTATAGTTATACCATGAAACCACTATACCGTTATGTCATTATACCATTACACCACTATACCATCAAACCACTATACCGTTATGTCATTATATCATTACACCACTATACCATCAAACCACTAAACCATTATAGTTATACCATGAAACCATTATACCGTTATGTCATTATACCATTACACCACTATACCATCAAACCACTATACCGTTATGTCATTACACCACTATACCATCAAACAACTATACCGTTATGTCATTACACCACTATACCATCAAACCACTATACCGTTATGTCATTATATCATTACACCACTATACCATCAAACCACTATACCATTATAGTTATACCATGAAACCACTATACCGTTATGTCATTATACCATTACACCACTATACCATCAAACCACTGTACCATAATGTCATTGTATCATTACACCACTATACCGTTATGTCATTGTACCATTACACCACTATACCATCAAGCCACTATACCGTTATGTCATTATATCATTACACCACTATACCATCAAACCACTATACCATTATAGTTATACCATCAAACCACTGTACCGTAATGTCATTGTATCTTTACACCACTATACCGTTATGTCATTGTACCATTACACCACTATACCATCAAGCCACTATACCGTTATGTCATTATATCATTACACCACTATACCATCAAACCACTATACCATTATAGTTATACCATCAAACCACTATACCATTATAGTTATACCATGAAACCACTATACCGTTATGTCATTATACCATTACACCACTATACGATCAAACCACTGTACCGTTATGTCATTGTATCATTACACCACTATACCGTTATGTCATTATACCATTACACCACTATACCGTTATGTCATTATACCATTACACCACTAAACCGTTATGTCATTATACCACTATACCACTATACCATCAAACCACTGTACCGTAAGTCATTATACCATTACACCACTATACCGTTATGTCATTATACCACTATACCACTATACCATCAAACCACTGTACCGTTATGTCATTGTATCATTACACCACTATACCATCAAACCATTATACCGTTATGTCTTGATACCATTACACCACTATACCATCAAACCACTTTACGGTTATGTCATTAAACCATTTCACCACTATACCATTAAACCACTGTACCGTTATGTCATTATACCATTACACCACTATACCACCAAACCACACCGTTATGTCATTGTATTATTACACCACTACACCATCAAACCATTATACCGTTATGTCTTGATACCATTACATCACTATACCATCAAACCACTTTACAGTTATGTCATTAAACCATTACACCACTATACCATCAAACCGCTATACCGTTATATCATTAAACCATTACACCACTATTCCATGAAACCATTATACCGTTATGCCATTATACCATTACATCACTATACCATCAAACCATTATACCGTTATGTCATTATACCATTACTCCACTATACCATCAAACAACTATACCGTTGTGTCATTACACCACTATACAATCAAACCACTATACCGCTATGTCATTAAACCATTACACTTCTATACCATCAAACCACTATACCATTATAGTTATACCATGAAACCACTATACCGTTATGTCATTATACCATTACACCACTATACCATCAAACAACTATACCGTTGTGTCATTACACCACTATACAATCAAACCACTATACCGCTATGTCATTAAACCATTACACTTCTATACCATCAAACCACTATACCATTATAGTTATACCATGAAACCACAATACCGTTATGTCATTATACCATTACACCACTATACCATCAAGCCACTATACCGTTATGTCATTATACCATTACACCACTATACCGTTATGTCATTAAACCATTACACCACTAAACCGTTATGTCATTATACCATGACACCACTATACCGTTATGTCATTATACTATTACACCAATATACCGTTATGTCATTATACTATTACACCACTATACCGTTATGTCATTATACCATTACACCACTATACCGTTATGTCATTATACCATGAAACCACTATACCGTTATGTCATTTTACCATTACACCACTTTACCATCAAACCACTATACCGTTATGCCATTATACCATTACACCACTATACCGTTATGTCATTATACCATTACACCACTATACTGTTATGTCATTATACCATTACACCACTATACCGTTATGTCATTATATCATTACACCACTATACCATGAAACAACTATACCGTTATGTCATTATACCGTTACACCACTATACCGTCAAACCACTAAACCGTTATTATCATCGAATAATGGAATAGCATGAACACCGTGGGCATGTGTACTCCTCCGGCTCCACCCTATTCCTCCCGTATAACTAGTCACAAACCAGAACCGCACTTGGTAAAGTGGTTGAAAGCTTCATGAATATTACATTGACAACCCTTCAATGTAGCACCTCCCACAGAACCGCCTTCCTGGTCTAGTGGTGGAGCGTCTGCCCGGAGAGCAGAATGTCAGGGCTTCGATTTCCCGGGCGCTTCAAGCCAAAAGACGTTAAAAATGGTACTTGTGGTTACCTTGACTAGTGCTCGGCATTAAGGGGCTAAAACATTTGCTTGTCGGCTCGGAGTCAGTATACTGTGTCTGAGTGGCGTATTCATGTTAAACTGCGGCATGGTATCTCAGTGGACCAGTACTTTAAAGTCAACATTAGTCTGGACTAGTACAAGCAGCCACACGTCCCAATATAAGTGCACGAATCTTGAACGCGGCGTTCAACCCCATTTCAACGCATATCACACCTCCCACATAACATGGGAATAAAACCTACAAATGAGTGATAATATGATATGACCACAAACCAGTATTACTTCTTGGGATTGTTGTTGTTGTTGGTTTGTTGTTTATCGCCGCACTCAGCAATATTCCAGCTATATGACGGCGGTCTGTAAATAATCGAGTCTGGACCAGACAATCCAGTGATTAATATCATGAGCATCGATCCACGCAATTGGGATCGATGACATGCATCAACGAAGTCAGTGAGCCTGACCACCTGATACCGTTAGTCGCCTCTTACGACAACTGTAGTCGCCTTTTACGGCAAGCATGGGTTGCTGAAGACCTATTCTACCCCGGAATCTATACGGGTCACTTCTTGGGATTGTGTGTATGCAAAGTGTGAGCAACGATTGAGTTGCAGACCGGCCAAGATGAATTAAATGATGTAAACTGATGGGCAAGAGAAGGCATACATTTGAAAATTGGATTTCACCAAGAAATTACAAACTTCATCGATACGTTACTAGGCTGAAAATAGCTGCCTAAACACCTCAAACTAAAGGGCAAAAGAAAGCATACATTTCAACATTGGATTTCACCAAGAAATTAAAACTTTATAGATACGTAACTAGGATGAAAATAGCTGCCTAAACACCTCAAACTAAAGGGCAAAAGAAAGCATTCATTTCAACATTGGATTTCACCAAGAAATTAAAACTTTATAGATACGTTACTAGGCTGAAAATAGCTGCCTAAACACCTCAAACTAAAGGGCAAAAGAAAGCATTCATTTCAACATTGGATTTCACCAAGAAATTAAAACTTTATAGATACGTAACTAGGATGAAAATAGTCGCCTAAACACTGCAAACCAAAGGGCAAAAGAAAGCATATATTTGAAAATTGGATTTCACCAAGAAACTACAAACTTTATAGATACGTTACTAGGCTGAAAATAGTTGCCTAAACACCTCAAACTAAAGGGCAAAAGAAAGCATACATTTGAAAATTGGATTTCACCAAGAAACTACAAACTTTATAGATACGTTACTAGGCTGAAAATAGTTGCCTAAACACTGCAAACCAAAGGGCAAAAGAAAGCATACATTTGAAAATTGGATTTCACCAAGAAACTACAAACTTTATAGATACGTTACTAGGCTGAAAATAGTTGCCTAAACACCTCAAACTAAAGGGCAAAAGAAAGCATACATTTGACAATTGGATTTCACCAAGAAACTACAAACTTTATCGATACGTTACTAGGCTGAAAAGTCGCCTAAACACAGCAAACTAAAGGTCCAAAACACAACTTTGCATGGAATACATTACTCTGGGATAACCATTTTCTTTGATTTGCAAGACTTTATGATGATATAAACGTGTAGTGACAACAAAGTAGCGGAGATATCCTGCATCTGATATGACGTTGAATATATAGACACATGTTTCGTTGTGTCTCTCCTGACAACCATACGTACATTTGCAAAGAGATGGTCGTTCAGGTCTCTGTTCATCCAGCGCCCTGTTGCGGTTCCGATAGATTTACACTTTGGAATTAGATTCGGATGGTCGAGTCCGTTATGTTTGTTCCATCTGTCAACTTCATAATGGACACGTCCACCCTGGGAGAGCCATTCGTTGTAGATTGTGACGGTTGTATCAGAGTACGCCGCTCCCCACAGCAACAATGTACACACTGCCAGCAGTAACATTCTGCAGTGAATGGTATAACTGATACACATGTTCCAATTGGGTTTATTTTCACATTCGTGTTTTTATATACAAAGTGTTATCTATTGCTTGGTGTGAACAGGACCATGTGTCAGGTGTGCCGTTATTAGCTCAGGGTCACATAATCTCCGTGGGTAGGATTGGTTTTATGGCCTTTAAAAGAAGTCTTCGACTATCAAAACTAAAATTAGATCACCGTTGGTGTAATACAAACGTTAAATTGTTCCATTATCGACTTCTTTCATATATTCCCTCATTTCCAATAATTTTATACCTCATACATACATTTGCAACAGATGCTCTTTCAGTTTTCAGCCAATCTCCTGTCCTAATGTTGGTTCCATCTTTCAACTTCACAACTTCCACGCTGCGAGAGTACCATACTGTAGATGGAGATGATTGTATCTAAAACACTCAACAGAAGGCAGCTGAGTGTTCACATATGCCACATGTTACCACAGTGGACACTAGTCGCTGATGTAGACATGACACGTCAGAGGGTCAAGGCCAGCTGCAGTCAGTATCGTGTGTGCCAATCCTGCGAGTCAAGGACTGCTTGACTTTTCCTGCCCAAGGAAGCAATTAGGTTACGAATCAGACCTTGAAGAACGGTGGACCCTCTGTCTGTAGTGCCAAAACCAGCTGTGGCAGTCTGCCTGCAGTGTCAGTGTCAGCGGTGGCAGTCTGCCTGTAGTGTCAGTGTCAGCTGTGGCAGTCTGCCTGTAGTGCCAAAGCCAGCTGTGGCAGGCTCCCTGTAGTGCCAATGTCAGCTGTGGCAGTCTCCCTGTAGTGCAAAAGCCAGCTGTGGCAGTCTGCCTGTAGTGTCAGTGTCGGCTGTGGCAGTCTGCCTGTAGTGTCAGTGTCGGCTGTGGCAGTCTGCCTGCAGTGTCAGTGTCAGCTGTGGCAGTCTGCCTGTTGTGTCAGTGTCAGCTGTGGCAGTCTGCCTGTAGTGCCAAAGCCAGCTGTGGCAGGCTCCCTGTAGTGCCAATGTCACCTGTGGCAGTCTCCCTGTAGTGCCAAAGCCAGCTGTGGCAGTCTCCCTGTAGTGTCAGTGTCAGCTGTGGCAGTCTGCCTGTAGTGTCAGTGTCAGCTGTAGCAGTCTGCCTGCAGTGTCAGTGTCAGCTGTGGCAGTCTGCCTGTAGTGTCAGTGTCAGCTGTGGCAGTCTGCCTGTAGTGTCAGTGTCAGCTGTAGCAGTCTGCCTGCAGTGTCAGTGTAAGCTGTGGCAGTCTGCCTGCAGTGTCAGTGTCAGCTTTGGCAGTCTGCCTGCAGTGTCAGTGTCAGCTGTGGCAGTCTGCCTGTAGTGTCAGTGTCAGCTGTGGCAGTCTGCCTGCAGTGTCAGTGTCAGCTGTGGCAGTCTACCTGTGGTGTCAGTGTAAGCTGTGGCAGTCTGCCTGTAGTGTCAGTGTCAGCTGTGGCAGTCTTCCTGTAGTGTCAGTGTCAGCTGTGGCAGTCTGCCTGCAGTGTCAGTTATGGCAGTTGTCTATCCAACTCATCCAATCAATGTTCTACTGGGGCTCACATCTGGTGGTTGAGAAGCCCTGGGCAAGACCTGAATGTTGCTGTTGCGAAGGTAGGCCATTGCAAGTCCGGGGCGGTCGGGTTGTCTGGTGGTTAAAGCGTCTGTTCATCACGCCAAAGACCAGGATTATATTCGCGACATGGGTACAATGTGTGAAGCCCAATTCTGGTATCCCCGCAGTGATATTGATGGAATATTGCTAAAAGCGGCGTAAAACTATACTCACTCAATCACTGTTGCGAGTCCTGTCTTGTGACGACTAACATTATCGTGTTGAAATAGAGGGTTGAGAATGTTAGAGTGTTTATGGCCGGTAATATCAAGTAAGTAAAGCAGTATTTGTCCTTGTCGTAGAGTAGGGAATTCCCTTATATTTTGCATGTACCATACGTTGAGGTGGGGGGCGAGTCATGCAAATAACATGCAAATACTCGTGGATAAGTGTACCTACTGTGTACGAGTATTGAACACGCAACAGCAAAATGTTAACACAGTGTGTGTTCTTTATTAGTCCAGGTTCTGTGATACCCCATTTATGATTACTGTTTTGTCAGTGCATTATTCGTTCTCATTGGTTTCACCAACCCAGCTAACAGTCAGATGTTCCAGTTGACTTGCTATTTGAACTGTATCCATGAAAAGTGCAGGTCACTGAAATGCACTCTCTCCTTTGGTAGGGTACCTATGTATGTGAACACACAATGCCATATAGAAAGTGGTCAAATGTAACAAATGTTATATTTGGGATAAAACTTTCTTAGTAAAATATAGATTCTCGTACCTTTTGAGTTGAGCCCCGTCGGGGATTCGAACCCACACTACCACAGTGAGACACCTTATCGCCAGCACACAAAGTCAGTCTAACAATATCACGACGATGCATGTCGAAAAAGGCTACGGCTTGGATGGTGAGGCATGTCATTGTGTCCCAATTGCGTAGATCGTTGCTCATATGATCACTGGATTGTCTGATCCAGACTCGATTATTTACAGACCGCCGTAATATAGCTGGAATATTGCTGAGTGCATTGTGGTTGGGACAACGTCGTAATGCTGTCTGGGGAAGCGGAAAATGCCACAACATGGGATAAGTGTTGTTTAAAGAAGCGTCGAATCCAACTCAATATCATCTTTTTTCCACATATTCTAAGACGATCTTAGTGTAGTTCACAAGGAAACGAATAAATTTTTCAATTAAAAATAAAGAGCAAAGTCTGGATCTTGATGCTGTTTATTGAAGTTTCCCTACAACCAGAGCTACTGCGGTCACATGGCCACCATTTCCAGCAAAGGTCATGCTGATGGTGTTATTTGACTTGACCTGGTCTGTAGGAACCAAGTATTCCCACACCTGCCATTTTGAGGACGCTTCAATCTTGTCAGCGTCAAACAGTGCGTAGGTAGAAGGCAAGGTATGTCCATTAAACACGACGCTCACTGGCTTTGCATTGGCGTTTTTGTCACGACTAACGCCCAATCTAAGATGAGATGTATGGTAGCCAGAACTGGGTAGATGTATGGTTGTCTGCGCATGACCGTTGCTGATGGGAATGACCATGTTGTTGCCGTAGTAGGTGTTCTCGTTGCTGGTACGGAGGCTTCCAAAGTTGTAGTTGGTTTTAAACTTGTAGAAACAAGTTGACTCTCCAGGTAGACCGACATTTCCATGGTTCTTTGTGGTATCAAAGTGGACATTGGAGTGCATTGCTGGGTTACCGTTTTCGTACTTGATACATGTTGATTCACCAGTTGTAGGGTTAATCCAACCACCGTGGAAGTCTAACTTTACATTCTGCCAGGCAGTGCCATAGTTGTGCAGAAGAACCACCAACTCTTTGTTTGTAGGATTGGCTAGAGCTAGAGGGGACACTACTCTTTCACTGCCGGTGAACTGACTTCCGAATTTGAGGAATTTCTGATCATAATTGAAATTATGCCAAAACTGGAAGAATTTGACCATTTGCGTCGGATGACCATCTTTAGTAAACAAGGACCAGTTGAGGCTGGTGTGGCCGGTGTATTGTTCGTTGGCAAGAATGAAAACTATTGCCCTGTCAATGAACTCTCTCAGGTTCAGGTAGGTAAACATGAAGCCATTGGGTTGGTAAATGGTCTGAAAGTCAAGGAACCCACTGTGTGCCCACTGATCTATTCCGTGTGTGCCACCTCTGCCATACTCGCTGATAATGATTGGAACATTCCTACCTTTCTTTTGATGAGAATAGTTTTCTATCATGTCAATACCAGCAACCAGACGAGCCTCGTTGATGCCACTAAAGTGATGACTTTCACCAGATACATAGATATAGTTGTAGGCGTGGAAAGAGAAAAAGTCCAAGTGATCAAGCGACATATCCATGAACCTGGCAGTTCTCTGCCACGTGGCATAATTGTGAAGACCAGAATTAAGTATGGTATAACCAGTGTAGGTTGGTCCTCCAACCTTTATTCCAAACCTGGATTTCAGCTTCTGTGCTACTATCTTATGCAAATCCAGAAGAGTTTGTTCATCAATAAAGTGTTCTCCTTCAGGTTCGTTGATGACCTCAAATATTTGAGGTATGTGCCCTCCCGAGTAGTCCTTGGCGCTCTGCACCATCAGTGACACAAACTCTCCTGCTGCGTCGAGGTTGTTGGGGAATTTGTCTTGATGGTGAGACTTATCTATCCAGCTTGGCCAGAACAAGCCTGTTCAGGACAAAATAATGGACAATGATATCCGAATGCGTCAAGATTTTAAAAAATGGGCAATTCCTCTAACATTTATATATCTATAAATTGACATGTCCTTATAGTTAGAAAGTAAATACAGCAAAGGTTGCCATCACGACTTGGAACAACTTTAGCTCCTGTCCTCAAATTAGTTATGGCATAAACACACATTCATTACGCCGGACGAAGTGATGGCAAATATAATTTTGAGAATTTGGGTAAGCATGACATATTTAACAACAAATAATTATGTCAGAGATATATATCAGTCAGTTCCATATTCTGCTAATGGCATCAAACAGGAATAAATATTGTCATTTTTCATTAGTTTCAGGACTTATCATGCAAAACCTCAAGAACAGATCCCAATCAACTTGTAAGTATTTGTTGCAGAGGTTCTAGAAAATGTGTACAATATTTTGCTATGGATGCTGATTACTTTTAGTTTCCCAGACCACATTATCGGCTTGACTTCCGTAGCCGTGCACTTGATCCATCCAGGAGCCCCACGTTTTCACCTGTTTAGCATGGTCTTGTAGATAATGCGGGTCTGGGTAACCATGGTGACTTGGGCTCTGGGGCCACTAAGAAAACAAACCGTAGACCTTATAAATCAGTATCAACTTGATATCAACATATTTATCACACAATACCAATAGTGGGAGAACCATACGAGCGCACCCAGTACCTATTTCATATCGAAAGTCATGTAGATAGTGTGAAGGGGGACATATATGGAGGTCTTCCTCTGGGATTTTCTTGATCTTGTAGCCAAATATATTAGTACCTCACCTGGGCACTATGCGTCATGTCACTGTTTTGCCTTAGGATTAGCAAATTTAAGCTTCCTGATGTCAGATTGGTTGTAAAATGATGCGGGTGGATAGTTCTTCGGCCTTAGAATATCTTTGTACCATATCTAGAATTGATTTTTACTATATGCTGGAAACATTATGCTTTCCTGAAGACTGGGCACTTGGTATTTTAGTTCCTCTCAACAATTCAGGTTCAGTGAAATAACAACTGAGGCATTGTGTTATCATGATTTTTCAGCATAATGTTTGCATACATCATTAGCAAAAGATTATTATTTCGGGCTGTTTTTTTTTTAATGGACTAGTAAGGGATAATCTTGATAATGTATTATATGTGTGTGTGTGTGTGTGTGTGTGTGTGTGTGTGTGTGTGTGTGTGTGTGTGTGTGTGTGTGTGTGTGTGTGTGTGTGTGTGTGTGTGTGGTTGAATGTGTCTGCCAACAAGACGAATACACGAGTTATATTTCGTTTCTAAAAAATGGTAGTACAGTAGCTGGAAGAGAAAAATAGAAGCATTCATTTTATGTATCACTCTGTAAGTACTGAGGAGTATGTATTGACATGTTAACCAAGCTGCTGTACATATGGAAAAGATCTCAATTAGAATTCTTCAAAATATGAAATTAACCCTATGTGACATACTTTAAGATTTTCGATACAAAAATATCCGTTTTTGTCAAATGGAGCGGAAATTTGGTGATTAGAAATGTTTGCTGTTACAGAAAAAGGATCCTTATATGGATGCAAAAGGTTCCTCTGTGTAAAAGCCTAGAAGATAAAATATAATGACTTAGAGATAATGTGGACGAGATGCCCTACTTTGCAAAGGTAATGTTGATAAAATATTGGATTAAATTAATAAGAATGCTTGTAAGAAGACATGCAAATAAATGTTACAATATGCTATCAGCAGATGCTAGTGAGATTGATTGCATTTGATGTGGAGGGCAATGAGAGTGCTGGGAAAATGCATTCACTGAACTAAAAAATATTTTACCAAAACTGATCAAGTCAGTTATATAACAGTACTAAAACACCATTTGACTAAAGTTGTGAATATATATATAGATCCCAGAATCCCAGATTCAGAGTAAAACACAGCTGGTTAAATGTGACAAAAGCAATTTCCTTATCATAAGAAATCTCTGCTCAAAGCAGAGTCAATTGGTGGGCTATGTCAGAAGCGTGTATTTATGAATCACTATCAACTACTGATGATACCAGGCATAAAGGTGAGCGCATGCGCATGCTGTCCACAGAAATACCTGCGTTATCAAATGTTTATTCAAGTAAATCTATCATTTAATCATGTAAATTCTAATGATAGAAAAACAATTTTGAGGTTAGCACTTTTTGTTCATCATGCACTTTCTCGATGCACTAATCTTATAGTATCGTGAAGACACTTCGTAAAACAATTGTGTACACCCACTTTATAACATTGTCTCCACATATGTATTATATGCAGCACATCCTTTTAGCTGTGTTGTACTCACAGTTATTACCTCTTTGTAGTCTTCTTTTGTATATGGCCCGGAGGCCTTAAGTACAGTAAAACCTATTGAACTTGAACTTGACAAGTCAAGGCATTGTTCACCTGACAACTCACGGAAACATATGAAACAATCCCAGATAGGGAGTTGGATTAAACATCATTTTAGTCACTGATGCGTCAAATATGGAAATGTCTATCATAAAACGTTTTGCAAGCTTTGCTGAGGTGTTGACAATAGTGGCCTGGTCAGGATTGGAATGTGTTTAATTAACATTAAAGTTATTTTCAATTCTCCAGAAATACTATGGTGTCCATTTCCTCACAAAATACAGAAATGGAAAAGAGAACGGCTTCCACCAATCATAAGATTATAAATACGTACAACGTTGGACGTCTGTTTAACAAGCGTGATACATACATTTTTGAACAGATTTATGTCTTTGTTAATCATGCGTCCTGCCGCAGTTCCAATAGCTTTACACTTTGGAATCAAATTTGTTTCGGTCAGACCATTATGCCTATTCCATCGGTCAGCTTCATAATGGACTCGTCCACCCTGGGAGAGCCACTCGTTGTAGATGGTGACAGTCGTGTCCGAGAACCCCTGATGGAGCAGCACTGCACACACAAGCGCTGATAGTAGTAACATTCTGGTCGGAATTTCATTATGCTGTAATGGGATGGTTTATATAGGAACTTTAATCTGCATGTGAAGTAGCATATGTGGCAATACTCATTGAAATGTCAAATATTTATGGTTTGGGTGTGTAGATAAGTGGTTAAAATATGCTTGCTGAAAAATGTAAAGTCTTTAAACATTGTTATAAGAAATAAACCGTTAACACGTTACATAACATATGACATTGACTAACACTGGAAACTATACCCACTATGGGGAATCGGACACGGACCTTCGGCCTGACGACCTAACACTTAATTAGCCACTAGGCTACCCCATCGACCGAATGGGATAGGCCCGCTTAAACGAGAACCAATGGTAAGGGGGCAGTTATATCATTCAAAGTGTTGTATTCCTACCAAAGTGTTATTCATAACCACTTAGGGAATGCTTCAAACTTGCTCCTGAAGTATGAATGTTAACGAACACAAAACGTGTAATGGGCACATGAGTGTGAGATGGAATCACATTTTTGAAGAAACATGAAAGAAACGTGAGATTGACAAGGCGACGATATCGTCGAGTCACACAAGCTAAAATTAGCACAGGGTCAGGTCAGTGTTAAGGGAGTGAACACTTAAAGATCATGCACGCTTGTAAATCAAATGCACTTGAGTTTGGTTCATCAGCAATGCAGTTCTATCGTATATAACTGATGGGTGAACAGAAATTAAACATTAATATCAATATCAGTTCTCGTTTATGGAGTTATAAACGTAAAAAAACTCGTGTGCATCATGTGTAAATCCGCGTAGCCCCCCGGTTGTTACAATGTGTACTCTTATCAAAAGGAAATCAATCCTACTTTCACAACGTAGTGGCTGTCACCGATACAAACGTAACAAAATGGCTAAAACTGTAACAGCATCGCATTACAAATGTCCAAGACATGTGAAATGACCGAACAACATACACAGGCCGGGTAAAGGCAACATGATGGACCTAAATGTCAGCATCTGTTGAAGCCACCACGTTCATTAATGACAGTGTGATAGCGGTGAACCCAAGGTGGTAATGAGGTCCCGATTAACACGTTGGGGAATGTTCTGCCTATCTTGCTGAAGTGAGTGTCTGTGGCGGTGGATTCCGTCGGTTTGCGTCTGGGTATCCACGGCTACTTGGGTTCTGGTGCCACTTTCAAAGCAAATATGTTTGATGGTGCTTTTTGTGTTGTATCTTAATTCTTTCGAGCACATATGCAACAACGGGTCATTCTTGTAATTTACTTCATACATGGCCAAAACCTGTTTGGTAGTGTATAAAACATATCTGCCAACTTGTACTTCACAGACACGATCCTCTGTGGTTTCACTTGTGGCTCTCTTGGTCAAGAACACTGTCCTAATAAAGGTGAAGCAAGTGAACATACCAGCTCTTGTTGACACAGATGCATCAATCAGCTGTTTCAGCATGTACTTCTTACACAAGGAAGGATACACTAAGGAACAATTATCTGAATCCCATCTTTGTCTGAGAAGGAGGTAAAATTCATTCAGTATCTGACCCTCTTTCACTTGATATTGATATTTGAAATGTTCGTATGTCCCAAACCTGTATGTTCTCTCCTCTCTCCATCACTCTCTCGTCCTAGACATGGACCTTTTAGAAGATAACAAAGCTACAGTCTGTTTGTCTTCTAAATGTCTTTACATTAATGAAGGTCTAATCACTGTTGCTTTGGTTGAATCTAATGTAGGTTTTGCTAGGTGTAAACATCAAGTTTCTATTCCCGCCAAACACCTGGTAGATGTTCCTGTTCTAGTCACAGAGTATGTGCTATCCTTCTGCTTGAGCATGTACCTGAACTTTCCAAAACAAAACTTCTTGTAAGGAATTCCAAAAAGGCTGTGTACATGAGAAGTTCCAACAGATAGAAATGTCCACTTAAACACTAAAAGAGTACTTGACCTAAACAATTGACACTTCCTCCATATCAGTTCTCTCGGACATTCCTGACACTGACGCTAGGTCCTCTACATCCAATTTGTCTAAACAGTTCAATGCTTACTGGGGTCATTTATCCAACCAATGCCAATGTCTTTCACCCAACCAGTACTCAGGTTATTCACCCAACACACTATCATGCCATTCATTCAACCAATACTCAGTACACTCATTCAATCAAAACTCAAAAGTTGTACATCCAACATGACACATCCAGTCTGTGCAACTTCAACTGATCACTCTTAAAGGCAGCACATCATCATCACATTCTTAGTTTGGTCATTACAACTACACATTTTCTCAACCCCACACTCAGGTTACTCACAACAACTTAGGATCATCTCATGTCTCTGTTCACCCATCACGAAACCATAATCCGCCGTGCTCATGTGATACATCTTTTGATTTAAGTGAATCTGATCTTTCCTTTGAACAAAATCAACTCTCTTATCCTTTTTTAATTCTCAAAGATCTGCCTTTGCCGAAAACTCGTCTGAACTAGGTACAACCCACTTGCATCAACCCAAGATAGAAACAGATGATGCTAGACCAGTAAGACTTCCCTCCTATCGCCAAAGTGCTGAAATCAGAAAAGAATGTTCAAAACAAATAGAGGAAATGTTAGAAGCAAACATTATCTCCCCTAGTTCTTCTGAATGGCATTCTCATGGGTTATGGTAAAAGCTGAACAGGCATTCACAACACTTAAGCAAAAACTAACATCATCTCCAGTTCTTGATTATCCTGATTCCTCTCTTCCATTCATTCTTGCCACTGATGCATCAAATACTTCGATCGGGTACATCTTAGGCCAAAAGGAATCCAAGGGACGTGAACATGTAATATGCTATTGAGGCAGATCTTTACAAAGGGCAGAAACAAAATGGGGTGTCACACACTTAGAATGCCTGGCAGTTGTAGAAGGAACTAGACACGTTAGGGTATATTTGACATCAAGGAAGTTTCAGGTGTACACAGATTACAAAACTTTGACCTGATTCCATAGGTTCAAAGAAGACGGAGGACGGCTAGGTAGATGGTCGCTTTTGCTGCAAGGCTATGATTTTGAAATTATACACTGCCAAGGAAAATCAAATGCAAATGTTGAAGCTATATCTCCTACTCTGTATAATCAAGTTAATGACATACCCTCCCCTCCTTTGTCCTCTCACGCAAATGTTGCAGCAATTACATGTGCTCCTTCCTTTATCTCCAAACCAAGAATCACCAAACATCTACCCAATCACAAACATCCAAACAACTTCCCACTGATGTGCGCAAAAAGAGGCTTTGTCCCTCTCCTGCCACATTGACCTCTATCACAAACACCACTCTGCTTCGTCTGTGCCCAATATTGACGATTCAGTTTCCCTAGCTGTTTTGTGTTTCTGAATAAACTACACATTACAAGTCTGTCTGTTTCTTAAGTTTCATCTACGTTCCAGTTTGAGCAACCAGATGTCAAACAATACAATTCGCCAGATTTTCAGTCTATTATTGATTTCCTTAAAAATAGTGAAGTCTCAGAATCTTACAGTGAATCTGAGGTCAAAGGTCTTAGAGGTCGTGCCCAGGAATATGATGTCGGGGATGGTTTTCTTTATCATTTTCATCAATCAAAGTTCAGAGGATCCAAAAACAATCGCCCCTCTGTTAGTACTCATCGTGTTGTGCAAAGATCTTCTTTATGCCTATCATGACTCAAAAGTAGGTCGTTGTCATCTTGGTCGGGACTCGCAGCCAAATATTACTGGCCAAGCATGTATTAAGATATTGGAAAATCGTGTGGTATCTGTCAGCGATCTAACCATCAGATCAGTGTCAAGCCAGCTCCAACTGTCCCAATGTCAATTACAGACACATTCTCCCGCCTTCACATTGACATCGTAAAGCATTGATTGCCAACTTGTGTGCTGAGGAATATGTATTGCCAATAACTGTTATGTATATATATGTTTGCATTCGGCATTTTCGAGTATATATTGCTATGTTGTATAGAACAATACAAAATGACTTCGTTTGTGGCTCTTATGACGTACAAGTGATAGTGTTGTGTCATATGGGCAAAAGATGAATGCGGCTTACATTTCATACAATTGTATCTGCATTTCTTCCTTTGCATGAAATGAAAAGAGTTTTCAAGAATAACAATCTCAAAACATGATGAAAACCTGATGTTCATAATAGCTACATGTTTGTGTATGCTTGAATCATCCCTTCTCAAAATTGTTGTGATCTTGTTTTAGTTTTTGTTACCGCTTCTAAATGTCCCATTAATGATGATTATATGAGTATAAGGTTTGTGTTGATACTAGCGGCATTTCATACAAACAATACACTCGTCTTAAACGTCATTAAATGTGTCTTGCAACTTGTTCTCTCAATTTCCAGGATTTAAATATGATCACACATAGCTGGATGGTTCCTTGTCATATGCTTGTTCTTACTGAAGATCTCATGACATATATGTTAATTATCCTTGAGGTAGTCAGTGTTATCTTTCAATATCACTGCACTTATGACAAGTGTCATGGCATGTGAAATAATTGGGTGTAACCTACTTATTTGACAACAAAAGCTGTATAGCTTTTAGGGCCGGTGTTTGAATTGCAAGTAATTAAGACATAATTGATCCTTGTAATGGGGCATGGAAATCTTTTATCATTAGCATGCATCATTTGTTCATATGAAGAGCGAGTCATGTAAATGGCATGCAAATCCTCATAGTGACAGTAGCTCCTGTGTACCAGCATTCTACATTGAACAGCAGTTGTTAATTCACAAAACAGGGTACGTTCTTTAGTCCAGGTTCGGAGAAACCCCATTTGTGATAGCTGGTCTGTCAGCGCCATATGCATGCTCATGCGAGCATTCGTTGAACAAGCGTTTGCTAAATGTTGGCCAGTGTAGGTTGGTCCTCCAACCTTTATTCCAAATTTGGATTTCAGCTTCTGGGCTACTATTTTATGCAATTCCAGGAGTATTTGAGGTCATCAATAAAGTGTTCTACCTCAGGTTCGTTGATGACCTCAAATATTTGAGATATGTGCCCTCCCGAGTAGTCCTTGGCGCTCTGGACCATCAGTGACATAAACTCTCCTCCTGCATCGAGGTTGTTGGGGAATTAGCATGAGCTCAACAAGTCCAGGTTCACGCGGAAACTATAATTCGTATGTTGTTTGCTGATGATCTGGAAATGTTTTCAAGCACAATACGTGGACTACAAAAACAAATTATACATATCATGTGGTAACATTCTCTCTCTTTATTTTGGGGGCACGAGTGGCCATGTTTTCTGTGGTGCTGCAATTTGCTGTGAAGTGTCGCGTCCCTTTTCTAATGTATGTCGGTTTCAAATCCCCGAGTACGATCACGTGACACGCTTTGACAAAAGTGAAAAACTGAAAAAGTTACAAAATACATTTCCGCAAAAAGGTGGTATCCTGCCTAAACGGCGGCAGGGTCAAGTCATTGTTCACATGAAAACAACTCGGGAACATATGGTAAAAGTAAAAGCAGGAATTGTATCACTGATGCGTCAAATTCGGACATGCCCACCACATTTCTAGGATAAAACCTTTTGAAAGCCTTCCCAAGGCGTGGCCATTACTTGCCTGTACAGAATTTGAATATCTTTAACTAAAATTAAAACTAAATCTAATTCTTCAGAATATAATACAGTCCATTTCAAACCCAATTCTACACAAACAATAATTAGAACAGAGAACATTTCTTTTTCATACTATAATTACAATGAGATTATATGTAAGAATAACATCGCAATTTGTTGTCACAAAATTATAGTTTGAAACAGAGCTACGACTCTGTTAATCCAGCACCCTTTCGCAGTTCCAATAGCTTTACACTTTGGAATCAAATTTGTTTCGGTCAAACCATTATGCTTATTCAATCGGTCAGCTTCATAATGGACTCGTCCACCCTTGGAGAGCCACTCGTTGTAGATGGTGACAGTCGTGTCCGAGAACCCCTGCTGGAGCAGCACTGCGCACACAAGCGCTGATAGTAGTAACATTCTGGTCTGAATTTCATTTTGATTAAAAGGGATGGTTTTATATAGGAACCTTCATCTGCATGTGAAGCCCATTTCTGGTGAATTGACTTTCACATTGTGTGAGGTGATTGGAGTATCCACCATTTTAGAGTGAGGGAGAAACTGTATGAACTTCCGAGCTTGCGATAATCGTTATTCTTAAAGGGAACAGAAATATTGATTACACATGTATGTGACATACATGTACTGACTTCAGTAAACACGTTGCAGGGTTAATTTGGTAAATTCAGTATGGATGTATTCAAATTGTGTTCTAACCATTATATATTATGCATAGCAAATCTGTATTCATATATATTTCATTTATGGGGTAATATTATGTTATTATCAAGGACAACACAACATGATGTCAGTTGTCTTCCACACTACGTCACATACTGATAACGTTATGTCTTAAGAGCAACAAGATGAATAAATTTCACATATCACACAATTATGTCTGCATTTCCTTTAAATAAAATGAAATTCTCTTTTCAGAAACAAAGAATCTCGAAGTACTATGAATGCATAATGTGAATTAAAGTAACATACTAAAATCAATTTACTGTGATATATGTTTGTTTTGTAATTCAGTCTCTTGCAGAATGTCCGTTTGAGTATAATGCGTAGGTTTGCGTTGATCCAACTAACATTGAAGACAGCATGTGTCTGGCAGCATGTTTCTTTATCTCAATGTCTAACTTCTAACGATCTGACATACCGTATTTGACGTAATATGCGCCAAGGGCGCTCTCAAAATTAAGATTAGAAATATGAGTTAGGTGAAAAAAAACAGAGTTGAAAGATCGTAAATTTCGTGGTTTACGCTGACAGCCTGAAATGTTTATATACGACAGATATATTTTTCCAAAATTTAATTGCCCATAATTAAGGGTGCATATAACACACGAGTGCGTATTATACGCGAATAAATAAGTCTTAAGTACATTAATCAATCGGAAGGGGTGACTAATTAGGATTGTTTACTAGCCAATATATTAGCAAACATCGCCGTGGGCGCTTATTAGAGCGGGGCGCTAATCACGTCGAATACGGTATGCTAGATCAAATCTATGCTAGATGTTTCCTTATCAAATGGGTGTTTTAGTTAAACATCTCATGACATATACATGTGTGTTCTGTTATTCTACAGGTAACAAGTGTTATTTTTGTAATAATATAACAGTGAGAAATGTCATAGTGTTAAGTAATTGTTTTGAACTTCATCTTAAGGAGGAAAGCGAGTCAAATATGATTTTATCACTTTCTGCAAGATTGACCAAGGATTTATAGAATATAACTGTTTTCCTTCTGGAATAAAGTGATTACCTATTTATATGACATTAACATCTGATGGGGTTTTAGGACCGGTATTATTATTCTAACTAACACAATTTGGTCCTTGTCATATCGTTTTCATGCACCACATTTCCAGGTGAGGTGGATGCAAATCTTCATGGAGGACAGAGGCTCCTGTGTACAAGTATTTGACATGGATTGTTTATTCACAAATACTGGGTGCGTTTCTTAGTCCAGGTTCCGTGATAACCAATCTACGATTACTGGTCTGTCAGCGCCCGATGCGTGCCCGTGGGTTACACCAAAGTGGTAAATGTCTTATAAGACTAGTATAACTTTTAGCTCTTCGAATCCCTTGAGTAGACACGTCATGAAATACATGTAGGGCTGTTCAAAGAACCCAACCCATTATTATACCTTGGCACATATTCCAAAGCAATCATTATGCACTTCATAAGACAAGACACAAACTCGATTTTTAAGGTATTTAGACACGCCATATCGATTAATAACAAAGAGCAATGTCTAGATCTCGAACCTGTTTATTGAAGTTTCCCCACAACCAGAGCTACCGCGGTCACATGGCCACCATTCCCAGCAAAGGTCATGCTGATGGTGTTTGTTGACTTGACATGGTCTACTGGGACCCAGTATTCCCACAACTGCCATTTGGTAGATGCTTCAATCTTGTCAGCGTCAAACAGTGTGTAGGTTGATGGAAGGGTATATCCATTGAGTACGACGCTCAATGGTTTTGCATTGGCGTTTTTGTCACGACTAACGCCCACTCTAAGATGAGCCGTATGGTAGCCGGAACTGGGTAGATGTATGGTTGTCTGCGCATGTCCGTTGCTGATAGGAATGATCATGTTGTTGCCGTAGTAGGTGTTCTCGTTGTTGGTCCGGAGGCTTCCAAAGTTGTGGTTGGTTTTAAACTTGTAGAAACAAGTTGACTCTCCAGGTAGACCGACATTTCCATGGTTCTTTGTGGTATCAAAGTGGACATTGGAGTGCATTGCTGGATTACCGTTTTCGTACTTGACACATGTTGATTCACCAGTTGTAGGGTTAATCCATCCACCGTGGAAGTCTAACTTTACATTCTGCCAGGCAGTGCCATAGTTGTGCAGAAGAACCACCAACTCTTTGTTTGTAGGATTGGCTAGAGCTAAAGGGGACACAACTCTTTCAGTTCCGGTGAACTGACTTCCGAATTTCAGGAATTTCTGATCATAATTGAAATTATGCCAAAACTGGAAGAATTTGACCATTTGTGTCGGATGACCATCTTTAGTAAACAAGGACCAGTTGAGGCTGGTATGGCCGGTGTATTGTTCATTGGCAAGAATGAAAACTATTGCCCTGTCAATGAACTCTCTCAGATTCAGGTAGGTAAACATAAAGCCATTGGGTTGGTAAATGGTCTGAAAGTCAAGGAACCCACTGTGTGCCCACTGATCTATTCCGTGTGTGCCACCTCTGCCGTACTCGCTGATAATGATTGGAACATTCCTACCTTTCTTTTGATGAGAATAGTTTTCTATCATGTCAATACCAGCAACCAGACGAGCCTCGTTGATGCCACTGTAGTGATGACTTCCGCCGGACACATAGATATGGTTGTAGGCGTGGAAAGAGAAAAAGTCCAAATGATCAAGAGACATATCCAAAAACCTAGCTGTCCTCTTCCATATACCAAAGTTGTTGATATCAGATTTGAGTATGGTATAGCCAGTGTAGGTTGGTCCTCCAACCTTTATTCCAAACCTGGATTTCAGCTTCTGGGCTACTGTTTTATGCAAATCCAGAAGGGTTTGTTCATCAATGAAGTGTTCTACCTCAGGTTCGTTGATGACTTCGAATATTTTAGGCATGTGCCCTCCCGAGTAGTCCTTGGCGCTCTGGACCATCAGTGAGACAAACTCTCCCACTGCGTCGAGGTTGTTGGGGAATTTACCTTGATGGTGAGACTTATCTATCCAGCTGGGCCAGAACAAGCCTGTTCAGGACAAAATAATGGACAATAACATATGATTCCTTTAACATCAAAACAAAATGTAATTCATCTGTATATAAAAGAATGGCCAGAACAAGCCTGTTCAGGACAAGATAATGGACAATAACATATGATTCCTTTAACATCAAAACAAAATGTAATTCATCTGTATATAAAAGAATTTACATGGCTATTACATGCAAGTTAGAAATATATTAAGTTAAAAAAGCGGAGGTAACCATCACTATTTAAAGCAACACAGATCCTGTCATCTAGATATAGTTATAGCCTACAAGGATATTCATTAAGGTAGGGGGGCACGGGTGGTCCAGTCGTCTAAGGCGCCGCGATTCGCTGTGTGGCCCTTGGGTGCGCCAGAAACCTATGATTGTGGGTTCGAATTCCGATTCGCCCCAATTATGTTTCTAGGTTTGTCAGCACCATACCCGTGCTCGTGGTTTTCACCGAAGTGGTAAAGGTCTGAGACCTGCATCACTTGGGGCTTTCCTCCCACATTAAGCTGACACGCCACGATATCACTGAAACACTGTTAAAGCGGCGTTAAACCCACTCACTCATTAGGGTAAACGAAGTGATGGTATTTATAATACATTGGAGAAAATAGCATCTTTAACAACAAAATATTAACAACTCGGATTGCAATTTTTTACTGAGCATGACAGTTAGGTTAAATGAACCCAATGTCAGATGACACTACTGTTGTGTGAGGGAATACATATCAGCAAGGCACATCTTCTTTAATGACAACACACGGGAATAAATACAAAAATCTTTCATTAGTTCGTATCCGTAGACTTGTATCCACAAATGGTACAAAAACGTAAATACGTTTACAGGACGGTTTCGTCAATATATGTGTACAATTTACTACTTTGGATGATAATTACTTTTAGTTTCCCAGACCATATTATCGACTTGACTTCCATAGCCGTGCACTTGTTCCATCCAGTAATTCCATGTTTGTGTCTGTTTAGCGTGGTTTTGTAGATAACTCGGGTCAGGGTAACCATGGTGACTTGGGCTCTGGGGCCACTGAAAACACAAACCGAAGACCTCGATAGCAACATATTTTATCAGACAGACAGGCTTATTCAGTACTATGGCCTAAAGTACAATTGATACAAACTCATAATATGATGTCATGTGCATATACAGAAATTACATCTTCTTGAATCTGATAGAAAAAAACATGCTTCATATAAGTAGCCACTGAAAAGATAACATGTTTATTATGTGAGTTGATGATTTGATCATTAACATTTCAGATTCATAGTCGTTATTCACACACTATCAATAGTTAGATAGTCATGTTGATATTCTTATTGAGGAGAAAAGTGATCAGATCAGACAATTTTGCAATGCTTTTGTGTTTTGGCCTCGTTTGTCCATAGTAGTTTAAACCTCACCATGACACTATGCGTCAGGTAACCGTTTTGCTTTTGAATAAGCCAGTTAGATTTCCTGTCCTTGATTTAATCCAGGAAAAGCTGAAAATTGGGCAAACTGGTGAGGGTGGATATATTTTCGTCCTTAGAATTAGGGATATTCGCTCAATTTTAATTTGCCTTATTCAATCATAACAATATGAGTATATGTGGAGACACCGCACAGCAGATTCCTGTCATACACCAGGCAATCAAGCAATGGACCAGGAATCCATCTAAACGATAGTGTATTTATTGCGTTTGTTGAAACTAAAAATGCTATGTTAAATTTTGAATTACGTCTGCATAAGTTATTGATTTACGCATACCAACTGATCTTTGTTTTTTAATTAACGTCACTACCTGTGGTAAGACGTTCAATCACAGGAGGGCTACACGTGCTGTAAAATGCATTGTACACCCGTAAAAGCAATGCATTGATAATTGGATAATAATCATTAACATAATGACAGAGAACACAGAGAACACATCAAGTATCTTGTCACAACAGAACAGGGCAGCTTGATGCTGTTAAAGCATATCTGTATCAAACGAAAATGTCACCGCAAATTATTTGGAATTGCCATGACCAGGATATTCCCCATGACGTATGTGAATACAAAAGGACAGCAACCAGTTCGTTAAACATAAGAAATCTCTACTAAAGCTCCAGTGGTTGGTTTGTTGGTTTGTTGTTTAACGCCGCACTCAGCAATATTCCAGCTATATGACGGCGGTCTGTAAATACTCGAGTCTGGACAAGACAATCCAGTGATTAATATCATGAGCATCGATCCACGCAATTGGGATCGATGACATGCATAAACCAAGTCAGCGAGCCTGACCACCCGATCCCGTTAGTCTCCTTTTACGACAAGCAGAGTCACCTTTTACGGCAAGCATGGGTTGCTGAAGACCTATTCTACCCCGGAAGCTTCACGGGTCCTAAAGTTCCAGTGTGCAATTCCGACATTATCATAAGCATGTGTTTAAGAATTACTATCAAGTGGGGATAATACCGGAAGCAACGTTACGAACACATGCAAATGCAAATTGTTCACCTAAACACACATGAAACATATAATTTGAGTAAAACGAAGTAATTGCATCGGACATCATTTGTGTCACTGATTGGTCAATTTTGGAAACGTCCTGCTCATGTATTCCATAAAACATTTTGAAACCTTTGCTGGGGCCTTAGAGACAATGTTGTGTCAATAAGCTTGGTAACCGTGGCGGATTCGAGTAGGTCTTCAGGAACCCATGCCGTTCGAAGCGACTAACGGGATTGGGTGGTCAGGCTCGCTGACTTGGTTGATGCAAGTCTTTGTATGTTGTTTAACGCCGCGCTCAGCAATATTCCAGCTATATGACGGCGGTCTGTAAATAATCGAGTCTCGACCAGACAACCCGGTGATTGACATCATGAACATCGATCCACGATTGGGATACGATGACATGCATCAACCAAGTCAGCGAGCCTGACCAACCGATCCCGTTAGTCGCCTTTTACGACAAGAATAGTCGCCTTTTACGGCAAGCATGGGTTGCTGAAGACCTATTATATCCCGGATCTTCACGGGTTGATACAAGTCTTCGTATCCCAATTGCGTAGATCGATGTTCATGATATCAATCATTGGATTTTCCGGTCCAGACTCGATTATTTACAGACCGCAGTCATTCCGCTGGAATATAGCGGAGAGTGGCGTTAAACAACAAAACAAACAAACAAACTTTTCCCCTGGCTTTTATCAGCATTGGTTTTAGCTCTGACCATTTCGCGAGTGCGGCGTTAAACAACAAACAAACAAAAAACTATAAGATTTATATTCTCACTTTCACCATAACTAATGTAAAGGACGTGGACATTACTGCCCATAATTTGAATTTATCCAAAATGAAATTAAACTAATTTAATTCTTCAGAAATACTATACAGTGGATTTGCAACCAAATACTACTGAAACCACAATAATTGACAGGAGGACGGCTTCTACAAATCATAAGATTGTAAATAAGATCAAAATGACACTTCTGTTTCACAAAATTGATACATACATTTTTGAATATATTTACGTCTCCGTTAATCCAGCGCCCACTCGCAGTTCCAATAGCTTTACACTTTGGAATCAGATTTGTTCTGGTAAGACCGTTATGCTTATTCCATCGGTCAGCTTCATAATGGACTCGTCCACCTTGGGAGAGCCACTCGTTGTAGATGGTGACAGTCGTGTCAGAGAACCCCTGATGGAGCAGCACTGCGCTCACAAGCGCTGATAGTGGTAACATTCTGGTCTGAACTAAAGCTAGATTAAATGGGATGGTTTAATATATGAACTTTAATGTGTGTGTGAAGTAGCATCTGTAACAAATATTTTGGGAGTGTAGATAAGAGGATAGAATGTGTCTGCAGAAAATGTCAACGTAGTCTGAGTAAACTAAGTCCTTAAACATTGTTATCTGCACGTAACCGTTCATTTGATTCTAAATACTAACTATGTTAATGCAAATCACAGGACATCTTATAGTGAGTGAGTTGGGTTTAACGCCGTGTTTAACAGGGTTACAGTTATATCACGGCGTGTCAGCTTAATGTGGGAGGAAAGCCCAAAGTAAGGCAGGTCTTAGACGTTTACCACTTTAGAGAAACCCACGAATACAGCTATGGTGCTGACAAACGTAGAACCGGGAATCGAACCCACAATCATAGGTTACTGGCTTGGCCAAGGGACGCTAGACTACACAGCGAATTGCGGCGCCTGAGACGACTGGGCCACCCGTGTCAAGGAAGTATCACTGGTCTGTTTTACTTTTAGTTTAGGTGGAATCAGTTGAAGGGAATTGGCTATTTGATTGAAGGATATCAGATTATCGATAAGCTTAAGTTAAACGTCTTGGCCAAATTACCTTGTTTTGACTTTGCCAATCCGAACAGAAAATCATTGCCCTCACGAATGGCCAGTATTTATCACATTTCAATGTCTTGAGTGAGCCACGTGCTACGTTCTTGAATCAAGAAACAGGGTTGAAATCAGGCATCCCGTCCGCACTAGACCCGTGAAGATCCGGGGTTGGATAGGTCTTCAGCAACCCATGCTTGCGTAAAAGGCGACTATGCTTGTCGTAAAAGGCGACTAACGGGATCGCGTGGTCAGGCTCGCTGACTTGGTTGATGCATGCCATCGATCCCAATTGCGAGGATCGATGTTCATGATGTAAATTACTGGATTGTCTGGTCCAGACTCGATTATTTACAGACCGTCGTAATATAGCTGGAATATTACTGAGTGCGGCGTAAAACAACAAACCAAAACCAAAAAAAACAACCCGTCCGCACCATGTAAGGAGATAAGTCACAAGTCAAGTCTTGCAAGACCATCTGCTTGACCTTATGTAGGTGCAGTTGGCCTTCTAGAACTGCAGGGGCGTCGGAGTAACCTAGTAGTTAAAACGTTCTCTCGTCACGCCGAAAACCAGGGTTCGATTTTTAACATGAGTAAATTGTGTGAAGTCCATTTCAGCTGTCCCTCGTCGTGATTATGCTGGAATTTTGCTAAAAGCGGCGTAAGGTCCATCTTCCCGAGGCAAGGGAGTTAACTGACTTTAAAAGTCCAGTTTCCACTCTTGTCGAACTAGGCTGGTATTATGGAGTTACATTTTGTCTGGACTAACGAATCTATGCATAGTCCAATCAAAATCGAGCACCGATATCAAAATCCGGTTCGTAAACTGTCGTGCAGATTTCGATCGATTGCAGGATTTGCAAAGCATGTGCACCGCCAACACGTTGTCAGAAGATATTTTCCAAATCTTTTCATGTTTTTAATCAAGGTGCACACGTGATTGGATGCATTTCGCGATGTAAGACCAATGTTATCACAATATAGATCTTGATTATCGATCTGATCGTCCTGACTGAGAGCCACCATTTTATGTGAAGCAAACGCAAGTGATACGAGAAATAGAATCTGACTGATCCATGGGAGAGGCTTAGAAGGGACATAATTGGTAATAGCAACTGGTGGCGCAACGATCGAGCCCAGTAATTCCAGCCTAGTTCGACAAGGGTGGAAACTGGACTTTTAAAGTCAGTTAACTCCTTTGCCTCGGTCAGAAAGTTTACACCAAGAAATATAAACTCGCGTACAGTTTCTATTTTGTGGTCACCAAGGAACTGTATTTCTGCTTGTCATCGTTGCAACAGATTCGGACTGAGAATAAACGTTCAAAACATTTCCAAAGCCTCCAATATGATCCATCATAAGCACTCTGCGCATCTGCATGGAAGATCTTAGAAAAAGTCATTGATCATGATGTTGAAAAGCACAGGGTTAATAACACAACCTTCTGGGGTACAATTTTCAATGGAATGCATACCAGAAACGTCCTGCCTAATGCGTAATTGCATTTAAATATACCTTAACGAATGAATCCATCTGAACATGTTGCCCTTACACCAAGGTGGCCTTTTCACAGAGCTGTCTTAGCGCTAAGATTGAGGTAAAGGTGTCGTAACGAAACACATCTTAGCTGCGTGTGTGCTCGAAGTTGTCTTAGCGCTAAGTTATGTTTAACTTTACGACAAAAAAATGAAGACAGGGTCGGACCTGTCTTAGGAGCTTACGACAGGTACAATGGCGGCCAAAGGACGGAATGTCAAAGAAAACGATTCGATAGTATGGGTCTACTGTATCATTTCTAACTAGAAAAGCAATTGTTGTCCAATTGCACTGTCAAAACACGAACAACAGATCCCACCAAACACCGCTGAATCATTGTATTTACCGATTATGATTTGTGCAGATGATAGCTTAAATTCATTCATACAAAATATCACGGTAATAAAATGCAACATACCTTTTTCGTTTATTTCGGTTGAAACACTAGCAGCCTATGTGCATGCTATCGCCATGGCTGATAATCACAGCACTTCCCACTTTGGATCCGGCTCGGATACCTACCGTAAACCCTCCAGCAACCTTCCAAATACCTTCAGCACCCTTAAATTTTCTTGGTATTTTTCAGACACATTTTTTATATGTTTCACACTTAATTGAACAAAATGCACCCCCAAATTTTGACATTGTTTTTGGAAGGTATCCGGGCCGGATCCAAAGTGGGAAGGTTTCCGGAAGGTTTCCGGAAAACGGAAACCTACACTTCTTTTGCTGATAATATTAGCGTTTGTGGCTCCATTTTAATGATATAACAATATAATATTTACATACATTGTGTATTGACTTTAAAAACTATTTTAACAGTTTTCCTTTTTTATTTGATGTGCTTTTTATGGAATGAGTTTTTACTTTCCACGCATGAAAAAGTGATTACTTATAAACCAGATCATGAAGCAAATTGACTAATCATCTAATTTCCATTACTGGGCCGGTCTGTAAATAATTTAGTCTGGACAAGACAATCCAGTGATTGACATCATGAGCATCAATCCACGCAATTGGGATCGATGGCATGCATCAACCGAGTCAGCGAGCCTGACCATCCGATCCCGTCAGTCGCCTTTTACGACAAGCATAGTCGCCTTTTACGGCAAGCATGGGTTGCTAAAGGCCTATTCTACCCCGGATCTTCGCGGGTCCATCATTAAGTATTATTGTTATTAAGTGTTGTCTATGGTATGTACAGATAAAGGGTATTCTAAGCAGTGTGCGTAGATCCAGATTACAGTCTGTGAGTATATTCTTATCGCCAAGAGCAAAAGCTGTGCCACACAAGTAGTCCATGGTTGAAGTTGATGTCCCAGTTAAAGGTCACGAGTGATTTATTATTGTGTTATCTACATGTTCAGGGTTCAGGGTCGAATAAAAGCCATGGGAAACACACAGCACATGGGACCACTATGACAGAATCAGCACAACAGTACATTCTATTTTGGTGCAGTCAGCACGCATAAGCAGGAACAGATGGTTGTTCTAATCAGCTGATGTCAGTGTGTAACACTCGTGGCATTTCTTAAATATTTACTAAGAAACTCACATGTATATGACGAAGTAAAACTTACAGTTTTTACTTTTGTCCGGATACATGATATACGCAAGTTCAAGAGTGATATACGTTGTTCATTTTGTAACACCTCCGTGCACTTAGAACGACAAGCCGTGTTGGTGGCAAAGAATGGTTTCTTTATTAACACAGTAGAACTACGGAACCGGGCGATCAGTAGTTACAGAGTCGAACATAGGAAGACGACGAAGTCACGTTGACACTTGGGCAGTTGAGTGCTGGACTGGCTGGTCAGTGCTCGTCTCTCCTTGTCCTCTCTACGACAGCGACTGCGGTCCTCCGATGGTCTGCCGGTTCTCCCTTGTTAACACAACCTGCCTGCTTTTAAAGGCAGCTGGGGGCGGTCGGGTAGCCTAGTGGTTAAAGCGTTTGCTCGTCACGCCGAAGACCCGGGTTCGATTCCCGACATGGGTACAATGTGTGAAGCCCATTTCTGGTGTCCCCAGCCGTGATATTGCTGGAATATTGCTAAAAGCGGCGTAAAACCATACTCACTCACTCACACACTAAAGGCAGCTGACTGATCATTATTCTGATGAGTACTTGACATTTGTTATTTCAGCATATAGGCTGCTTATATAAGTACGTCAGCTGACCAATTATTATTCTGCTGTGTTGGTCAATTATACAGTGCAGTTGCTCGACAGTTGCAGTTGCTCGTCAGTGCAGTTGTTAGGGCTCACAAAATGCCCATGGCAAATAGTGTTACAATTTATATTATCGAGAACCTACCTTATATTTATTCTGTATAACAGGATACACCTTTTCGCGAACACCTGGTATCATTACTATTGATAGTGATTCATAAACACAGGCCCATGATACAGTCCGAATCGTAAATCGACTCTGGTTATTAATAAGGCAGAGATTTTTTATGAATATGGAAAGGGTTTTGTTGTTTTTAGTAAATTCCGCTTTCAAATCATTAAGATAGTTGTGGAGTGTAGGTGATGCTCGTGGTTTGTCATCATCTTTAATCACGGGAAGATTTAGATACAGGGCGGTGTTATCCTCTCTTTCAATCAAAGAGCTAGTACAGCCACATGATTGATTGTCATGGTTAAAGAAATTCGTTCTAATTGTCTAATTGTCAACGTTGCCGTTGTGGAGTACATGGTTGACGTTGTATTTGTTTACGTAGAGAGACAGTATTATACAGGATCATGTGCATGACTTGTGCTTAACACTTCCAGATGTTTTCTGATCTACGTTGTGCAGGCGTACTTATAGTGTTTATATTAATTTGTGTTTGGCTTCACCCTGAAGATCCGGGGTAGAATGGGTCTTCAGCAACCCATGCTTGCCGTAAAAGGCGACTAAGCTTGTCATAAGAGGCGACTAACGGGATCGGGCGGTGAGGCTCGCTGACTTGGTTGATGCATGTCATCGTCCCAATTGCTTGGATCGATGTTCATGATGTAAATCACTGGATTGTCTGGTCCAGACTCGATTATTTACAGACCGACGTCATATAGCTTGAATATTTCTGAGTGCGGCATTATACAACAACAAACAAATCAGATCGTGATAAGTCGTTAGGGATAACTGCATAGTTTCGATAATATTTGCGATACACGTCGTCAGCGTAAGATAACCTTGATGGCAGCTGTAACTCAATGTAAGTATGTGTTGTAATCTCTGTATTGCTAACACCCCAGTATCAATGCTCCTATATTCGTTGAGGAAACGTTGTTCCAGGAGGACTTCATTATTTGTCTCTGGTTTTCTGGCTATGACGTTTCATGTTTACTTAAACTGGGTCGATATACATGTATCTTCTAATGGACTTGGGGGCACGGGTGGCCCAGTCGACTAAGGCGCCGCGATTCGCTGTGTCCCTTGGGCACGCCAGAAACCTATGATTGTGGGTTCGAATCCCGATTCGCCCCGATTATGTTTCTAGGTTTGTCAGCACCATACCCTTGCTCGTGGGTTTCACCGAAGTGGTAAACGTCTGAGACCTGCATCACTTCGGGCTTTCCTCCCACAATAAGCTGACGCCGCGATATAACTGGAAAAAGTGGCGTTAAACCCAACTCACTCACTTACTCACTCTAATGGACTTAAATACCCGAGTTTTTATCATAAGTTTTTAACAAATGTCTTAAACGCTTCTCTTTACTTATAAGTAATAGAATCTCTGTATTTACACAGCCGACGTAATTCAAAATTAGCCTACCGTTTTTAGTTTCAACAAAATCAGTAAATGTGCTATCGTGTCGCTGGACTGTCTTCTGGTTTATGACTTGATTGTCTGGTCCAGGTTCGATTGTTTACGAGCCGTCGTCGTTTGGCAGGAGTTCTGCTGTGCGGTGTCAGGCAGAAAACAAAAACTTAATTTTGTTATGCAAACTCTGTGTGTGGCGGGTGCTACCGATAGGACAGGATATACTTAATAGTCTTTTTTGCGTACATTTGGTGTCATCACTGATTTTCAGTGATCCATTCATATACTTTTCACCGCTTTTTTCCGTAGGGGGGAATGTCCGATTGATTCTCCATTCCATAAAAATAACTGAGCAGTGGACCCGCATATACCCCTACTTAAAACTCTTCCCGACTTTTACATTTTGTCGAAATATTCTGTTGTGGAAATTATTTGCAAAATAAACCAGAACTCTTTGTAGACTGGGGGGCACGGGTGGCCCAGTCGTCTAAGGCGCCGCGATTCGCTGTGCAGAGTTGCGTCCCTTAGGCACGCCAGAAACCTATGATTGTGGGTTCGAATCCCGGTTCGCCCCGATTATGTTTCTAGGTTTGTCAGCACCATACCCGTGCTCGTGGGTTTCACCGAAGTGGTAAACGTCTTAGACCTGCATCACTTCGGGCTTTCCTCCCACATTAAGCTGACACGCCGCGATATAACTGGAATACTGTTAAAAGCGGCGTTAAACCCAACTCACTCACTCACTCACTTTGTAGACTGTATTTATACTGTGTGAGTCGCCCTTGCGTGATGCACGAGGAATACGTTCTCTGCCGCTGTTGCACGTGCGCCAGGCTGCGTCGCGAGCTGACATTTACAATGCATGGTACACGGCTTTACACAATATCGTTGGATCCTAAACTAGTATTTATCAATCGCTTGCATATTGTCAATACATGCTGACGGAAATTATAGGCAATATGGAGCCCCGAAAAAGGATATATATAATACCTGATTTGTATTTCTCGTCAAAGGTTTATCTAATTGTTGTAAATATGAACATTGTCGCAGGTAACCTGCTCTAACACAATATTATATAGTTTTATTTTCAGCTTTCAAGCATTTTGCAAAATTCCGCAAGTTTTCCGAAAGAAATTGAAATTACTTGTCAAAAAATGAAAAAAATAGTTCCGTTCATTCCAATGGAAATTGATTCTAATGCTGGTTCAAGAAAATGTATAGTTGACAAACTACTGTCCATTCGTGAAAAGTAATTGAGCGTTCAAATAATGGAATGACGTCACAGATGTATTCTAACTTTTGTTCACAATGGAATATCTCGGCAGTTTGTCGAAAGTGATTATTCTGTGGCATTGACGTTTAACATTTACACGGTAAGGGTTCTCTGAAGATACCTTTATAAGGATCTAAAGTCTAACAGATGGTTTTTGTTCGTAGGAAAAGAATTGCCGGATGTTGCAAGGAATGTATTATGATTTTGAGAGCGAGTAGTGTTTATCGCTGCGTATTTCAGTAATCACGGCGGGGGACACCAGCAATGGGCTTCACACATTGTACCCTGTAGAGAAACGAACCCGGGTCTTCGCCGTAACGGGCAAACGCTTTAACCACTAGGCTACCCCACAGCCCCTTTGATATTGAGAACATCTGCGTGAGTGAGTGAGTGAGTGAGTGAGTGAGTGGGGTTTAACGCGGCTTTTAACAATATTCAAGTTACATCACGGCGTGTCAGCTTAATGTGGGAGGAAAGCCCGAAGTGATGCAGGTCTCCGGCGCTTAGCACTTCGGTGTAACCTATGTGCTGTATGGAGCTGACAAACCTTGAATCGACTCGGGGATTCGAACTCACGATCACGGGTTTCTGGTGTGCCCAAGGGAAGCAACTCTGTAAAGCAAAACGTCTTTGTGAGACATGTTTAATATAGATAATGACAATTCGATTACTACATATAATTGCATTATTATTAGTGATATTTTCATCATCAGGTATGTTGGTGTATGACGAAATAACGGGAACATGCGTTTTTGAGTACAAACGTGTACCCGTACAGATTTGATCCATCAAATCGTAGGTATGGATTATCGTAGGTACGGAGAAAACTCGTAGGAAAAGAGAACAATCGTTGCTACGGAGAACAATTGTACCCACGGAGAACGATCGTAGGTACGGAGAAATATCGTAGGTACGGCGAACAATCGTATCTATGGAGACCAATCGTAGGTACGGTGAACGATCGAAGGTTGTGAGTGGGGTGTAACGCCGCTTTTAGCAATATACCAGTTATATCACGGCGTGTCAGGTAAAGAGAACAAGTGTCGCTACGGAGAACAATCGTAGGTACGGCGAACAATCGTACGCAACTAGAACAAGACAGTTAACGAGCTCGCTACAGATATCCACATTTTTTACCTGCAGCACGCATCACCGTGAATACAAATAACAGTATATATGTATATTGGGGTATAAATTCCCCCAGGTGAGAGTCTCAAACATTGAAGCCCCAACTGATAACCTCACGAAATATTACTTATATATGTCATTATCCTATATGGGAAGTGCGGATTCCAGGTCAGGATCGGTCCCCAGCAACCTATGCTGGTCGTAAGAGGCGACAAAATGCATCGCTTAATGCATATCAGTCTCGGTGTCATGGTTGGTAGTGTGTCAACCTACCCGACGACATAGATCGTTGCGCATAATATCAATCACTGGTCTGATCCATTCTGGATTATTTACAGCCACCGTCATATAGCCGAAATATTGCTGTCAAACAACAAACTCACACACAGAGATTTGACGTTCACACAACAAGCGTCTTTGTGACCCATTAATCAATGTCATAAATAAATATGAAACGTTATCTCCCTCAGCTGCAGATTTTGGGAATCATGTGTTACCCTGATACACAATCTTCTGTATGCAGCCTCTGTATCGCTCGGCTTGGGTTTCCTCCAATGTCACGTCCACCTGCGTATTTGACCTTAAACTTGACGCGTTTTTAAAATACTGATAGAAGCGGCATGAAACACTACCCCACGTCCTCACAACACGACAGGTGCTCCCCTCAACCTAAAGTCGTGTAGGCGGACGTAAAATCTCCCGGTTTTAAACAAGTCTCATAAATTCATCATCACAATCATTGTCAGATTTGTTGGAGACAAACTGGACCCAGTCGCGAGTTGTGTGAGAATCTCTGCTTGACACCTGTGGTATCATATTGACCGACAAATCCGACGTTGCGAGTTGTGTGAGAATCTCTGCTTGACACCTGTGGTATCATATTGACCGACAAATCCGACGTGGCGAGTTGTGTGAGAATCTCTGCTTGACACCTGTGGTATCATATTGACCGACAAATCCGACGTGGCGAGTTGTGTGAGAATCTCTGCTTGACACCTGTTGTATCATATTGACCGACAAATCCGACGTGGCGAGTTGTGTGAGAATCTCTGCTTGACACCTGTGGTATCATATTGACCGACAAATCCGACGTGGCGAGTTGTGTGAGAATCTCTGCTTGACACCTGTGGTATCATATTGACCGACAAATCCGACGTGGCGAGTTGTGTGAGAATCTCTGCTTGACACCTGTGGTATCATATTGACCGACAAATCCGACGTGGCGAGTTGTGTAAGAATCTCTGCTTGACACCTGTTGTATCATATTGACCGACAAATCCGACGTCGCGCCTTCACCACAATCAACAGATAGCAGGGTGCACAGGCTCTGAGTGAGTACAGGGGAGAATTTCCGGATAACGTCATTCGGCGCCTTTCGAACTGTCCCACGTTGCACCCTTATTTTGTGGCACGTGGAGGATACACACATTAATGAAACGTTGACGTTCAGTTTCTATGTTGTTTCACTTTTCTTCAGTGAAGTGGAGTGTGAAATCGGACATTGTACCCTAGTGAGGTTGCATGCTGTGTTGACATTTCAATTGTTTGACAGGAATTTCTAAGAAGTTGATGGTTCACAAAAGTAGACAAAACCTGTATCAGTGACGTTTCGGTATGGATCCTTATACCGTTGTTGTAAAGGATCTGTACCGAACTGTCCTATAACGGTATGATAAAGAAGTTGTTATCTAAAACATTTTTTCTCCACTTTGACATATGATGGTAATTATTCTATGAAAAGGTGTTTCTGTCACGTCAGATTGAAATTAACCGTTTGCATCGATCAGTGTATTTTTGTGCGTTATTTCTACTTATTTATGAGCGATAGTTTATATAAATCTATTATCACTTCTGTGTATTTTCACAGCTACATCGTAACGATAGTTTGTAACGGGTAAGGTAGACAGGTTTATGTGAGGTGAGTTGAAATTGTGATTAACGTCGCGTCCAAGATTATTGCACTTATATAGCAACGTGCATGCACGTGTGTGTGTGTGTGTGTGTGTGTGTGTGTGTGTGTGTGTGTGTGTGTGTGTGTGTGTGTGTGTGTGTGTGTGTGTGTGTGTGTGTGTGTGTGTGTGTGTGTGTGTGTGTGTGTGTGTGTGTGTGTGTGTGTGCGTGTGTGTGTGTGGCTGCTTGTACTAGTCTGGACTGATGCCGATTTATAGTGCTAGCACAATGAGATACAATGCCGCAGTTTAACATGAATACCCCACTCAGACACAGTATACTGACTCCGAGCCGACCAGTCCTTGTTTTAACCCCTTAATGCCGAACGCCAGACAGGGTAACAACAAGTACCATCTTTTAAGGTCTTTTGGTATGACGCGGCCGTGGATCGAAGCCCGGACCTTCCGCTCTCTGGGCGGACGCTCTACCATTAGACCACGGAGGCGGTCTGACAGGTTTATATACCGACTATGCCCGATATCGGTTCCGTCTACAATTCACTTGGTTACAATACAACGTCACTTGCTCCATAAGGGCACCAATATCTGCACCGAAAAAAAAAGACAAAAGAAGTTGATATCCATCCAACTTTTTGATGGTAGAACTTGTTACTTGATTCTACACAAAGTTACCAACCGAATATCTGAGAAAAGTTGTGGTAATTTCATAAAATGTAAAACTGTACATCGTTATACCTTTTCTGCAGAAAAAAACATGATAGAGCATTATGTACAGTAAACTACGGTTATAACGAACTCAAAGGGACTACTAATTTTAGTCCGTAGTTCGTTATAAGCATATATACAGCATAACTACAGCAAATAGTCGGGAACAAAAAGTAAGTTCGTTATATCCGTCAGTTCGTTATAAGCGTGTTCGTTATAACCGTAGTTTACTGTATATTAATTTAGTGCCCCAAAGCCTGCATATGGACATAGTAGTATGTGCAGAGCAAGGCTTGATTATTTGCAGACACTCGACGCTCTGCATGGTTACAGTTACAGCAGGAATAAAATAATGATACAATCGTTTTACACTCAACTTAACTATGGAGAAGTAAGACGAGTTCGATGAACAACTTCTTTATTACAATTAGTGCGACGTTCCGGTGTAGGTCCTAACACCTTTATCAAGCAAGTTAACACTTCATCACATGTACACCAACTCCTAAATGCCAATGAAAGAACTTAACTATGGATCACTGATAGCTGAGCAGACAAGATGATGCTGTACTTGAAAGTGTTAATATGTTATATATGAACCTTTATATCAAACTGTGTATGACTTAGTGTGATGTTAACAACATATTCTTGAAGACTTTAAACCGAAGTTAACAAGATTTATAGCTAAAATGGATAGAATTATCATAAAAACGCCCGCATGTTATCAGAAATGAGCGGGCCACTGTAACTTGATAATGCCCTCATATTACTTGACGACGGGCCATTATCACGCCCGTTGTTAGGTGACGTCATAGGATAGGGATAGGTGACGTAACGTTTAATAGTGACGTTATCTGGTTTGCTCTATGACGTTTCAATATTTGATAAAGTGGGTCAGTGACATTCGTGTTGATTGCAGTAAATGTTTCAAAACCGATATTGTTGTTTCTTTTTATTTGATAACAAATTCCATCAATTTTCGCTATAATAACGGTAACGCTATTTTTCAGGGCATTATCATTTGCAGAAGCCCTCGGTCTTTTCAACTGCCCTCCTTCGTCGTGCCCTGAAAAATAGCGTTACCCTTATAATAGACGATATTATATTCGTGTTCATGTCATACTATGTTTACAACACGAATGTCAAGAGAGAGATTCCGGATACCGGCATTTAGGCACGAGTGTCGAGAACATAGTATGTCATGAACACGAATATGATGTACTTAGTTACCGAAGAAAATGTCTATAGAGACGAATTTTAGTGTTTTAAACTCGCGATATTTTCTTTTTGGGGTAAATAAACTACTGAAAGTTTTAATATTGAGCAAGCTGAGCATTTATGCATGCCATACGTAATTTTAATGTTACGCAAAGCCTTCTTGGTAAATAGATATGGCGAGTTTTGATTGTGGGTGTCCTTATGCTATTCGCCTGTCGAACTGGTTCGACAGTAGCAACACGGCTAGTGATACACTCTGTCGAACAACGGCGGAACCACAATTTGTCGAATGACGTTAACAATCTTCAGCTGTGACGTCGTTTCTAGTGTGACGTCATTCCGACCTCACGTCACAATATAATTCGAATGACGTCAACAATGCCGTCCGGATGACGGAAACAATACACAGTTGTCCCGTGACGTGGTATGACCCAAGGACGCATATCATTTTGAAGAACCCCGATCTGTTTGCCCTCGTCGGTAATAACACAAAATGTTCATATTCTCAGACATCTTAAGGGCACATTCCCATATCTAATCTGAAACGCATTTACGTGGACTTCACACGAAGCATATCAACATCAAAATATGGATTAAGAACGCACTCTTTACCAGGCAAATACTTTAGTTCCCGGAAGTGGGAATACATTATCCAATTATTTGCTAAAAGCATATTTTTCCCGTAGTAGGCACTCCGACTACAAGACAAGTCTGTCTACGCGTTTCTAACCATGTGCTATCAGCCATGGCCATGAGCATGAGTAACACTAACAGGCGGCCCGTCCTTCTTGTGTATCAATGAAAGCTCTTAACGCCCTGCCCCCTCCAGACCTGGCTTACGCACAGCCCTAGGCTCTGAAGTGTCCTTATCTGTACATGGTGTGGGATATTGCCTCGTAGGATTTCAAGGACGACAAAAAAACAATTCTAAAAGCGTTTTCAACTCGAAATATTGGATGAACTCAAGTGGCGATTAATGTTTTCATATTTGCGTAGATGCTGAGATGCAATCGTTCAAAGGTACTTGTTTTAGAGATGCAGTAATGTTAGACCGTTTTGGGCAGTGCGTAAATAGTTTGTAACGATCTGGTGTGAGTGCAGTGAGCAATGGAACGTCCAGAGTGTTTGCTCTCACAGCTTGGGTTCAGCAGCTGCTGATGGATTATGTATTGTGTGTTGGGTATTAAGTATTATACATTATCCAAATGAATGGACTACATGTTTAGACGTAATTAATGCATTCATCACGCCATAGAGCATATCAAGGAATCAATCTCCTTGTGTGTTAAACATGAGGAACCGTTTTAGTTTGAGCACTGGAAGTAATTATTTTCAAAAATCATGTTCAGGGTTCAAGGAAAGCAACGCAATTCTGCACAGCCATAGATGTTTGTTGTTTGACGCCGCACTTAACTATATCCTTGCTGACGGTGGACTATAAATATCCGAGTCTGAAACAGACAAACCAGTGATTGATATGATGAGCATAGTAATACCGGAAATGATAACAGGCATTCAATATCAATATTTCTTAGCATACTACTTTCTGATCGATAGTTTATATTAGCACATAATCACTTTTGTCCATTTTCACTCGATTGTTTGTATCACGGGTAAGGTGGACAGGTTTATGGGTAACTTCTCAGTCTGCCTACATCTCAATCTGCCTACACTTTTTTTGGTAGGCAGACTGAGTATAAATAAGTAATAAGTGTAGGCAGACTGAGTATAAATAAGTAATTAGTGTAGACAGACTGAGTATAAATAAGTAATTAGTGTAGGCAGACTGAGTATAAATAAGTAATTAGTGTAGGCAGACTGAGTATAAATAAGTAATTAGTGTAGGCAGACTGAGTATAAATAAGTAATTAGTGTAGGCAGACTGAGTATAAATAAGTAATTAGTGTAGGCAGACTGAGTATAAATAAGTAATTAGTGTAGGCAGACTGAGTATAAATTAGTAATAAGTGTAGGCAGACTGAGAGTAGTGAAATGCTATTTTACCTAGTGAAAAATGGAATGGTCCACAATGTAACAGCGAGAGAAAAGGAAGATGTTGTTTTACATACATGTCGTATCAACAGTAGATTAAAAACAACATCGGCCCTACGGCCTTTCAGACACAAAATAATCTAAAGGTTAATGTGAGACATTCCAATGTTTCTTTGTTTGTTTTGGTTAGTTTTCAAAATACTATTATCAAGTTCCAATGCCTTCTCAATGAGAAGGATTAACCAATTTACTCGGAGATCAAACACTTATCTACTTTGTTTTTATAAGTTAATCCCATTCACACTTTACTCACATTGTTAACCTATTACTTAATTTCAAGGAGTATTTTATTCTAAAAACCCTGAAATGGTATAAAAGGTGTGTGTAAAACTTTGGTGACAGTGTTATGATGGCTGCGTTACAGAAAGTTGAGTTCATCACTTCTCAGGCTGGAGGTCAGCAAGTCTTGTTTGGAGGTTTATGTACCGACTATACCCCGTATCGGTTACGGTTCCGTCAGATGCTGACGGATTATGTGTTGTGTGTTGTGCGTTGTGCGTTGTGCGTTGTGTTTAGACGTACTGAATGTATTTATTTATCTACCATATCCGGCGATCACTCTTCTTGTTTGTAAAACGTGAGGAAACTTTTTTTGTGAGTATTGGAACAAATAATTTTTATTTCTGCACAACCATAATTGTTTGTTATCTAACGCCGCGCTTAACTATATTCTTGCTGACGGCGGCTTATAAATAGCCGAACCTGGTACAGACAAACCAGTGATCGATATGATCAGCATGATATTACCGGAAATGATGACACGCAATCCAACAAGTCATCGAGTCTGACCACTCGATCCAATTAGTCCCCTCGTATGACTGGCATACATGTACGACATGCTCGCTGGCAAACGAGTTTAACTTACAGGATTTGGGGACGTCCGTTTAGCCTGTGTGAACGAGCAATTGGGTGAATGCTATTTGCGTCACAGTGGCGGTCGGTTAGCCTAGTGGTTAAAGCGTTCGCTCGTCACGCCGAAGAACCGGGTTCGAATCCCGACATTGGTACAATGTATGAAGCCCATTTCTGGTGTCCCCCGCCGTGATATTGCTGGAATATTGCTAAAAGCGGCGTAAAACCAAACTCACTCATTCACTTATTGCGTCACAGTCAATATTGCAGCTTTATCACGGCGGCGTGTTGGGAATCGAACTCAGGCCTCCAGCGTGACGAGCGCACAGTTTTATCACAAGGCATTTCCAAACGAAGTCATACCTGATCTCTATGCAAAGCATGGGGTGGAGGTCGTATTGTTACCCGATAGCAAATCCTTCATTAACCATACATAGTTGTAGAAGTAGGATTGACGTACGTGCATCAGACAAACACTATGTTCGAGCGTTAAAAGTTAAGGGAACGTGCTTCATCTCATCTTTCATCTTTCAATGTTTAAGATTACTGCTTCCTTGACTTCACTTCGAACATACCAGGGGGCACGGGTGGCCCAGTCGTCTAAGGCGCCGCAATTCGCTGTGCAGAGTTGCGTCCCTTAGGCACGCCAGAAACCTATGATTGTGGGTTCGAATCCCGGTTCGCCCCGATTATGTTTCTAGGTTGGTCAGCACCATAGCCGTGCTCGTGGGTTTCACCGAAGTGGTAAACGTCTGAGACCTGCATCACTTCGGGCTTTCCTCCCACATTAAGCTGACACGCCGCGATATAACTGTAATACTGTTAAAAGCGGCGTTAAACCCAACTCACTCACTCACTCACTCGAACATACCATACCCTGTAAACATATAACTGCATCACATTTACACCCAGACAATAACATTGGAACTCTCTGAGACCTTAGCTGGAAACTGGTACACACGCCATTACTGGTCTGAAGGGTTTGCAGTTTAGCATGTATTGTAAAACCTGTTCCATCTTCGTATGCATTTAGAGGATTAGCGTGGAATGTATATGAACTGTTGATTACGTTGGAATTACACGGGAAGTATTGGCTGTCGGATGTGTGAAAGGGTGCGTGCTATTCATGTTGTTGCTATCATGTTTTACAAACCGGGATTTTAATGGATTATAAGTATTGTTATTTTAAGTAGGTTTGTAATATTGACAGTCGAAACATTCTGTATAGTATTATAACGTGTGTGTTTTGAATAATGTCTAGGTGCGATGACATAAGTATTACTGATTTGTATAATGTCTAGGTGTGCGATCACATAAGTATTACTGATTTGTATAATGTCTAGGTGTGGGGTGACAAGTATTACTGATTTGTATAATGTCTAGGTGTGCGATCACATAAGTATTACTGATTTGTATAATGTCTAGGTGTGGGATGACATAAGTATTACTGATTTGTATAATGTCTAGGTGTGTGATGACACAAGTATTACTGATTTGTATAATGTCTAGGTGTGTGATGACATTAGTGTTACTGATTTGTATAATGTCTAGGTGTGTGATGACATAAGTATTACTGATTTGTATAATGTCTAGGTGTGTGGTGACATAAGTATTACTGATTTGTATAATGTCTAGGTGTGGGGTGACATAATTATTACTGATTTGTATAATGTCTAGGTGTTTCATGACATAAGTTTTACTGATTTGTATTATGTTTAGTTGTGTCATGACATAAGTATTACTGATTTGTATAATGTCTAGGTGTGTCATGACATAAGTATTACTGATTTGTATAATGTCTAGGTGTGTGATGACATAAGTGTTACTGATTTGTATAATGTCTAGCTGTGTGATGACATAAGTGTTACTGATTTGTATAATGTCTAGGTGTGTGACGACATAATTATTACTGATTTGTATAATGTCTAGGTATGTGATGACACCAGTATTACTGATTTGTATAATGTCTAGGTGTGCGATGAAATAAGTGTTACTGATTTGTATAATGTCTAGGTGTGTGATGACATAAGTATTACTGATTTGTATAATGTCTAGGTGTGTGATGACATAAGTGTTACTGATTTGTATAATGTCTAGGTGTGTGATGACATAATTATTACTGATTTGTATAATGTCTAGTTGTGGGATGACATAATTATTACTGATTTGTATAATGTCTAGGTGTATCAAGACATAAGTATTACTGATTTGTATAATGTCTAGGTGTGTGATGACATAAGTATTACTGATTTGTATAATGTTTAGGTGTGTGATGACATAAGTATTACTGATTTGTATAATGTCTAGGTGTGTGATGACATACGTATTACTGATGTGTATAATGTCTAGGTGTGTGATGACACCAGTATTACCGATTTGTATAATGTCTAGGTGTGTGATGACATAAGTGTTACTGATTTGTATAATGTCTAGGTGTGTGATGACATACATGTAAGTGTTACTGATTTGTATAATGTCTAGGTGTGTGATGACATAAGTATTACTGATTTGTATAATGTCTAGGTGTGTGATGACACCAGTATTACTGATTTGTATAATGTCTAGGTGTGCGATGAAATAAGTGTTACTGATTTGTATAATGTCTAGGTGTGTGATGACATAAGTATTACTGATTTGTATAATGTCTAGGTGTGTGATGACATAAGTGTTACTGATTTGTATAATGTCTAGGTGTGTGATGACATAATTATTACTGATTTGTATAATGTCTAGTTGTGGGATGACATAATTATTACTGATTTGTATAATGTCTAGGTGTATCAAGACATAAGTATTACTGATTTGTATAATGTCTAGGTGTGTGATGACACAAGTATTACTGATTTGTATAATGTCTAGGTGTGTGATGACATAAGTGTTACTGATTTGTATAATGTCTAGGTGTGTGATGACATAAGTATTACTGATTTGTATAATGTCTAGGTGTGTGGTGACATAAGTATTACTGATTTGTATAATGTCTAGGTGTGGGGTGACATAATTATTACTGATTTGTATAATGTCTAGGTGTTTCATGACATAAGTTTTACTGATTTGTATAATGTTTAGTTGTGTCATGACATAAGTATTACTGATTTGTATAATGTCTAGGTGTGTCATGACATAAGTATTACTGATTTGTATAATGTCTAGGTGTATCAAGACATAAGTATTACTGATTTGTATAATGTCTAGTTGTGGGATGACATAATTATTACTGATTTGTATAATGTCTAGGTGTATCAAGACATAAGTATTACTGATTTGTATAATGTCTAGGTGTGTGATGACACAAGTATTACTGATTTGTATAATGTCTAGGTGTGTGATGACATAAGTGTTACTGATTTGTATAATGTCTAGGTGTGTGATGACATAAGTATTACTGATTTGTATAATGTCTAGGTGTGTGGTGACATAAGTATTACTGATTTGTATAATGTCTAGGTGTGGGGTGACATAATTATTACTGATTTGTATAATGTCTAGGTGTGTGATGACATAAGTGTTACTGATTTGTATAATGTCTAGGTGTGTGATGACATAAGTATTACTGATTTGTATAATGTCTAGGTGTGTGGTGACATAAGTATTACTGATTTGTATAATGTCTAGGTGTGGGGTGACATAATTATTACTGATTTGTATAATGTCTAGGTGTTTCATGACATAAGTTTTACTGATTTGTATAATGTTTAGTTGTGTCATGACATAAGTATTACTGATTTGTATAATGTCTAGGTGTGTCATGACATAAGTATTACTGATTTGTATAATGTCTAGGTGTATCAAGACATAAGTATTACTGATTTGTATAATGTCTAGTTGTGGGATGACATAATTATTACTGATTTGTATAATGTCTAGGTGTATCAAGACATAAGTATTACTGATTTGTATAATGTCTAGGTGTGTGATGACACAAGTATTACTGATTTGTATAATGTCTAGGTGTGTGATGACATAAGTGTTACTGATTTGTATAATGTCTAGGTGTGTGATGACATAAGTATTACTGATTTGTATAATGTCTAGGTGTGTGGTGACATAAGTATTACTGATTTGTATAATGTCTAGGTGTGGGGTGACATAATTATTACTGATTTGTATAATGTCTAGGTGTTTCATGACATAAGTTTTACTGATTTGTATAATGTTTAGTTGTGTCATGACATAAGTATTACTGATTTGTATAATGTCTAGGTGTGTGATGACATAAGTATTACTGATTTGTATAATGTTTAGTTGTGTCATGTCATAAGTATTACTGATTTGTATAATGTCTAGGTGTGTGATGACATAAGTTTTACTGATTTGTATAATGTTTAGTTGTGTCATGACATAAGTATTACTGATTTGTATAATGTCTAGGTGTGTGATGACATAAGAGTTACTGATTTGTATAATGTTTAGTTGTGTCATGACATAAGTATTACTGATTTGTATAATGTCTAGGTGTGTGATGACATAAGAGTTACTGATTTGTATAATGTCTAGGTGTGTGATGACATAAGTATTACTGATTTGTATAATGTCTAGGTATGTGATGACACCAGTATTACTGATTTGTATAATGTCTAGGTGTGTGATGACACCAGTATTACTGATTTGTATAATGTCTAGGTGTGCGATGAAATAAGTGTTACTGATTTGTATAATGTCTAGGTGTGTGATGACATAAGTATTACTGATTTGTATAATGTCTAGGTGTGTGATGACATAATTATTACTGATTTGTATAATGTCTAGTTGTGGGATGACATAATTATTACTGATTTGTATAATGTCTAGGTGTATCAAGACATAAGTATTACTGATTTGTATAATGTCTAGGTGTGTCATGACATGAGTATTACTGATTTGTATAATGTTTAGGTGTGTGATGACATAAGTATTACTGATTTGTATAATGTCTAGGTGTGTCATGACATACGTATTACTGATTTGTATGATGTCTAGGTGTGTGATGACACCAGTATTACTGATTTGTATAATGTCTAGGTGTGCGATGAAATAAGTATTACTGATTTGTATAATGTTTAGTTGTGTCATGACATAAGTATTACTGATTTGTATAATGTCTAGGTGTGTGATGACATAAGTATTACTGATTTGTATAATGTCTAGGTGTGTGATGACATAAGTGTTACTGATTTGTATAATGTCTAGCTGTGTGATGACATACATGTAAGTGTTACTGATTTGTATAATGTCTAGGTGTGTGATGACATAAGTATTACTGATTTGTATAATGTCTAGGTGTGTGATGACACCAGTATTACTGATTTGTATAATGTCTAGGTGTGCGATGAAATAAGTGTTACTGATTTGTATAATGTCTAGGTGTGTGATGACATAAGTATTACTGATTTGTATAATGTCTAGGTGTGTGATGACATAAGTGTTACTGATTTGTATAATGTCTAGGTGTGTGATGACATAATTATTACTGATTTGTATAATGTCTAGTTGTGGGATGACATAATTATTACTGATTTGTATAATGTCTAGGTGTATCAAGACATAAGTATTACTGATTTGTATAATGTCTAGGTGTGTCATGACATAAGTATTACTGATTTGTATAATGTTTAGGTGTGTGATGACATAAGTATTACTGATTTGTATAATGTCTAGGTGTGTCATGACATACGTATTACTGATTTGTATAATGTCTAGGTGTGTGATGACACCAGTATTACTGATTTGTATAATGTCTAGGTGTGCGATGAAATAAGTGTTACTGATTTGTATAATGTCTAGGTGTGTGATGACATACGTATTACCTATTTGTATAATGTCTAGGTGTGGGTGACATAATTATTACTGATTTGTATAATGTCTAGGTGTGGGGTGACATAATTATTACTGATTTGTATAATGTCTAGGTGTTTCATGACATAAGTATTACTGATTTGTATAATGTCTAGGTGTGTCATGACATAAGTATTACTGATTTGTATAATGTTTAGGTGTGTCATGACATAAGTATTACTGTGTACATCGCCGTGCGGTAGGGTTGCACTTGTGACATATTGTGATATATTGTGCAAAACAAATTGTACTCATTTGGGGAATCGAACCCGGTGCTTGGTAGACATGCCGATGCTTTGACTGCTGGACTACCCGCCTGTATTACTGCAGTGATGGGCGTAGATTAGCGATTTCCATCAAGTTAGATTACCAGCACTTAACAGCGGCCATAAAGCATCTAGGGATGTAATCAGTTAACGCCCACTTACCTGTTGGCGAGAGAAAGTGTTTAATGGCCACTGGTGCAAGAGCAGCTACTAATTATGGCCATGTTCAGGGCATGTGTGGACCTGGCCAGGACCTGGTCTCCACGCTGGCAGATGCTTCGTAGCCTTCTCGCCCACTGATTGTTGTGTCCGATCAAAGAGTGAGTGAGTGAGTGAGTATGGTTTTACGCCGATTTTAGAAATATTCCAGCAATATATGTTGATGAAATATTGTTTTAAAATCTGGTACACACACCTAGTCGCTTCCAAAGGGCAATTTTATACGATTAACATCAATTATGAAATAAATATTTCTTAATCGTTCACCTAGCGTGAATTCGATATGCAGAGTGGGGACCCTTAGCCTCGATTCGCCGGTTGGGGGTTCGAATCTCAGATATGTCATGATTATGATGCTGGGGCTGACAGCGCTATATTCGTGAGATGATGTGAAAAGAGGCATTATTGTACTTACATAGCGACGTGCATCAAGTGGAGTCGGTGGCGATATTGTCTTGGTAGCAATTCGCTGTGCGGAGCTGAACCACTTCGATGTTTCAGGATCTTGGGATCAGGGTTCCATTCCCAAATTGTAAACGCTTGATACCTGAATCGTTTTCAATCTTTCCTCACACAGTAAGCTTGGCGATTTACGATTTACTCGATTTACTCTCTCAATCCACTCGGAGAACAGATATTTAAAAAGGACAATAATACCTGCATCATTTTCAATCTTTCCTCACACAGTAAGCTTGGCGATTTACTCGATTTACTCTCTCAATCCACTCGGAGAACAGATATTTAAAGAGGACAATAATACCTGCATCATTTTCAATCTTTCCTCACACAGTAAGCTTGGCGATTTACTCGATTTACTCTCTCACTCCACTCGGAGAACAGATATTTAAAGACAACAGTAATACCTGCATCATTTTCAATCTTTCCTCACACAGTAGGCTTGGCGATTTACTCGATTTACTCTCTCAATCCACTCGGAGAACAGATATTTAAAAAGGACAATAATACCTGCATCATTTTCAATCTTTCCTCACACAGTAAGCTTGGCGATTTACGATTTACTCGAATTACTTTCTCACTCCACTCGGAGAACAGAATTTTAAAGAGGACTAATGCACCGAGCTTACAAATTTGATTCACGTTGTCCAAACACCTCCTTATGTGCCTGCTTAATGGTATTTTATGACTGGGTTAATGTTATAACAAAGCACTAAACACAACTTGTACTCCTGCCGAACTTTACATGAGACCGCGGAGCCTACTCCAGGATGAACAATCAAGTATTTGAAAGGTATTGAGAAGTGATAGGTTTCCACCTTGGTCATCTTATTACTTTTGTTGTTCTTACGGGTACACACAGGTTCTCGGCCTCATAGCATATCTTCACCTGATGAAGTAGTAAGTGTATGCTCCGAAACGTTGTGTTTCTCATAATAAAGAAGTTGACCTCCATAAGTTCTCGCGTTCACCAAAGTCCCTGTTACATAGCAGTTTCAAGTCATATATCATTGCACCTTTTCAGTGTTAGTCTTAGAAAGTTTAGGGTAGCACTTGCAAGATTTCGATGTTCATCACACGATCTTTTACTTGAAAAAGGTAGATATCAAAATTTTCCGAGAGAAAATAGACTCTGTTCACTATGTGACCTAGGATTAATTGAGGACGAGTATCACTTTTTACTAGTATGTCCGCATTATGATGAACTAAGAAAAGTATATTTACCAAAATATTTTCGTATAAACCATTATACATTTAAGTTTAAACTATTACTGACCACTAGCAACATTGAAACCATAAGAAATCTTTCTATGTACATATATCATGCTTTTATACAAAGAAAATCAAGTTTGGAAATTATATGATTGTACCAATTGCTCCTGTAATCATGATTGTACTATAGGCCTGTGGCCTCCTCAGAACGTTGAATAAAGAAATTGAATTGAAGTTGTCTTCCTTACGATGAATAAAATATTCATGGCCTCAACACGCTGCCGGTTCTTAGGTTCAATCCGGCCACATGTCTCCATGGTTCGCGCTGGTGACCCAGTGGTCAGTACAGAGCTGTCTCGGTTTGCCGACATACGCTGATCGTTGGTTCGAATCTCCGATCCAGCATCTTTCCTCTCATGTTTTAGCTGACCACTGTAACAGGCTTTAGTTATGTTAGAAGCTACGTTTAATGAAACGTCAGTCAGGCGATCAAGAGCAGTTATATTCTATTTGTCGTATGTGCGATATATTGGTGTTGATTAGTAAATGAAAAAGGAAGAATCGAATCATTGAGCTACACAATCTTTACGGCGGTACAGTTTATGTGTCTGGTATGTGATATGTGTTAAACGTTTTAACGAGCGTGTTACATCATAGTGTAGCATGATTCAAATCAACATGCAATCAGATAGCAGGTCCACACAGCCGCACGTATTGGTCATTGTTGATCCACTTAGTGAGTGAGTGAGTGAGTGAGTGAGTAAGTGAGTGAGTGAGTGAGCGAGTGAGTAAATGATTGAGTGATTGAGTGAGTGAACGAGTGAGTGAGTGAGTGAGTGAACGAGTGAGTGAGTGAGTGAGTGAGTGAACGAGTGAGTGAGTGAGTGAGTGAACGAGTGAGTGAGTGAGTGAGTGAGTGAGTGAGTGAGTGAGTGAGTTAGTTAGTGCCTCCAGCTATTGGTTGCGTGTCTGCTGATTGTGGGTGGACAGCTCCAAGCGACGCGGATCATCCACCACTTGAAACAAACGATCACGGAAGAGAACAAGATCGGGTCGAATCTGGGATTGCGGCTTAGACAGTCTTGTCACCTTGTCACCTTGTCACAGACTTACAGTCGACAACAGAATCACTAAATACCAGCTGCCTGTGACCAGTTTATAGCCGTACAACAAGGACTGCGATGTGGTTTGAATGACAACGTCAGTTGGAGACAATGAGACTTTGCCTGATGACTCTACCAGAACACCTGTGATAGTACAGGAGGCATTGAGACTTCAAGGGTTGACTCTACCAGAACACCTGTGATAGTACAGGAGGCATTGAGACTTCAAGGGTTGACTCTACGAGAACACCTGTGATCGTACAGGAGGCATTGAAACTTCGTGTGATGACTGTACCAGAACACCTGTGATCGTATAGGAGGCATTGAGACTTTGCGTGTTGACTCTACCAGAACACCTGTGATCGTATAGGAGGCATTGAGAGTTTGCGTGTTGACTCTACCAGAACACCTGTGATAGTACAGGAGGCATTGAGACTTCAAGGGTTGACTCTACGAGAACACCTGTGATCGTACAGGAGGCATTGAGACTTCAAGGGTTGACTCTACCAGAACACCTGTGATAGTACAGGAGGCATTGAGACTTCAAGAGTTGACTCTACCAAAACACCTGTGATAGTACAGGAGGCATTGAGACTTTGCGTGTTGACTCTACCAGAACACCTGTGATCGTATAGGAGGCATTGAGAGTTTGCGTGTTGACTCTACCAGAACACCTGTGATCGTACAGGAGGCATTGAGACTTCAAGGGTTGACTCTACGAGAACACCTGTGATCGTACATGAGGCATTGAGACTTCAAGGGTTGACTCTACCAGAACACCTATGATAGTACAGGAGACATTGAGACTTCAAGGGTTGACTCTACGAGAACACCTGTGATCGTACAGGAGGCATTGAGACTTCGTGTGATGACTGTACCAGAACACCTGTGATCGTATAGGAGGCATTGAGACTTTGCGTGTTGACTCTACCAGAACACCTGTGATCGTATAGGAGGCATTGAGAGTTTGCGTGTTGACTCTACCAGAACACCTGTGATAGTACAGGAGGCATTGAGACTTTGCAGTTGACTCTACGAGAACACCTGTGATCGTACAGGAGGCATTGAGACTTCAAGGGTTGACTCTACCAGAACACCTGTGATAGTACAGGAGGCATTGAGACTTCAAGAGTTGACTCTACCAAAACACCTGTGATAGTACAGGAGGCATTGAGACTTTGCGTGTTGACTCTACCAGAACACCTGTGATCGTACAGGAGGCATTGAGACTTCAAGGGTTGACTCTACCAGAACACCTATGATAGTACAGGAGACATTGAGACTTCAAGGGTTGACTCTACCAGAACACCTGTGATAGTACAGGAGGCATTGAGACTTCGTGTGATGACTCTACCAGAACACCTGTGATCGTATAGGAGGCATTGAGACTTTGCGTGTTGACTCTACCAGAACACCTGTGATCGTATAGGAGGCATTGAGACTTTGCAGTTGACTCTACCAGAACACCTGTGATAGTACAGGAGGCATTGAGACTTCAAGGGTTGACTCTACGAGAACACTCAGGCTTGTGATCCTGTCGGAGGCATTAATGTTCGTGGGATTACTCTACCAGAACATTTAAGATTTAGTAGTAGGCAGTGAGGCTTCGTGTATTGACTCTTCCAAGACACCTGTACCCGTTTGGCACGTGTAATGACTTAAACAGAACACATGTGACGGTGGAGGCGGCTGATATTTCTACCAGAATACCCCGTGACCATGTAGCGGGCAATGAGGTTTCGGGTGCGGACTATACCACAACACACGTGACCCTGTAGGAGGCTAAGTTCAATCGTTGAAAGGACCGGATCCGCTCCCGGAGTATACGATACCCCGCCTGCTGCATCTACACACAGAAGGGCGGGTTTTACACACGGGAGAGAAAATAGAACACGAGAGTGTTCACGATTCCACCAGTTTTTGCGCTCTAAATACCACTAGTACAGAATGTTTCGATTATCTAACGGTAGTTCAGTAGCTTGAACTCGGGGGCAGCGATTTGATTGGCTATTTTGGGCCGATTTACTGAATCCTGGTTTCCGATTAATAGTTCCTGGACTTGTGTTGTTGACCAGGGGCGTCCCGTGCGGGCCGATCATTGACATTTTGTGTCTGCAGAGAAACCTGTTAAGAAATCATGTTGGCCGCTCTTGCTCAGTTCTACCACATTGAAGCATGCCAAAAGCCTTCAGGCGTCCATCAAGTGGTAGGTGATGAATTCGCAATCTCGTCCCACATTCTGCATTGAAGCAAAAATAGAGAGCTTTCGTTTTACTGAGGATAATGACAATCAGCAAGACTAATGGCTCAGACCTTTGACGACCTTTCGCTGATGTGTCAAAATCAAGAATGACCCCCACCCACGTGCACTGAGGGCTTGTGACGTCTACGTGTGCTGGGGCGTTAGATTTTAGAGCCGAAACCTTTCAATCTTTGACAGTTATTTTTCAAAACTGATCTTTCATCTGACGACTGATCATAATATTTATATTGCATGATGCTCTATTGTTTTGACGAGTATGTTATATTTGCTTATATACATGCGCCGTAATATGACTGGAACACTGTTAAAAGCGGCGTTAAACCCAACTCACTCACTCACTTTTATACCTATGGCGTAGGTTCAGTAGGGACATATTTCACTAATAATTATGTGACTGGCAGAGAATATCTTTAACTCAGTGCTGTACACACCTCGACCTTAAACTGGTTACCAGGTTTCCAAATGTAATTTGCCCCAGCAGTTAAACTATCACTTTCAGGTAGATAGAGTCGTGGTGTGTGTGTGTCTAGGTTCCACAAGATGTTGTGAATCAGGGCATTATATAAATATAGAAAATTTGATATGTTTCTGAAATTTTCTAAATCTGTGTTTAATGTCATTTTATGTTGTGTATATGTGTTCTACATTGAACAATGGGAAAACTGATTCAGGTGGCCATATTGCTAAAGTGGAAGCTTTTATACTGGAGCATTGGTCTGATCTCACTTTTTCAGATATGCTATAATCTGAGGTGATATTAATGTCCGCACATTGAACGGAAATAATCCCATTAATGAGGAGTGAGTGGGTGAGTATGGTTTTACGCCGCTTTTAGCCATAGTCCAGCAATATCATGGCGGGGGACAACAGAAATGGCCTTCACACATTGTACCCATGTCAGGAATCGAACACGGGTCTTCGGCGTGACGAGCGAACGCTTCAACCACAAGGCTGCATCTACACACAGAAGGGCGGGTTTTACACACGGGAGAGAAAATAGAACACGAGAGTGTTCACGATTCCACCAGTTTTTGCGCTCTAAATACCACTAGTACAGAATGTTTCGATTATCTAACGGTAGTTCAGTAGCTTGAACTCGGGGGCAGCGATTTGATTGGCTATTTTGGGCCGATTTACTGAATCCTGGTTTCCGATTAATAGTTCCTGGACTTGTGTTGTTGACCAGGGGCGTCCCGTGCGGGCCGATCATTGACATTTTGTGTCTGCAGAGAAACCTGTTAAGAAATCATGTTGGCCGCTCTTGCTCAGTTCTACCACATTGAAGCATGCCAAAAGCCTTCAGGCGTCCATCAAGTGGTAGGTGATGAATTCGCAATCTCGTCCCACATTCTGCATTGAAGCAAACATAGAGAGCTTTCGTTTTACTGAGGATAATGACAATCAGCTAGACTAATGGCTCAGACCTTTGACGACCTTTCACTGATGTGTCAAAATCAAGAATGACCCCCACCCACGTGCACTGAGGACTTGTGACGTCTTCGTGTGTTGGGGCGTTAGATTTTGGAACCAAAACCTTTCAATCTTTGACAGTTATTTTTCAAAACTGATCTTTCATCTGACGACTGATCATAATATTTATATTGCATGATCCTCAGTCTATTGTTTTGACGAGTATGTTATATTTGCTTATATACCTGCGCCGTGATATGACTGGAATACTGTTAAAAGCGTCGTTAAACCCAACTCACTCACTCACTTTTATACCCATGGCATAGGTTCAGTAGGGACATATTTCACTAATAATTATGTGACTGGCACAGAGTATTTTTAACTCAATGCTATACACACCTCGAACTTAAACGTGCTACCTGGTTACCAAATGTACTTTGCCCCAGCAGTTGAACTATCACTTTCAGGTAGATAGAGTCGTGGTGTGTGTGTGTCTATGTTCCACAAGATGTTGTGAATCAGGGCATTACATGGATATAGAAAACTTGATATGTTTCTGAAATTTTCTAAATCTGTGTTTAATGTCATTTTATGTTGTGTATATGTGTTCTACATTGAACAATGAGAAAACTGATTCAGGTGGCCATATTGCTAAAGTGGAAGCTTTTATACTGGAGCATTGGTCTGATCTCACTTTTTCAGATATGCTATAATCTGAGGTGATATTAATGTCCGCACATTGAACGGAAATAATCCCATTAATGAGGAGTGAGTGGGTGAGTATGGTTTTACGCCGCTTTTAGCCATAGTCCAGCAATATCATGACGGGGGACAACAGAAATGGCCTTCACACATTGTACCAATGTCAGGAATCGAACACGGGTCTTCGGCGTGACGAGCGAACGCTTTAACCACAAGGGGCGAATCGGGATTCGAACAAACTATCTAGGTTTCCAAGGGACGCAACTCTGCACAACGAATCGCGGCGCCTTAGACGACTGGGCCACCCGGTATATACTCAGTTATTATTTAGTGTAGATATTATACTTAATCGTCAGTTCAAGTCATTGTTTGAACTTGAATCATATCTGTCAAACTAACGGTACAGGCATATTCGTAGGATCATTATTCGTTTAAGCCTGAATTATCTAAAACTTAACACAGGAAGTCTTTCATCCATTGATAAATCCCTAAGGTTATACCCGTTTTCTGAATTCGTTTTCGAAGATCAAAACCATTTTATGTACATTTACCCTTTTCACGATAATCTCAGAAATGAGTACTTACGGCGGTGGTCTTTGTCCCATTTCAATGCTGTATATTTGTCTTCGTGGCTGTTCTTCAGTCAATCTCTAACGCAATATCAGCTACATTATGCGTCTGACCCGTGAAGATTCCGGGGTGGAATAGGTCTTCAGCAACCCATGCTTGCTGTATTAGGGGAGTATGCTTGTCGTAAAGGGCGACTAACGGGATCGGGTGGTCAGGTTCGCTGACTTGGTTGATGCATATGTCATCGATTCCAATTGCTTGGATCGATGTTCATGTTGTAAATCACTGGACTGTCTGGTCCAGACTCGATTATTTACAGACCGCCGTCATATAGTTGGAATATTGCTGAGTGCGGCGTAAAACAACAAACCCAACTACACATTATGCGTCTGTGTTACGAAATGAATAGTTGCGTTGATTTTGTATCTTACAGCGTGTGTTGTGTAACTCTGTTGTATAGGGGACTGTGGCCTTTTATACACAAAATAACAGAAATGACATCACGTCACCGTTTTGTGTGCAAATAAAATTTCTCTGAGCCCCGCGAATTTGCGTGACGAAGGTGTAACGCATGCAATGTTACCCTTTGGTGTGAACTTGTTTCTCGTTGTATTTGCGTTTTGTCGTCGTTTAGTGCATGTGTATCTATCCGATATATTTGCCACTTACTTTTAACATCCTATTTAGCAGATTATTCAAAATATCAACTCGGACCAGGAGGTTTTTTAAGTCGAATATCAATGAAAAGAATATGTAATATCATATTCAGGTCCTACTCCACGTTTTGTACTTTGAGACTGAGAAAAATGAAAACATGAAATATGAAAGTCTATAATATTACTGGACCGCCTCCGTGGTCTAGTGATAGAGCGTCCGCCCGGAGAGCGGAAGGTCCGGGGTTCGATCCCCGACCGCGTCATACCAAAAGACGTTAAAAGATGGTACTTGTTGTTACCCTGTCTGGCGGTCGGCATAAGGGGCTAAAACAAGGACTGGTCGGCTCGGAGTCAGTATACTGTGTCTGAGTGGGGTATTCATGTTAAAACTGCGGCATGGTATCTCAGTGAGCTAGCGCTATAAATCGGCATCAGTCCGGACTAGTACAAGCAGCCACACACATACACGTGCATGCACGTCGCTATATAAGTGCAATAATCTCGGACGCGACGTTAAACCCCATTTCATCTCACCTATAATATTACTGACTTTGATGTCTAGATGCATTCGTCACCACTCGCCCCTTTCCGTAACCTGCAAGATAACTCGACCCCCTATCGATGAATGTTATGTGCGAAAATACGACAAACCAATCAGAATGCGCGTATGATTTCAAGTTCTTCGTCAATGAATCCCTCAGACATAATTTTTGATTTTACATATGACTTGCATCTAAAAATTAACCAAGCACACAGTTAAATGTGTTCAATCATACTGTATAATTCCGCACGTCCCAATGTGCTTTAAATTGCATCTGAAATATATATAATACATGGGGAAATAATATGTGAACCATTACGCAACGAGTTGACAATTGTTTTAGGTAAGCCCGTTTGCGCTAAGACGGAACCCGGTCGCAAAATGGCCATGAGAGGGGCACGAGTCGCTATTCGGCTTGTCCCGGAATAACACGAGTTGGTCACGAAGAAGTCCAAATGAGGTTAAGACTCACGATATATATTTTCACAAAGATCATTTGGAAGTTCTTTGTTTCTTGAGCTTTAACAGGTGGATGTATTGACATAGGGCAACGGGTGAGATGTAACCTTTACTGTCTCCAGTATGAGCAGTGTCTAAAGTCACTTCACTGAACGGACATACATCTTTAACCTAGGGACTAAACAAAATGTTTAATCTACGGATATATGTGTTTCCTTGTAGTAATTATCACATATATGAAACATAGAAATTGCCAAAGGCCCATATAATACATTTTTTAATTCCTTTTATATATAATATCAACGATATTAGGTATCTCGGCTTATCGAGAAGTTGTTGTGGGATCGTACGAGGGATGAATATAAATATCGGAGTCTGACTATGATAGATTTCGTTGGAGTTGGTTGCCAATTGTTTTCATTTTTCAGCATACACTCCTCTAGGTCTACCAGCTTCTGACAACGTTGCTGATGAGCATGGATCCCACTGGCAATGGCGTAGAAAGCGCCCTCCTAGTGGTGTAAAAAGATATGACGTCATCATCGATTGAATAATGCTTGTCATTTTCTTCTTCAAAGGGAACACGGGTGGCCCAGTCGTCTAAGGCGCCGCGATTCGCTGTTGAGAGTTGGGTCCCTTGGGCACACCAGAAACCTATGATTGTGGGTTCGAATCCCGGTTCGCCCCGATTATGCCGAGCGCCAGACAGAGTAACAACAAGTACCATCTTTTAACGTCTTTAGGTATGACGCGGTCGGGGATCGAACCCGAACTTTAATACATGCAAATAGTTCGGAGTGTACTATACGTCCTTCGTAGTTAGACTTGGAACTTTTCAACCACCCACAGTATTATTAAGGGCTAGTAGTAATAAATATTTTGATTCATCCATAAGTTGTATGAAAGAACGACATACACCATGTAAACACGTAATGTTATATTTGATGATGGAAACGGAAACATATCGTTTTGTCACAACAAACACTGAAACACATGTAAATCAATATCGGTATATTTAATATGTTGGCACTTCACTTAACCTGATGGAGGAGGCTGGGTTAAACTGAGTACATGGTTTATCTGACCCGTGAAGATTCCGGGGTAGAATAGGTCTTCAGCAGCCCATGCTTGCCGTAAAAGGCGACTATGCTTGTCGTAAAAGGCGACTAACGGGATCGGGTGGTCAGGCTCGCTGACTTGGTTTATGCATGTCATCGATCCCAATTGCGTGGATCGATGCTCATGATATCAATCACTGGATTATCTGGTCTAGACTCGATTATTTAAAGACCGCCGTCATATAGCTGGAATATTGCTGAGTGTGGCGTTAAACAAGCAGCCAACCAATCAACCAACTATTGGATGTGTTTAGCATGATTTCGATCAACTCGTTACTCGGAAACGGAACATTATTACCCCGCTCAACGGTACATGTTTTGGGAATACCTTCAGTATTTATATATAATCTAGAAGTCTGCCACAGCACACTAACAAATACCATGCCATATTGAGATGTATCTAAACCACATGGTGCTCACAATCACTCACATTTCACTTGAGGAGCAATAATAATCAGTTTATAAGTACATGGTTTAAATGGTCATCACCATGAACTACCACGTTATACAGCTACAAGGCGGTGTTCAGACGCTGTGGTTATCCCCTGGAGTATTCCGCTGCGGCGTAAAACAACAAACCAACAACAACAACAACATGGTTTATTTATACAGCACGTTTCAGCATCACTAACTCTGTAACATCCGACTGCAGCATCCGACTGCAGCCCACTCTTTGTGAACGCGGCTCATTTAAAGTTCTATGTCTCCACATCCGATACCATTGCTCACTTCTTGCAGCGAGCTTAAGACGTTCATGCTGATCCTGCACGGAAAGAGTGCAGCATCACATAGCAGTCATGTGTTAACGAGGAGCGCCTAGCTGCATAACGGCACCGTGTCAGACAGGCATGTAACTCGCACACCCAGGAAACAGTTTACACAGGACGGAATTGCTACCAGCTTGCTGATACAGCACGGCGTGTTTGGTTGAAGTGGGTTGCTGCAGATCAATGGCTAGAGTGGAACTACACGTGGTGCGAAAGGCGGGACGTGTGGCAACTAGCGTTATCCGTTGAAGGGGTGACGACGTCGTTATATGAAGTTGCAAGCCGATGTTGTTGCAGGACGTCGCTGTCGTGACAGGAAGAGGTAAGCAATGTGTTTTATTTTGGCATTTAACATGTAACTACATGGGCGTTTTTTCAAATGCAGTCAGCAATTTTGTGGTAGGGTGAGGTGAGGTGAAGTTGGGTTTAACGTCGCGTCCAAGATTATTGCACTTATATAGCGACGTGCATGTACGTGTATGTGTGTGTGTGGCTGCTTGTACTAGATCAGACTGATGCCGATTTATAGTGCTACCTCACTGAGATACCATGTAGCAGTTTAACATGAATACCCCACTCAGACACAGTATACTGACTCCGAGCCGACCAGTCCTTGTTTTAGCCCCTTAATGCCGAGCGCCAGACAGGGTAACAACAAGTACCATCTTTTGAGGTCTTTTGGTATGACGCGGCCGTGGATCGAAGTCCGGACCTTCCGCTCTCTGGGCGGACGCTCTACCATTAGACCACGGAGGCGGTCTGACAGGTTTATATACCGACTATGCCCGATATCGGTTCCGTCTACAATTCACTTGGTTACAATACAACGTCACTTGCTCCATAAGGGCACCAATATCTGCACCGAAAAAAAAAGACAAAAGAAGTTGATATCCATGTAACAACAAGTACAATTTTTTTACCGTCTTTTGGTATGACGCGGCCGGGGATCGAACCCCGGATCTTCCGCTCCCCGGGCGGACGCTCTACCACTAGACCACGGAGGCGGTCTTCTGGTAGGGTTTAACGATTGATTAATGAGCGCCAATGCCGTGATGTCTGATTTTGTTGCATGATTTAACGAAATGAGGGCAGGAATCTGACTCGAGTTGCGTAACACCGGTATGATACACACGAATTATTCATAATTAATATGTAAAACGAGTCGCGTTAGATACTCCGATTTATTATGGCTGCGTTTCAAACTGCATATTTTTCAACACAAGTTGTAATAACGGTAACGGTTACCGTAACAAACGGTATCTAACGGGGATGAGTGTAACAATGTATTTATTACTTGCTTAACCGTTACACATTAGTTTATCATTGTTAATATTCATCGTTAGAACGAAACGTCGCGGTATACGGGGGAATTATGATTACAACATTAGTAGAAATACAATGATTCGACCACAGACTGTTCTATCGAAGTGCAGCTTGGCAATAAAGTGCGCAGCTTTCTCTGCAGTCGATGTTGAATATAGCTAAGAAGAAGGTACTAAAAACGTGTTTGTTGTTTAATGCCGCACTCAGCGATGTTCCAGCTATATGACGGCGGGGGACATCATAAATGGGCTTCACACATTGTACCCATGTCGGGAATCGAACCCGGGTCTTCGGCGTGACGAGCAAACGCTTTAACCACTGGGCCACCCGACCGCCCCTGCAATGCATCGGCTTGGTACTCATTGAACTTCCTCCTTCTTCACCATATTCTACACCGACAAATACCAACATCTTCTCAAACTTGAAGAAGGAGTGAGTGAGTGAGATGGGTTTAACGCCGCTTTTAACATTATTCCAGTCATATCACAATCGAGTCTGGACCAGACAATCCAGCATCGGTAACAACTCCTTTAATACTGTAAAGGCGACGTTTCGGTATAGATCCATATACCGTTGTCAAGCACCTCTTACGACAAGCATAATCGCCCCTTACGGCAAGGATGGGTTGCTGAAGACCAATTCTACCCTGGATGTTCACGGTGCTCGGTTCAGTGTCGGAGAACGGAGCCAGATAGACTATCGACTCATGGAGTCGGCAGATGATTTATCTGCTATATGATTGTAATTATCGTCAAACAACACCAATTACGGAACATCAATGGTGATTCCTGTAATGGGTTGTACTGTCGGTGGTACAATGTCGGTTTGGGAGCCGAGTAGACTTTGTCTACAGTCATTGTCAGAGTTGCAATGACGCCCCTATTCAAATGACCAGCTATTGGCCAAACTTTCTTATTGCGTGCTTTGAAACATAGCTGTGCGTTTATCAAACAGTGATATTTCCAACGGAAGAATACTAAATATAGTGAGAATACACAGAAACCGTGCGAAGAAGCTTACAGTATAGCCTTATTTCCCACACAACGGCAACCATACAGCCTTATTCCTCTCTCAACGGCAACCATACAGCCTTATTCCTCTCTCAACGGCAACCATTTGGCTTTATTTCTCTCACAACGGCAACCATATAGCCTTATTTCCCTTACAACGGCAACCATATAGCCTTATTTCTCTCACACCGGCAACCATATAGCCTTATTTCCCTTACAACGGCAACAATATAGCCTTATTCCTCTCTCAACGGCAACCATATGGCTTTATTCCTCTCTCAACGGCAACCATATAGCTTTATTTCTCTCAAAACGGCAACATATAGCCTTATTTCTCTCACAACGGCAACATATAGCCTTATTTCTCTCACAACGGCAACATATAGCCTTATTTCCCTTACAACGGCAACCATATAGCCTTATTTCCCTCACAACGGCAACCATATAGCCTTATTTCCTTCAGAACGACAACCATATAGCCTTATGTCTCTCACAACGGCAACCATATAGCCTTATTTCCCTTACAACGGCAACCATATAGCCTGATTTTTCTCACAACGGCAACCATATAGCCTTATTCCTCTCTCAACGACAACCATATAACTTTATTTCTCTCACAACGGCAACCATATAGCCTTATTTCCCCACAACGGCAACCATATAGCCTTATTCCTCTCTCAACGGCAATTATATAGCCTTATTTCCCTTGCAACGGCAACCATATAGCCTTATTTTCCTCACAACGGCAACCATATGGCCTTATTTCCCTCACAACGGCAGCCATATAGTCTTATTTCCCTTACAACGGCAACCATATAGCCTTATTTCCCTCAAAACGGCAACCATATAGCCTTATTTCCCTCACAACGGCAACCATATAGCCTTATTTCCCTCTCAACGGCAACCATATAGACTTATTTCCCTTACAACGGCAACCATATAGCCTTATTTTCCTCACAACGGCAACCATATATCCTGATTTCCCTCACAACGCCAACCATATAGCCTTATTTCTCTCTCAACGGCAACCATATAGACTTATTTCACTTACAACGGCAACCATATAGCCTTATTTCCCTCACAACGGCAGCCATATATCCTGATTTCCCTCACAACGGCAACCATATAGCCTTATATCTCTCTCAACGGCAACCATATAGACTTATTTCCCTTACAACGGCAACCATATAGCCTTATTTCCCTCACAACGGCAACCATATAGCCGTATTTCTCTCTCAACGGCAGCCATATATCCTGATTTCCCTCACAACGGCAACCATATAGCCTTATTTCCCTCACAACGGCAACCATATAGCTTTATTTCCCTCACAACGGCAACCATATAGCCTTATTTCTCTCTCAACTGCAACCATATAGACTTATTTCCCTTACAACGGCAACCATATAGCCTTTTTTTCCTCACAACGGCAACCATATGGCCTTATTTCCCTCAGAACGGCAACCATATATCCTGATTTCCCTCACAACGGCAACCATATAGCCTTATTTCTCTCTCAACGGCAACCATATAGACTTATTTCCCTTACAACGGCAACCATATAGCCTTATTTTCCTCACAACGGCAACCATATGGCCTTATTTCCCTCAGAACGGCAGCCATATATCCTGATTTCCCTCACAACGGCAACCATATAGCCTTATTTCTCTCTCAACGGCAACCATATAGCCTTATTTCTCTCTCAACGGCAACCATATAGCCTTATTTCCCTCACAACGGCAGCCATATGGCCTTATTTCCCTCACAACGGCAGCCATATAGTCTTATTTCCCTCACAACTGCAGCCATATAGCTTTATTTCCCTCACAACTGCAACCATATAGCCTTATTCCTCTCTCAACGGCAACCATATAGCCTTATTTCCCTCACAACGGCAACCATATAGCCTTATTTCTCTCTCAACGGCAACCATATAGCCTTATTTCCCTCACAACGGCAACCATATAGCCTTATTTCTCTCTCAACGGCAACCATATAGCCTTATTTCTCTCTCAACGGCAACCATATAGCCTTATTCCTCTCTCAACGGCAGCCATATAGCCTTATTTCCCTCACAACGGCAACCATATAGCCTTATTTCCCTCACAACTGCAACCATATAGCCTTATTTCCCTCACAACGGCAACCATATATCCTGATTTATACCGCATCTGCAAAGTGATTTATTTTATGAACTGTGCCAGTATTGTTTCGCATTGTGCTGTCTGACAAGACTGTAAAACAACTGTTTCCCTTTTCACTCTAGAACCAAGCCCCACACAAAGCAATAAAAATAGACAAAACCAGGCCCATGATCAGTTGAACTATCTTGCGTGTCTTTATTGAGCGAGTAATTGCTTAGGCTGAAGTCAACATTACTCTAAAGACATGAAGTGTCAGAAATGCTAGAAAGATAACTTTTGTCTGCTAAAACAAGATAGAATGTTATTGAAATATCAAGTAATTACCGATCTACATACCTGTTGTTTGACGTATGTCAGTCACAAGGAATACTGCCGACAATTTTATAGAAGAAAAATTGGAACGAAAATAGCAAGTTCAGATTTAAGTCCAATGAGAGAAGTCTGAAACTGACTATAGAAATAAGCGCATGCAACTCCGTTATAATAATAATGAGGAAACTGGGGCTTTTAATTTATCATCATTTTGCCTGTAAAACTACCTTTTTAGGCTGACCACATTGTCAGGATAGACTAGATTAGATAGATTAGCATTATTTTTGTTATATAGTATTTCATAGTCCTATGATTCATATTTAATAAATGAAGCCATAAAAGCATTTTCCTAGCATTTCCCACAATACTTCAAGGGCCTGTCGCCGGAGCTATACCGGAGCACAAATTTGGCGATTTTCGGGGATCGGTACTAGTGTGGCAGCGCAACGGTATCACATCGCGAAGAACAGGTAGTACAGGGTCAGGACATCGTCAGAACATCGGCGAAAAAATTAGCAACGGCAGGCGACGGTAGAACTTTTTAACATGCTTAAAAATTTCCGCCGTTGCGCTGCCGGAGTGAGCAACTGGACTACAACGGCAGTAGAACGGCAGTACAACGGCAGTACTTCGGTGTGGCTTCGTGAATGTCGGTAGAGCACCGGTAGCGCCCCGTAATTGATCGGCGGCTCTCCGGTGGCTTCAACGTGTACAGTACTGGTACCGATGTGATACCATAGTACCACCGAATACCACCGAGTAGTACCGAGGAGCCGCCGATGTGATACCGTAGTACTACCGAATACCACCGAGTAGTACCGAGGAGCCGCCGATGTGATACCGTAGTACTACCAAATACCACCGAGTAGTACCGATGATCCGCCGATGTGATACCGTAGTACTACCGAATACCACCGAGTAGTACCGAGGAGCCGCCGATGTGATACCGTAGTACTACCGAATACAACCAAGTAGTACCGATGAGCGGCCGATGCGATACCGGAGCTCCACCCTCACACCATATTTAAACAGATTGGTCACGTGTCACATCGGCAGCACATCGTTAGTGCATCGGCAGCACAACGGTATCACTCCGCTATAGCTCCGGTCAACGGTGGCACATCGGTATAACATCGGCAGCACAACGGTATCACTCCACTATAGTTCCGATCAACGGTGGCACATCGGTATAACATCGGCAGCACAACGGTATCACTCCGCTATAGTTCCGATCAACGGTGGGACATCGGTATAACATTGGCGGCGCATCGGTATCACTCCGCTATAGCTCCGATCAACGGTGGGACATCAGTATAACATTGGCGGCGCATCGGTATCACTCCGCTATACCTCCGGTCAACGGTGGGACATCGGTATAACATTGACGGCGCATCGGTAAAACTAAGGTGACAGAAAATGGTATTCGGTAGCACATCGGCTGTTACATCGTTAGGACAACTGTAGAACAACGGTGTCACAACGGGAACGCCGGTATGACATCGGTATTCCAACAGTCAATTTTGATTTTCAAGTGCTTTCTCGCAGGAGCCTTGCCGATTTTCTCACCGTTGTTAATACTTTGCTCCGGTTTAGTCCCGGCGAGGTACATCGGTAATGTGTGACAGGCCCTTAAATGAGGGCTACCAATGTAAAAATGAAATCTGGGGACAGGACATTATTGGTGGACTGTATGAACAGCGACCATCAAGGTCTAACGCATTCTTGCAATTTGAAAAATTACATTTTTGGAACATTTGTGTTTATAAGCGTATAATAGCTACATGTTTAACACACGATGGATATAGAGATACTCTCGGTCCGTGAAGATTCCGGGGTAGAATAGGTCTTCAGTAACCCATGGTTGCCGTAAAGGGGTGACTATGCTTGTCGTAAAAGGCGACCAACGGGATCGGGTGGTCAGGCTCGCTGACTTGGTTGATGCATGTAATCGATCCCAAATTTGTGGATTGATGCTCATGATATCAATCACTGGTTTGTCTGGTCCAGACTCGATTATTTACAGACCGCCGTCATATAGCTAGAATATTGCTGAGTGCGGCGTTAAACAACAAACCAACCAACCAACAGATACTCTAGATCTCCAGACAGGACCACGTTACAACCCTCCATCTCGTTCAGCCTTCACTGACATCAGGGCATTCCCCGCGGCTTCATAGCATAACTCGGTATTGGCATCAAAGCCTTCTGAAGCCATTGTTCTTTATAAAGCTTGCAGCAGTGCTTTCATACATGGCAACATATTGTTTCTGCAGGTCTGCTTTGTGTGCTTTTCCGATCTCCTTTGGGTGTAGGATATGAGTTTAAAAATAGAGCATTATTATATTCCGCCATGGGAATTTAAGGTAAAATGTATGTTGGAAGTCACCAGTGAAAGGTGAGGTGAGGTGAAATGGGGTTTAACGTCGCATCCAAGATTATTGCACTTATATAGCGACGTGCATGTACGTGTGTGTGTGTTTGTGTGGCTGCTTGTACTAGTCCGGACTGATGCCGATTTATAGTGCTAGCACACTGAGATACCATGCCGCAGTTTAACATGAATACCCCACTCATACACAGTATACTGACTCCGAGCCGACCAGTCCTTGTTTTAGCCCCTTAATGCCGAGCGCCAGACAGGGTAACAACAAGTACCATTTTTTAACGTCTCGGGTATGACGCGGCCGGGGATCGAACCCCGGACCTTCCGCTCTCCGGGCGGACGCTCTACCACTAGACCACGGAGGCGATCCCCAATTCTGGAAGAACATTACCATGCTGTATAACACAGGAGGAGTAAGGCGTGTGTGAATTTTAGAATATCGTAACAGGTCAGCTGTACATGATGATGTGTGTTTCCGTACTTCTTCCTCGTGAAGCTGATGTTTCCATCAGCTGGATGACACATTAAATCGCCGACTGATAATATCTCCAAATCGTCAGATACTAATCCATTCATTTATTCATTTACACATTAACACAAATTTACGCCCGCTCGCCGACTCCCATGATGATTAGAATTTCCATAGAATTACTTAGAGACCGATTGGAAAAAGTCGTGCATTCTTGAAATGCATCTGTGACTCTATTGTTTTATTAATCCATTATTTTTCACGAATGGACAGTTGGTTGTCAATTATTCATACCCACACTATCGGGAAGTAATAACGTTCACATAGCACTGATTGAAATATTGTATCTGTTGACATTCAAGCGAAACATTTAACATTTTGTCGGGACACAAGTTTTGTCATCCTATCATTTGAGGGCGTGTAGTTGACTTCGCTTCAGCGAAACATGACACGGCGTTGTGAGATTAACAAATAAATACATTCAAATATTTGTATCACACCTGTAGGCTCAGAAAATATTATGTATCAAATGTTGTGTTATGTTATTTATGTTCTCTATGCAGCTTTCGGTGATTCTTGTTCATGTATCAACATTTACTCTTACGTTCTCCTCAACAGAACGTTTGTTGTACAGGAAATATATGTTTGGGTTGTCCCCCTTCAGTAAATAAATCTTTTTTAATGATGCAAGTCGACAAATTCGCTCGCTAAAGTAAGAGTAATTAAATAGTGAAGCTCGGCGTGCTGTTTGATCTGCGCTAGAATTCTACACTTTATGTCAGCGACTTTCAATTTGAAATCATTTTACATTTACCCTTGGATCAGTGAGCCTGACAATGGGCTCCCCTTTGAGAGTTAGCGTGACATCAATACCAGATTCACAACACGGGGCAATCGCCCTCTCAAATAAGCGATGAGGCATGTTGATGACTCGGAACGTAATTGAAACATCACTACGTGAAGATGACATCTCTAACATGTTTAGTTGTTTTTTGGCTTTTTATGACAACCTTGCTTAGAAGCAAAGCGAAGTAAATTGAAAGAGAATTTAAAGGCGATAAGCTCATTTAACAAAAACTACTTTCAATTATACAACTATTGATTTATGTCGCCCTTGTGACAATTCGTATTATCTCACCGAGTTTACACAATCCTACAATAACCGCGGATGACACCGAGCGATTGTGTCCATGATGAGAAAGGGCAGCTGTAATTAGCTGTACGTGTTCAACACCACTGCACGGCTGTCAACTGTTGGAGACCCGTGAAGATCCAGCGTCTTCAGCAACCCATGCTTGCCGTAAAAGGCAACTATGCTTATCGTAAGAAGCGACTAACGGGATCGGGTGGTCAGGCTCGCTGACTTGGTTGACGTATGTCATCGTGTCCCAATTGTGTGGATCGATGCTAATGATGTCAATCATTGGATTGTCTAATTCAGGCTCGATTATTTACAGACCGCCGTCATATAGCTGGAATATTGCTGAGTGTGGCGTAAACAAGCAGCCAACCAACCAACTGTTAGATGTGTTTAGCATGACTGCAATCAGCTCCAACATCATAATAATAATGCAGTGTGCATATTTATAATCCGCCAAATCCACACCCTGTTCATGTTCAAAACGCAACATTATGACCCCGGTCAATGGTACATGTTTTGGGAATACCTTCAGTATTTATGTCTAATCTAGTCGCCTGCTGGAAATATCGACCACAGCACACTGACAAATACCATGCCATATGCAGATGTATCTAAACCACATGGGGCCCACAATCACACACATTATACTTAAGGAGCAATAATAATCAGCTTATAAGTACATGGTTTAAATGGTCATTACCATGAATTACCACGTTTTCAGCTACAAGGCGGTGTTCAGACGCTGTGGTAATCCCCTGGAGTAATCCGCTGGTGCTAGACACTAACAGCATGGATCAAGAGCACGCCCAACACATAGTTGAAGGAAAGCCCTCCTGGTTGATGGGGGAATTTCGGTATAAGCATCCCATCAGATAGAAGGTGTTTATCTCAACTTTCATTATCTGAAGTTCTGTCTACGCGAGGATAATTATCGCCACCATGAAGGCAATTCCATGTTTCAAATCCTGCAATATTGATTGCATACTGGAACAGTGATCACGTGAACCAAGAAGGACAACTCCTGTATATGACATCCCCACAGGGGTGCAATGTGTGAAGCCAATGTCTGGTGTCCGCACCGTGATATTGCTGGAATATTTCTATAAGCGGCGTAAAACCATATTCACTCACTCACTCTCTCATGAATGACCAGGGTGTAACTGAAGGTGACGCGGCCGAACTTTCAATGAGTGGTGGTGAACACCTCGCCTAACTATTCAACACCTAAGCCAATGGACCCGTGAAGTTCCGGGTTAGAATAGGTCTTCAGCAACCCATCCTTGCCGTAAAAGGCGACTATGCTTGTCGTAAAAGGCGACTAACGGGATCGGGTGGTCAGGCTCGCTGACTTGGTTGATGCATTTCATTGATTCCAATTGCGTGGATCGATGCTCATGATATTAATCAATGGAGTGTCTGGTCCAGACTCGATTATTTACAGAACGCCGTCATATAGCTGGAATATTGCTGAGTGCGGCGTAAAACAACAAACCAACCAACCAACCTAAGCCAATAAATGAATGTCTTTATTTCCGCCAGATAAATCCGAAGATTCCCAAAACATTAACACTATGTAATTAAATAATTAAATAAAACAAAATAATGAAACATATAGATCAATGCCCCCCATATATACTGGCTATAAACAGTGAATAATATTGGTAATTTTGCCACACGTTGTTAGGGATATTAGTAATTTGATAGAAATACTTCTATAGAATTCTATAATAGCAAAATGCCACGTTTTGTCATCAATGTCAATTTTTCCTGCACCAAGAAAGAATGCTAACATATCATGGTCTTCCCTCATCTCTTTTTTAACATACATTTCAATATCAAGATTGTCAATTAGAATGGAAAAACAAACATCTCTCTCTGAAAAAACACTTTCACAGTTGAAGATGGCATCGTGATATAAATCATCAGGAGGAATATTACATTTTGTACTTTCCTTAGATATTTTCCTTCTGGGTCTAACCTTTATTACATACTGTCTTCCTTCTCTCAATTCTGGATAGGTGAGGATAGGTGAAATAGGGTTTAACGTCGCGTCCAAGATTATTGCACTTATATAGCGACGTGCATACGTGTGTGTGTGTTTGTGTGGCTGCTTGTACTAGTCCCGACTGATGCCGATTTATAGTGCTAGCAAACTGAGATACCATGCCGCAGTTTAACATGAATACCCCACTCAGACACAGTATACAGACTCCGAGCCGACCAGTCCTTGTTTTAGCCCCTTAATGCCGAGCGCCAGACAGGGTTACAACAAGTACCATTTTTTAACGTCTTTGGGTATGACGCGGCCGGGGATCGAACCCCGGACCTTCCGCTCTCCGGGCGGACGCTCTACCACTAGACCACGGAGGCGGTCCCCAACCCTGGATAGAACTTTACCATGCTGTATAACACAGGAGGGGTGAGCATTGTGTGAATTTTAGAATATCGTAACAGGTCAGCTCTACATGATGATGTGTGTTTCCGTACTTCTTCCTCGTGAAGCTGATGTTTCCATCAGCTGGATGACACATTAAATCGCCGACTGATAATATCTCCAAATCGTCCGCTACTAATGCATTCATTTATTCATTTACACATTAACACAAATTTATGCCCGCTCGCCGACTCCCATGATGATTAGAATTTCAATAGAATTCCTTAGAGGCCGATTGGAAAAAGTCGTGCATTCTTGAAATGCATCTGTGACTCTATTGTTTTAATAATCCATTATTTTTCACGAATGGACAGTTGGTTGTCAATTATTCATGCCCACAGTATCGAGAAGTAGTAACGTTCACATAGCACTAATTGAAATATTGTATCTGTTGACATTGAAGCGAAACATTTAACATTTTGTCGGGACACAAGTTTTGTTATCCTATCATTTGAGGGCGTGAAGTTGACAACGCTTCAGCGAAACATGAACGACGATTAACTAATAAATACATTATATATCTGTATCACACCTATCGGCTTAGAAAATATGATGTATAACATTTTGTGTTATGTTATTTATGTTCTCTATGCAGGGTTCGGTGATTCTTGTTCATGAAACAACATTTACTCTTACGTTCTCCTCAACAGAACGTTTGTTGTAAGAGGAAATATATGTTTGGGTTGTCCCCCTTCAGTAAATAAATCTTTTTTAATGATGCAAGTCGACAATTTCGCTCGCTAAAGCAAGAGTAATTATCGAGAGAACCTCGGCGTGCTGTTTGACCTGCGCTAGAATTCTACACTTTATGTCAGCGACTTTCAATTTAAAATCATTTTACATTTACCCTTGGATCTGTGAGCCTGACAATGGGCTCCCCTCTGAGAGTAACGTGACATCAATACCAGATTCACAACACGGGGCAATCGCCCTCTCAAATAAGCGATGAGGCATGTTCCTGCCTCGAAACGTAATTGAAACATCACAACGTGAAGATGACATCTCTAACATGTTTAGTTGTTTTTTGCTTTTTATGACAACCTTGCTTAGAAGCAAAGCGAAGTAAATTGAAAAGGAATTTGAGGGCGATATGCTCATTTAACAAAAACTACTTTCAATTATACAGCTATTGATTTATGTTGCCCTTGTGACAATTCGTATTATCTCAGCGAGTTTACACAATCCTATAATAACCGCGGATGACACCGAGCGATTGTGTCCATGATGGGAAAGGGCAGCTGTAATTAGCTGTACGTGTTCAACACCACTGCACGGCTGTGAACTGTTGGAGACCCGTGAAGATCCAGGGTAAAATAGGTCTTCAGCAATTCATGCTTGCCGTAAAAGACAACTATGCTTGTTGTGAGAAGCGACTAACGGGATCGGGTGGTCAGGCTCGCTGACTTGGTTGATGTATGTCATCGTGTCAGAATTGCGTTGATCGATCCTAATGATGTCAATCACTGGATTGTCTGGTCAAGGCTCGATTATTTACAGACCGCCATCATATAGCTGGAATATTGCTGAGTGTGGCGTTAAACAAGCTGTAGGATGTGTTTAGCATGACTGCGATCAGCTCCAACATCATAATAATGATGCAGTGTGCATATTTATAATCCGCCAAATCCACACCCTGTTCATGTTCAAAACGATACATTATGACCTCGGTCAACGATACATGTTTTGGGAATACCTTAAGTATTTATGTCTAATCTAGTCGCCTGCTGGAAATATCGACCAACGACAAATGCCATGCCATATGCATATGTATCTAAACCACATGGTGCTCACAGTCACACACATTATACTTAAGGAGCAATAATAATCAGCTTATAAATACCTGGTTTAAATGGTCATTACCATGAACTACCACGTTATACAGCTACAAGGCGGTGTTCAGACGCTGTGGTAATCCCCTGGAGTAATCCGCTGGTGCTAGACACTAACAGCATGGATCAAAAGCACGCCCAACACATAGTTGAAGGAAAGCTGTCCCTGGTTGATGGGGGAATTTCGGTATAAGCATCCCATCAGATAGAAGGTGTTTATCTCAACTTCCATTATCTGAAGTTCTGGCTACGCGAGGATAATTATCGCCACCATGAAGGCAATTCCATGTTTCAAATCCTGCAATATTGATTGCATACTGGAACAGTGATCACGTGAACCAAGAAGGACAACTCCTGTATATGACATCCCCACAGGGGTGCAATGTGTGAAGCCAATGTCTGGTGTCCGCCGCCGTGATATTGCTGGAATATTTCTATAAACGGCGTAAAACCATATTCACTCACTCACTTTCTCATGTATGACCAGGGTGTAACTGAAGGTAACGCGGTCGAACTTTCAATGAGTGGTGGTGAACACCTCGCCTAACCATTCAACACCTAAGCCAATGGACCCGTGAAGTTCCGGGTTAGAATAGGTCTTCAGCAACCCATCCTTGCCATAAAAGGCGACTATGCTTGTCGTAAAAGGCGACTAACGGGATCGGGTGGTCAGGCTCGCTGACTTGGTTGATGCATTTCATCGATTCCAATTGCGTGGATCGATGCTCATGATATTAATCAATGGAGTGTCTGGTCCAGACTCGATTATTTACAGAACGCCGTCATATAGCTGGAATATTGCTGAGTGCGGCGTAAAACAACAAACCAACCAACCAACCTAAGCCAATGAATGAATGTCTTTATTTCCGCCAGATAAATCCGAAGATTCCCAAAACATTAACACTATGTAATTAAATTATTAAATAAAACAAAATAATGAAACATATAGATCAATGTTCCCCATATATACTGGCTATAAACAATGAATAATATTGGTAATTTTGCCACACGTTGTTAGGGATATTAGTAATTTGATAGAAATACTTCTATAGAATCCTATAATAGCAAAATGCCACGTTTTGTCATCAATGTCAATTTTTCCTGCACCAAGAAAGAATGCTAACATATCATGGTCTTCCCTCATCTCTTTTTTAACATACATTTCAATATCAAGATTATCAATTAGAATGGAAAAATAAACATCTCTCTCTGAAAAAACACTTTCACAGTTGAAGATGGCATCGTGATATAAATCATCAGGAGGAATATTACATTTTGTACTTTCCTTAGATATTTTCCTTCTGGGTCTAACCTTTATTACATACTGTCTTCCTTCTCTCAATTCTGGATAGGTGAGGATAGGTGAAATGGGGTTTAACGTCGCGTCCAAGATTATTGCACTTATATAGCGACGTGCATACGTGTGTGTGTGTTTGTGTGGCTGCTTGTACTAGTCCCGACTGATGCCGAATTATAGTGCTAGCACACTGAGATACCATGCCGCAGTTTAACATGAATACCCCACTCAGACACAGTATACTGACTTCGAGCCGACCAGTCCTTGTTTTAGCCCCTTAATGCCGAGCGCCAGACATGGTAACAACAAGTACCATTTTTTAACGTCTTTGGGTATGACGCGGCCGGGGATGGAACCCCGGACCTTCCGCTCTCCGGGCGGACGCTCTACCACTAGGCCACGGAGGCGGTCCCCAATTCTGGATAGAACTTTACCATGCTGTATAACACAGGAGGAGTGAGCATTGTGTGAATTTTAGAATATCGTAACAGGTCAGCTCTACATGATGATGTGTGTTTCCGTACTTCTTCCTCGTGAAGCTGATGTTTCCATCAGCTGGATGACACATTAAATCGCCGACTGATAATATCTCCAAATCGTCAGCGACTAATCCATTCATTTATTCATTTACACATTAACACAAATTTATGCCCGCTCGCCGACTCCCATGATGATTAGAATTTCAATAGAATTCCTTAGAGACCGATTGGAAGAAGTCGTGCATTCTTGAAATGCATCTGTGACTCTATTGTTTTAATAATCCATTATTTTTCACGAATGGACAGTTGGTTGTCAATTATTCATGCCCACATTATCGAGAAGTAGTAACGTTAACATAGCACTGATTGAAATATTGTATCTGTTGACATTCAAGCGAAACATTTGATATTTGTCGGGACACAAGTTTTGTTATCCTATCATTTGAGGGCGTGAAGTTGACAACGCTTCAGCGAAACATGAACGAAGATTAACTAATAAATACATTATATATCTGTATCACACCTATAGGCTTAGAAAATATTATGCATAACATTTTGTGTTATGTTATTTATGTTCTCTATGCAGGGTTCGGTGATTCTTGTTCATGAAACAACATTTACTCTTACGTTCTCCTCAACAGAACGTTTGTTGTACAGGAAATATATGTTTGGGTTGTCCCCCCTTCAGTAAATAAATCTTTTTTAATGATGCAAGTCGACAATTTCGCTCGCTAAAGCAAGAGTAATTATCGAGAGAACCTCGGCGTGCTGTTTGAGCTGCGCTAGAATTCTACACTTTATGTCAGCGACTTTCAATTTAAAATCATTTTACATTTACCCTTGGATCTGTGAGCCTGACAATGGGCTCCCCTCTGAGAGTAACGTGACATCAATACCAGATTCACAACACGGGGCAATCGCCCTCTCAAATAAGCGATGAGGCATGTTCCTGCCTCGAAACGTAATTGAAACATCACAACGTGAAGATGACATCTCTAACATGTTTAGTTGTTTTTTGCTTTTTATGACAACCTTGCTTAGAAGCAAAGCGAAGTAAATTGAAAAGGAATTTGAGGGCGATATGCTCATTTAACAAAAACTACTTTCAATTATACAGCTATTGATTTATGTTGCCCTTGTGACAATTCGTATTATCTCAGCGTGTTTACACAATCCTACAATAACCGCGGATGACACCGAGCGATTGTGTCCATGATGGGAAAGGGCAGCTGTAATTAGCTGTACGTGTTCAACACCACTGCACGGCTGTAAACTGTTGGAGACCCGTGAAGATCCAGGGTAAAATAGGTCTTCAGCAATTCATGCTTGCCGTAAAAGACAACTATGCTTGTTGTGAGAAGCGACTAACGGGATCGGGTGGTCAGGCTCACTGACTTTGTTGATGTATGTCACCGTGTCCCAGTTGGATGGATCGATGCTAATGATGTCAATCATTGGATTGTCTGGTCCAGGCTCGATTATTTACAGACCGCCGTCATATAGCTGGAAAATTGCTGAGTGTGGCGTTAAACAAGCAGCCAACCAATCAACCAACTGTTGGATGAGTTTAGCATGATTGCGATTAGCTCCATCATCATAACAATGATGCAGTGTGCATGTTTATAATCCACCAAATCCACACCATGTTCATGTTCAAAACGCTACATTATGAACCCCGTCAACGGTACATGTTTTGGGAATACCATCAGTATTTATGTCTAATCTAGTCGCCTGCTGGAAATATCGACCACAGCACACTGACAAATACCATGCCGTTTGCAGATGTATCTAATCTACATGTTGCCGACAATCACACACATTATACTTAAGGAGCAATAATAATCAGCTTATAAATACCTGGTTTAAATGGTCAATACCATGAATTACCACGTTATACAGCTACAAGGCGGTGTTCAGACGCTGTGTTAGTCCCCTGGAGTAATCCGCTGGTGCTAGACACTAACAGCATCGATCAAAAGCACGCCCAACACATAGTTTAAGGAAAGCTGTTCCTGGTTGATGGGAGAGTTTCGGTAGAAGTAGCCCATCAGATAGATGGTGTTATCATATAATGGGTAGGTTTCTCGGCAGGATAAAGCCAACGGATAAAAACCATATCCGTTTGGGTCATATGCGGATAGAGATGCAAATATCAAAGGTCAAGTAGGACTAATTTCACTGTTTATAAACAAACATGGCGTCGCCCTCGTCATTCTGCGATCGAGTCAGAATTAACCATCGGGAATCTGGATAAACTACCGCGATAATGGCTATCATTATCAACAGAACACTCTAATATGCTAAAAATCAGTATCTAACTGTGACGTAGCTAAGGCATTTATAAGTTTTGGCAACTTTGGAAATATAAATTTCGAAACAATTTTGCGAGGGCACGAGGCCTAGCCAAGCGGGACCAGTAGCCATATCTGTGCTTGTAGACCTCTGCGGCTTGAAACCTTCTCAACAAGCGAACGCTTTAATCACGAGGCTACCCGACCGCCCTGACTCGGAAATTGTTCTCATAATTGCACAACCCACCTCAAAGAAACACGGCTAGTTAACAGGTTGTTCTTCTTCTTATTAATATTATCTTATCGTCTTTCGTTTAATTGTTTCGTATACCGGAGGCATTCGTAAGTGCGCGTGTTAAAACTGATGTAGTAACAAGTACATGTTGACATTTTACACAACACAACGCTTCAGAAGACGCTAAGTCAGCTGAAGATTTTATTTCAACTCTCATATTTCGTAACAGTTCCAAGACGAGTATAACTCTGCTCGCCAGCTCCGTGTGTTTGTGTAATAAGTTAAAACGTGATGTTCCCTGCATGCTATCGATTTCTTACCTGAAAGGAAATTGTCAATTCATCAATCGATAGTACCTGTGTTGGTGCAAGGTGTCCCAGTGCAGTGTGCGAGAGGCGTGGACACCGCTGCCAGACGTTCCCAGGTAGTTTCAATCCATTAGCAGGACATCAAAACCCGTAAAATGAAACCGTGTAATGCCTTTACAATCCCCGGGGAATCATGTACCCAAATTCCAATGGACTCTGATTTAGTAATGAATTAAACAAGAGAATCCAGGCGCTGTTCCGAACATATTGAGATATTAAAGCACTTTAGGCGAACATAATATTTGAAAGAAGAAGCGCTTGTTGTACACTTTCGCTTCGTATTTGTCTTAAAAGGTGGTATTTCCATGTATTTTATTACAATATAGAAATTCAAAACACTACCGATTAAGAGGACAACATTACGTGAGATTAAATAGACTGGATAATCGAGGCTCATACTACAATGGAGATATATGATACACTGGATAATAGAGGATCATAGTACAATGGAGATAGAATACAGAGGAGACAGACAAGCGGAAGATCAGCATGACCTCAGAATGCTGAGACCGCCTCTGCCCGGAGAGTGGAAGGTCGCTCGATCCCCTGGCCCAATCCTTGGTCTTGCGGATAGAGTGTAGAGTATTAGTCCGAAATAGTACTAGCACACACACACATACATATACATACACACTAACTTATAAACTTGACACGTATGCACTCACACACACACACACACACACACACACACACACACACACACACACACACACACACACACACACACTCACACACACACGCACACGCACGCACACACACACACACACACACGCACACGCACACACACACACACACACATGCACGCAGGCATATTCAACACGCACATAAATACCACATGCATGCACGCGAAATTTAACGCAACGTTCAAATTAAACCCTATTTCACCTCACGATGCATGGAGAATACTGGCAGCTCACCAGTCAGTTCACCAGTTCACTAATGACGTACAGTTTGGAGACAGGGATTGTGAAGTCAGAAATAATATTCTGTGAACATCACAAAGGTGATACAGGCTCATGGCTCCCTTATTCAAAGGAGTGTACTAGTACCGGAAGTATTTGTTGTAGTCGGCGAGGGAGTATGCAAGGGGAAAGACATAAATTAACTTAGGGCTGAACTAAACCTCATTGAGGAAGACGATTACAAAAGACAAATACTTCAATCAGCAGAAGTAACGATGCAATTGTGCCACGGCGATCCATCACACCAATTAGATGAGGATAAAGTGTCACGTGACACATCCAAAGAGGGTTCCAGCTCCAGCTTATATCAGCGCTTATTAATCTGTAATCACGCAATATTCTCTGCCGTCTGTTAATCTCAGACAGACGTGATGAAGATCTCGTGAGATTGTGCGAGACATGCCCAATAAGCGATGACTTGTGTTTCCTGTACAGAGGACAAGTGGTGAGCTTCATGTCAGATTGTGATGGGATTACTTTATTCTACTATAACCAGTCCATGGGGTGTAATATTGCCACCAAATGGGATTGTAACAGTACTATCTATTCAAACAATCTAATGTAGCATGCCAGTCGATAATGTCAATGTTGGTAGAAGATTACAGTCTGAGCCTTGAAGAAAAAATTGGTCTCTCCTGTTCTGATGAACAATAGCTTGTGTGTGTTGGCTGGTGATATTTCAACTATAGTGGCGCTGCTTCTAGCTACACCTACCTTAGGAGGGTCTGTGTCGTGCTCTTGTTCCGTTTCGCCATGCCTTTCCTGCCTTTACTACGGACCTATTGTCCTTATGTTTTTGCTGTTATTTATCTCCCCAAACAGACTCGAACTCATTGACTCCCAATCGAAATCTCCGATTATTATTATTATGATCCTCGATTATCCAGTCTATTATATCTCTCCATTTTCTGGGCAGACGCTCTAGCCACTAAACCATGGAGGCGGTACTGAAACGATGTGACAAACTGAAGGAGGAGGCGATATGCACAACTCACTTACTCAAACTTATAATTTTACATAAATACTTTAAGAAATCTATAACAGTAAAATGCCACTTTATTTCATTAATATCATCGTTATCTGCACCAAGAAAGAATGCAAACATATCATGGTCTTCCCTCATCTCTATTTAACATACATTTCAATATCAAGATTATCAATTAGAATGGAAAAACAAATATCTCTTTCTGAAAGTACACTTTCACAGTTTAAGATGGCATCGTGATATTAATCATCAGGAGAAATATTCCATTTTGAACTTTCCTTAATTATTTTCCTTCTCAGTCAAACCGTTATTACATACTGTATTCATTCTCTCAATTCTGGATAGAACATTACCATGCTGTATAACACTGGAGGAGTAAGCATTGTGTGAATTCAGTAAATAAATTTTTTTAATGATCCAAGTCGACAATTTCGCTCGCTAAAGTAAGAGCAATTATCGAGAGAACCTCGGCGTGCTGTTTGAGCTGTGCTAGAATTCTACACTTTATGTCAGCGACTTTCAATTTAAAATCATTTTACATTTACCCTTGGATCAGTGAGCCTGACAATGGGCTCCCCTTTGAGAGTTAGCGTGACATCAATACCAGATTCACAATACTGGGCAATCGCCCTCTCAAATAAGCGATGAGGCATGTTCCGGCCTCTGAACGTAATTGAAACATCACAACGTGAAGATGACATCTCTAACATGTTTAGTTGTTTTTTGGCTTTTTATGACAACCTTGCGTAGAAGCAAAGCGAAGTTAATTGAAAAGGAATTTGAAGGCGATTTGATCATTTAACAAAAACTACATTCAATTATACAGCTATTGATTTATGTTGCCCTTGTGACAATTCGTATTATCTCACCGAGTTTACACAATCCTACAATAACCGCGGATGACACCGAGCGATTGTGTCCATGATGGGAAAGGGCAGCTGTAATTAGCTGTACGTGTTCAACACAACTGCACGGCTGTAAACTGTTGGAGACCCGTGAAGATCCAGGGTAAAATAGGTCTTCAGCAACCCATGCTTGCCGTAAAAGGAAACTATGCTTATCGTAAGAAGCGACTAAAGGGATCGGGTGGTCAGGCTCACTGACTTTGTTGATGTATGTCACCGTGTCCCAGTTGGATGGATCGATGCTAATGATGTCAATCATTGGATTGTCTGGTCCAGGCTCGATTATTTACAGACCGCCGTCATATAGCTGGAATATTGCTGAGTGTGGCGTTAAACAAGCAGCCAACCAATCAACTAACTGTTGGATGTGTTTAGCATGATTGCGATCAGCTACATCATCATAATAATAATGATGCGGTGTGCATATTTATAATCCGCCAAATCCACATCCTGTTCATGTTCAAAACGCAACATTATGACCCCGGTCAACGGTACATGTTTTGGGAATACCTTAAGTATTTATGTCTAATCTAGTCGCCTGCTGGAAATATCGACCCACAGCACACTGACAAATACCATGCCGTTTGCAGATGTATCTAAACCACATGGTGCTCATAATCACACACATTATACTTAAGGAGCAATAATAATCAGCTTATAGATACCTGGTTTAAATGGTCATTACCATGAAATTCCACGTAATACAGCTACACGGCGGTGTTCAGACGCTGTGTTAATCCCCTGGAGTAATCCGCTGGTGCTAGACACTAACAGCATGGATCAAAAGCACGCCCAACACATAGTTTAAGGAAAGCTGTTCCTGGTTGATGGGAGAGTTTCGGTAGAAGCAGCCCATCAGATAGATGGTGTTTATCATATAATGGGTAGGTTTCTCGGCAGGATAAAGCCAACGGATAAAAACCATATCCGTTGGGGTCATATGCGGATAGAGATGCAAATATCAAAGGTCAAGTAGGACTACTTTCACTGTTTATAAACAAACATGGCGTCGCCCTCGTCATTCTGCGATCGAGTCAGAATTAACCATCGGGAATCTGGATAAACTACCGGGATAATGGCTATCATTATCAACAGAACACTCTAATATGCTGAAAATCAGTATCTAACTGTGACGTAGCTAAGGCATTTTATAAGTTTTGGCAACTTTGGAAATATAAATTTCGAAACAATTTTGCGAGGGCACGAGGCCTAGCCAAGTGGGACCAGTAGCCATATCTGTGCTTGTAGACCTCTGCGGCTTGAAACCTTCTCCACAAGCGAACGCTTTAATCACGAGGCTACCCGACCGCCCTGACTCGGAAATTGTTCTCATAATTGCACAACCCACCTCAAAGAAACACGGCTAGTTAACAGGTTGTTCTTCTTCTTATTGATATTATCTTATCGTCTTTCGTTTAATTGTTTCGTATACCGGAGGCATTCGTAAGTGCGTAATTGATGTAGTAACGTACTGGAAAGGAAATCCAAATGTGAAAACCTTATAACAAATACATGTTGACATTTTACACAACACAACGCTTCAGAAGACGCTAAGTCAGCTGAAGATTTTATTTCAACTCTCATATTTCTTAACAGTTCCAAGACGAGTATAACTCTGCTCGCCAGCTCCGTGTGTTTGTGTAATAAGTTAAAACGTGATGTTCCCTGCATGCTATCGATTTCTTACCTGAAAGGAAATTGTCAGTTCATCAATCGATAGTACCTGTGTTGGTGCAAGGTGTCCCAGTGCAGTGTGCGAGAGGCGTGGACACCGCTGCCAGACGTACCCAGGTAGTTTCAATCCATTAGCAGGACATCAAAACCCGTAAAATGAAACCGTGTAATGCCTTTACAATCCCCGGGGAATCATGTACCCAAACATCAATGGAATGTGATTTAGTAATGAATTAAACAAGATAATCCAGGCGCTGTTCCGAACATATTGACATATTAAAGCACTTTAGGCGAACATAATATTTGAAAGAGAAAGCGCTTGTTGTACACTCTCGCTTCGTATTTGTCTTAAAAGGTGGTATTTCCATGTATTTTATTACAATATAGAAATTCAAAACACTACCGATTAAGAGGACAACATTACGTGAGATTAAATAGA